>NC_061776.1:27675096-28275096 GCF_022458985.1 Mugil cephalus | reverse complement strand
AGTGTGTGCGTGCTCTGAGGAATGGTCACCTGTTGGGGATTTCTCCAGGAGGAGTGCGGGAAGCTCTGTTTAGTGATGAGACATACCCTCTTCTATGGGGCAAACGCAAAGGTTTTGCCCAGGTGGCCATTGACTCTCAAGTGGTGCGTTGTTTCAGTTTCACTTAATGATTTACATTATCTAATTTTCCACAATAGTTGCAAGTACAATAGAATTGAAGCTTATTTGTGTTTAAAATGTAGCATAAGATACATTAACTTAGTGTTTTTCAACCTGGATTTCAAACAGGTCGCCTGAAATGTCTAATAATTGATTTATGTAAAAAAAAATACTGATAAAAATATATTTCTCATTGTTTTTTTTTAAATTAAAACACCACACACAGTCTTAGACAACTATATTCTATAGACTACATGAAAAGACCTGTATGAGCCTGGATACAGCAACATACTTCTCAGGTATTCAGGCGTAAGAAGAAATATTCAGGCATATCCCTGCTGTAATGCGAGAATATCCGAGGACATACCAATTTTAGGCCTCCTGGCAGAAGTGCCAGAGGTACTAAATATTACTACTTGGGCTCCAGTGTTACGCTGGAATGATGGTTTTCCCCGCACTGGTCCCACCGCTATTGGTCAAATGCATAGGGAGGGGCTTATTTTATATATAAAACTTATTATGATTTAATTTGTATGTCATATATGATTTAATCTACTAATAATATATATACATCATATATATATAATAATAATTGTCATTATCATGTCCCATATCACAACTAAGAACGACACACTATCACAACAAAAATATTAATTTTGTGCTTACAAATAAAAAAAAAGTGTATAAAAACATGCATTAATAAAAACAAATTTAATGCAATTTTACATGCTGTTCAAGACATCCCAGGCAACTCTCTGGCGATGAGATGCTACGTATTTTTTATCTCCCTCAAATCTTTGTTGCAGCACCCCACACAGTGTTGATAACTCTCTGCTATAAAGCGGAGGCTGGACAACCCACACAGGGTGTCAATCCAAGATGGCGTCCTCTTCATGGGGCGTGTGTCCCATGAAGGGGACATGTGGGCGGACATGTGGGCGTCTATGGCTCAGTAGTTGGAGCGGATTGTCCATGAACCGATCATAACCGAAGTCGATCCCCCGAGTGTGCCATATGCCGAAGTGTCCTTGAGCAAGACACTGAACCCCCAGTTGCTCCCAGTGCTCCCAGTGGTGTGTGAATGTGTGTGTGCTTGTGTGAGTGAATGGGTGGATGTGTCTGACGTCAGGGCGCACTCACCCTATGCTCCATGCTCAAGCACGTTTGTCCCCTGAAGTCCAGATTCTTCGTCTAGAGTGAGTGCAAGTTCCCTGGCCCAGTAGGGTTGGAAGAGGTGTGCTTCGGCACGGCACACATTAGCCCCTTTTTACATGATGTGAAAGGGTCGACCCGGGATTGTATCGAAGCCGTGTCGAACTGAGCCGATAAAACCCTGGGTCGATTGTTTGACCCACAATTTAAATAATAAAGTAAATTGTGAGTAAATCGGCCGTATATGATGATTATTTCATTATATATACTTTTTGTGGCATTTTTATTTGGTGGTGTACCGATGGATTTTTCTAATGCAAAAAATGTGCCATGGCTGCAGTAAGGTGTGCAGGCTCAGCCCTCCCATTAAATGTGGTGAGTTGAGAGACGCAGTAATAATACATAAAAGACATGACAAACTCAAGCTGAAACAGAAGCACTTCAATTTTTTCAAATCTTCTCTCTGGCCAGTTTAAGATTCTGCAGTAGCTATTTTTCATTATTAAATATGAGAGGTTGTTTGCATTAATTTCCAGCCTTCTAAATACAAGTTCTCCTAACTGTAAATTTAGGCCTATATCCTTATCAGGGAAAATAAAATGGTCACCTTGAGCACTAATCATCTCTGTGTTTGTAACAGTATAACAAATGTGATTAAAAACTATTTCTAAAAGAAAGAAAAAAAGTGTCTCCAGGGTCGCCAGAAATTTGTGACATCAAAATGGGGTCTTAAATAGGCAGTTTATCCCAACCTGTCAACTTGTTATTAGTAAATAGTATTTTGCGTTAACACTTATTAATGAATTTCTAGGTACACCTAATACAACTTTTATAACCAACTGTTTGAATAGCTAATGAATGCTTGCCAACAAGTTTCACACCTGAATTGTTTTTGTGAAATGTCACACTGTTGCTAATCAGAGTATACATAACATTTTCTTAGGTCTCTTTTCAGTGTCCTTCCCTCTCATCTCCTTTTACTCTTCCTCTGTCTTTTTTTCAGCCAGTAATTCCAATGTTTACTGAAAATGTGCGAGAAGGCTTCAGATCTCTGGGAACACTTAGTAAGTATAGAATACAGTTAAATTCACAAAACTAGGATGACTGAGTCAATCACTGGTGGAACAATTTCACACACATGTGTCACAAAGTATACGTCATTCCATACAGAGGTGGTATTTCAATGCAGACGTATTTGGAGTATTTGAGGCAGTGGGACAGTGTATGTGGGACTGGGAGAAAATAAACTGAAATGAGGGTGTTCATTGAAATAAATGAAGATGTCACCTAGTGCAGCAATGTGGCTAATTGTACTATTTGTTGTACCTTGTGGTCGCCAATGAAGTTCTATAACACAGACTGAAACATAAACATATACAAACTCTATGAAATACCACCAGCATCCTCAAGATAGCATTGTAGAAGAATGTCCTGACGATACAGGGTGGTTATGAATTTTATGATTATATGAACACCCACATTATATTCCCCCATCTAACATGCTCTCTCTTTGGATTTTCATTAAGGATTTTTCCGCTGGGTGTATGAGAAATTTCGTATCCCTGCAGCTCCTGTCTATGGTGGATTTCCTGTGAAGTTTCGAACTTTCCTTGGTGATCCCATCCCATATGACCCAAACATAAATGCTTCAGAGTTGGCAGAGAAAGTGAGTTACATAAAAGTTGTTTCACTCCATGATGTTCCTATGTGGCAGTAATATGTACATTATTGTCCTGAAATCAGTGTCATTCTTCAGATGAATATGGAGAAAATGAACTTTCCTGTTCTAGTCTGTGAAAAATAGGTGTCAAACAGGTGGCCCTTATTTAAGTACAAAGGCAGCAAAGGTTGTACATGCTGGTTAAAGTGCATTTCACTCTTTCCCTGTCACTGGTTCACTGGAGATGACACAGGGCGTCATGTGACCAGTCCATCTTTCTCAAAGTGAAGTCTTGCGTTATGAGAATTTAAGAAAATTATAGGATATCACAAGACAAAACTTTACGAGAGTTATACTAAAACACATCTGCAAAGCACTGTTCAGTGGAAACATGTACAAAGTACTTAATCGAAATTTCATAAATAGCACTTCTATTTTGTAAAAAACTGTAATGGAAAAGCAGCTATTTAGAAGATGCTGGCAAGAAGCCAATGCTTTTTGGGTTGTCAAGGCGCCGTTGGAGGTTTGTGAGGTGACCCCATACAAGGGGGCTAGCTTGTGACAGTTTGAAGCCGAACAAGCTAAGATGCCACTTGGAGACAAAACATCCAGAGCACAAAGACAAGCCAGTTGAGTTTTTCAGACAAAAACTCGTAAACTGCCGTGCTCCACAGTCTCTCTTTACTAAAGCTGCATCCGTGCCGGCAAGTGCTCAACTCGCCTCATATAAAGTTGCCTACCGAGTGGCGCAGTGTAAAAACACGCACACAATAGCGGAGGAATTAATACTTCCCTGTGCTCTGGACATGGTTTCAACTATGCTTGATGACACCGCAGCCAGCAAACTAAGGGGTATTCCTCTGTCCAACAACACGGATTTTTTCGGAACTGTGCGAAGAAATGGGCTCTAACCACACAGCTGTTCTGTTTTACAGCGAGTCCCGTTGGCTGTCACGTGGGAAAGTGCTGTCCAGGGTGTTTGAACTGCAAGATGAAATCCGCATCTTTTTGGAGGAAGAGGGCAATGACCTTGCCCACAAATTTTAATGTAACAAGTTCCTAATGAAACTTGCATACCTCAGTAACGTGTTTCTGAAACTCAACGAAGTGAATTTGCAATTGCAGGGCACAAATACACACTTCCCCGATCTGGCAGTTAAAATCACATCATTCATCAGAAAACTTGAGATGTGGCTGCAGCGAGTGAAAGATGGAAATGTGGACAGCACCTGCCGACTTCAGCACATTAGAGGAGGAACAGTTCATTGATGTCACCTCTGATTCAACAATGAGGCTGCAGTTTCAGTCAAAGACACTGGCTGCATTTTGGATTGGAGTGGATAAAGATTACCCACTGCTAGGCAAGAGAGCCCTGGCCATACTTCTTCCTTTTGCCACATCCTACCTACGTGAGATAGGTTTCTCTGCTGTTGCCTCAATCAAGACTAAATACAGATCAAAGCTGGACATTGAAAATGAACTCAAAACTGCAACCCAGGTTTGAGAAGATCTGCAGCATGAAGCAGGCTTAAAATTTTCTGATGTACCAAAGGGGGGCTCAGCAGAGAAAGTTTGTGAACCACTGCCTTATGCCAAATAGTAAATGCCCCCGAAACACAGCACTAGTGGAGCAGCATCTTGGTTTCAGACCACCAAGATTAACTTTATGGAGTAGCCAGTCCAGATGATGGATGAATGGATGGATGGATGGATGGATGGATGGATGGATAGATAGATAGATAGATAGATAGATGGATGGATGGATGGATGGATGGATGGATGGATGGATGGATGGATGGATGGATGGATGGATGGATGGATAGATAGATAGATAGATAGATAGATAGATAGATAGATAGATAGATAGATAGATAGATAGATAGATAGATAGATAGATAGATAGATAGATAGATGTGACAGCTTGCTTATAAAGCATTTGTCGCTCTGACACAGATTTCAGGCTGTCCAGCTCTGTGGCAACGACAGAGCCTGCCTTCTTCACCGGTTTGCCCAAGCATGAGGTGTCTTTCTTCTTAAGGCTACCCCCCTCCACACTACTGCGTACAGGAGGGCACTACCACAGTGCATCTTGTTGGCAGTCCAGTCCAGTTTATCATCATACTTTGTCAGTTTGTCAATGAGGACCAGAGGCTGGATGGTGCTGAAGTCCAATGTAACTCTCACAGTACCAGTGCCTCAGTCCAGGTGAGAAAGGGACCGGTGAAGTAAGACAAGGATGGCATCCTCCACTCCCACCTTCTCCCGATAAGTAAACTAGGGGTCAAGAGCGTGGCGTGTCAGTGACCTCAGGTGATGGATCAGCAGAATAGTCTTCATCACATGCGACATCAGGACAACTGGCCTAATGTCATTCAGCCCGCCAGGATGTGACTTCTTGGGACTGGAACGATGCAGGATGTCTTCCACAGCTGAGGAACCCTTCCCTGCCCCAAGCTCAGCTTGTAGATGCGCTGTAAGGGGTGTCCCAGCTCCCATGCGCAGGCCTTCAGTAGTCGTGGGGATACTCCATCTTGACCTTTGCTGGGATGTGGCTTCCTCAGCTCTTCACATATCTGGACGGCTGTGATCGTGGGTGATGTTGATAGAGGAGGGGAGGTGTCCTTATCTGTGCTGGTGGATGTTGTAGCATTATTGTTAAGTCAGGACATAAGGAGGCCGGAGCATATCAGAGACACACCAGCTGTGGTCCAGGAAACATTGGTCTACTTTACTGTCACCATGACAACACTAACATTCCAAAGTCACCTAGCAGGACTTATCTCTACATCTCCTTTTTCCAGTTAGTTTCCAAGAGAGACCTTACTTTAAAAGCGTCTGACTAGACATGAGAAAACCATCAAATAGACACAAGTTTTCTAGTTGTAACAATAAACCAATAGTCATATATACATTCATAACTGAAAGTTCTTATTTAAATTCAAGCAAACTCTAAAATCTTTTCACTTAGATTGTTCAAACAATTCTTCTCTAAAGTCTCTTCTAAACACAGTATCATAAAAATCACTGCTGTAAACATCAGATAATAAATAACAAATACTAAGTTAAATAATTGTCTCATAGTTCAAGCAAACTGGAGCAGTCTTGACTCCTGAGGGGTGTGGCAGGTGCCACAGGAGTCTGCGAGAGATGGAATCTGTTCCTCTGCAAGCTGCCTCTTGAAATCTCCACGATGTAGGATCTGGGTGTTCTGTTGCATGTCCTTAACCCACACATGGTCACCGGGCTGCAGTTCTCATATGTCACGTGCTGCGTGGCGATGGCTGTTGTTCTGCTGCTGTTTGTGTCTGTAGCTTTGCTCCTTTCTTTTCAAGTCCTCCATATCTGTGCATGATAGGTTGAGCTGGGAGGCAAGGACAAAAAACATTATGTAGCAGAAAACACACTGATCAAAATTAGAGAACACTTTCAGATACTTCCCAGTTATTAGGGTTAATCTGGCACCTGGTGCTATTTTCCTTGATTATCTGTCAACCCCTATTTAACTGTCAGGCTGACTTCCAGTTTCACTGACTCTGCAAGACGGTGGGCCGTTCTAAAGTGACTGAACGCCTCCAGCAGCAGGTTGTCCAGATGAAGGCCAAAGGGATGACCCTATCAGCCATAGCAAGACAAGTCGGTTGTTCCAAATCTGGGATTTCAAGAATATTGAATCTTTACAACATCACAAACTCATTCAAGTCCCCCAAGAAGGCTGGTCATCCACGGAAGACGAATATAAGAGAGGACAGGAAACTGTGGAGGATTTCAATGGGCAATCGTTTCCTCACTGCAGCTGGAATTGCTCGCTAGTTCAGTGCTGAACAGGGTAAGGATCTGTCTCGTCATACAGTGTCTTGACGTTTAAGAGCATTTTGTCTTGAAGCCCAATCTGCAGTGACCAAACCTCTCATTAGCAGAAAGAATCAAAAGGCTAGACTAAGCTTTTCTGAGGAGCATGTTGTGTGGACAGAGGAGAACTGGTCCAAGGTTCACTTCAGTGATGAAAGCAAGTTCATTTATTTGGGTCCAATGGGAAACATTACGTTTGGCGACAAACTGGAGAAAGACTGAACCCAAAGTGTGTAAAGAAGTCAGTGAAATTTGGAGGAGGAAGTGTCATGGTTTGGGGCATGTTTTATGCAGCAGGAGTTGGTCCTCTTATACAGCTACATGGCAGAGTGAATGCAAATGTTTATCAGACCCTTCTTCAACAACATATGATTCCTTCCCTGCGTTCATCACCCAATCAGCCTGCAGTGTTCATGCACACTCCCTGTCACACAGCAAAATGGGGAAAGCAGTTCCTTGAAACTGAAAACATTGAAATAGTGACATAGCCTGCCCAGAATCCTGATCTTAACCTAATAGAGAACCTCTGGAAAATCCTTGGCAACAAAGTTATGGCTAAGAAACCCACTACAGTCACTGAACTCTGGAGGAGGCTGGAAGAAGAGTGGACCAAAATCACACCAGAGCAGAGACTAGTGTTGTCCTGTGGCCGCAGATGTGCTGAAGTCCTTCAGAGCAGAGTCCTGTACACTTCCTACTAATTGCTGACTGTTGCAGCCTTCAGAAAATTTAGTTGTAATCTTTTTCCATACTACAGTCATTGTTGTTCTCTAATTTTGATCAGTGTGTTTTCTGCTACATAATGTTTTTTGTTGAAATTCCATAGTTTTTTTGTGGAAAAAGTGTTCTAGTACCATGGTATAGACACGACAAAAAGTCCTTCAACTGTTGAGCAGTGAAGATGACATTATTTCAGAAAAAAGCAGTTGTTTTTAAATCATTCTCTAATTTTGATCGCCAGTGTATCTGCTCTGAGCGATGGTGGGATAATAAGCCACTTTGAACTGTCATTTCTCCTTGAAATGGCAGATATGGCTGTAGCACCCGGTCTATTGCGAACTTGTTTGGCCATCCTGTTGGGACCCCTGCTGACTCGATGTCGTTCAATGTCACTCCAGCACTCTGCAGCTGTGAGCTGAGCACATCATCCATGTGACACACAGCGCCATCTATGCCTTCTAGGATCTGCTGCATGCATTTCTGAAAATGTTCTGGTGCTGATGAGATGCCAAAATATAGAAGATTATAGCAGTACTGTCTGAATGGAGTGATGAATGTGGTCAGCAGAGAAGATTCCTTGGAGAGTGGAATCTGCCAAAATCCTGAGTTGGCATCCAGTTTTGAGAAGACTGGCCCCAGTGAGCTGTCCAAGAGTGTTCTCCACCGCGGGAAGTTAATGTTTCTCTCTCTCTACTGACTTATTCGGCTCTGTGAGGTCAGTGCAAATCCTCACACCTTCTTATGCACGTTTAGGAACGACCACCATGGGCACACACCATGCTATGGACTGCTCCACTTTTGAGATGACGCCCTGCTGCTCCATGCGATTTAGCTCCTTTTTGACTTTGGGAAGGAGGGAAAGTGAGACTCACCTAGGTGTTGAGACTGCAAAAGGCTTTGCATCTTTCTTGACTACGATGGTGTACTCACCCCCCATTTTTCCAAGTCCAGAGAAGGGCTTTAGGAATTCCTGCTTTACCACCTCGCTTGTGTCCAGGCTGATATTGTCCAGCCTGACGACCAGCTGCAGCTCTGTGGCGACTGCTCGGCTTAGAGCGATGTCCTCAGCCCATCCACAACATATACAGTCTCTTTCTTTGTTTTATTTCTCTTGTTGAGGGTGCCTTTGAACTTGCCCATCACTTTCAGAGAGTTTCCTCCTTGCCCTTTGAGAACCAATGTAGCTTTTAATAGCTGACCGTACTGGCCCTCGTCATACAGCTGTTTGCGTATGGCTGTCACATCTGCACCTGTGTCAATTTTAAACACTGCTTTGTGGTCATCCATTTTTACCTCAGTCATCCAGGGCCCAGCACTGTCCACTGTCTCTGTTGACACCGAGCCCAGGAAAGAAACTCAGTATTCTTCATCACTATCTTGTGTGTGTGACACTGTGGTCATATTCACCTCATGTAACTTTTTTGACCTACAGACTTGAGCATAATGTCCTTTTTTTCTACACTGGTTGCATGTTACATCCTTTGCTCGACATTAGGCTGTGTCCTCTTGTGTCCCCACACCTTTTGCATGGTCTGTTCTGTGCTTTACTGAGCACTGGTTTGGACCTTGTTTTGTTTTTGCACCACCGTGCTGCTGTGCATGCATGCTGTCCAGCTGTGTGTTCATCACCTCTCCATTGCAGTTAGCCTTTAGCAGTTCGTTTTTCTTTTTCACTAGTTGACTCTGTTTAACTAAAGCGACAGCTTTCTGTAATGTCAGTTTAGGATCCAGATCTAGATCAAAGCATTCATTGATTTTCATCTGCTTGGGTTTCCAAACCTGAAGCGATGTGAAATCTGTCGAATCGTTTGATCCATTTTTGCTAGTCCTCTGTTTTGAACAAAATTTCTCCGGTGGACCAGAAACTGGTTCATGATGAACGCTGTCGTTGCCTTGGTAACGTTGTCTTAAGCTACAAAGTTACAAGCCGTTTCCTTCCGCGCATTGATTGGCAACACTAAGGCTAAAAAGACACTTTTTTTCACGAAAAAATAACAATCCGTCAGTAGAGGACTCCCTTGGCTACTAATTAACTTCTGACTAATTAACTTCTGACACCATGTCCTAGCGTTATTGCTAAGTCAGGACATAAGGAGGCAGGAGCATATCAGAGACACACCAGCTGTTAGGTCCAGGAAACGTTGGTCTACTTTATTGTCACCGTGACAACCCTAACATTTCAAAGTCACCCAACAGGACTTATCTCTACAGTGGCAGCCTGTGTTGGGTGAGTAGGCAGGGGCTTCATTGTTCAGAGGTGTGAAGGGGATGGGGTGATCAAATGATTTAACTGGTTTGCTCTTCCCACATCCTACTCAATGGGGGCACCTCTCTTGGAGTTGCTTCTTGTAATAGTCCTTATCCCCTCCCACACCTCCGTCATGTTTTTGTTATGCATTCTGTTGTTCTGTTGTTGTTCTGTACTATTTTCCTTCTCTACAGCTCCTTGGCGTCCTTGAGCTTGACTGAGCTCCTTTTGTACCCAGTTGAGGTAATGTGAGTCACCATCTTTGAAGGCCTTCTACTTCTGGTTCAGAAGGCCTTTGATGTCATTGGACCAAGTTGTCACTATAGCCCGTTGCACATCGAGCAAAAAAAAAAAAAAAACGGATCAAACTAATCAAATGTGTTGTTATATGATCATATATATCGTTAATGGAAGCGCATAGGTGAATTAGTCCTACGTCATGTTCGGGAAATTGCACTGATCGGAGAATGCATGTCTGAGTGTTTATATACAGTTTGTCTAGCGATCTCCCACACTTTTTGGTTCGGTAATCTCCTCAGTCTTGGTGTATAGCAGGGTTTGAGCAGAAGCAATTAGTGGTCTGCTTTCCCCAGTACAAGAAGAGGGATGCAACAGCGCAGTGGATGACGCCACAAGCGGACTCCTCCTGCTCTTTGTCAGGGTAGACAGTTTGTTGATCTTCTTTGGTAGTGAATTCATGTTTTCTATGATCATCAAAGGTACGGGCTCTGCAGCCTCTGTATGGCTTCCTTACATTATCGGGTAAACAGGGGACCACTCCGTTGTTGGACTTCTCAGTGCGTGTAAAAAGGAAAAAAAAAAAAAAAGGCCAGAATAGATGAATCTCGTAAAACCAACGTGCTGTTGGTGGTTTTTTTTGCAGGCCCAAACTCACACCATACACATCCAAGGAATGGACATAGAGAAATTGGACTCTTATAAGTACCTGGTAACTTGAGCAAAAAAATAAATAAAAAATGTTGGACTGACCACTTTGATGCACTTTACAACAAAAACAGACTCTACCTGACAAAGATCAATTACACTTATTAGATTAGATTAGATTAGATTAGATTAGATTAGATTAGATTAGATTAGATTAGATTGGTGTGAGAAAGTGTTGGCTCCCTTCCTGATAACTTTTTTTTTTTTTTTTTAGTGTGTTTGTCACACCTAAACGTTTCGGATCATTAACTAATTTACATATACAGTACAGACACAAGACACCCCTGTTAAAACATAACTTAAATGTGGTTTATCACACCTGAGTTAAATTTGTCTAGCCACACCCAGGCCTCATTACATTACATAATTCAGCAACAAATGCGAAAAAAAAAAAAAAGTACTTGAGATCTATCAGTCTGGAAAAGGTTATAAAGCCATTTCTAAATCTTTGGGACTCAAGTGAGAGACAATATCCACAAATGGTGAAAACATAGAAAAGTGTAAGTAGAGAACCTTCCTAGGAGTGGCCCAACCAGCCAAAATTACCCCAAGAACGCAGCGATGACTCATTCAGTAGTTCACAAAAGACCCCACAAGAACATCCAAAGAACTGCAGGCCTCACTTGCCTCAGTTAAGTGTTCATGACTCAAAAAACTGGGCAAAAATAGCCTACATGGCAGAGTTCCAAGATGAAAACCACTGCTGAGCAAAAAGAACATAAAGGTTTGTCTCAGTTTAGCAAGACAACATATTGATGATCCCAAGAGTTTTGGGGTAAATAGTGGACCGACAAGACAAAAGTTTATTTTATTTAGAAGGTGTGTGTCCCATTACATCTGGTGTAAAAGTAACACCGCATTGCAGAAAAAGAATGTCATACCAACAGTAACATTTGGTGGTTGTGTGATGGTCTGGGGCTGTTTTGCTACTTCAGGACCTAGAAGACTATCTGTGATAAATGGAACCATGAATTCTGCTGTCTACCAAAAAATCCTTAAGGAGAATGTCCAGCCATCTCTTTGTGATGTCAAGCTGATGCAAACTTGGGTTCTGCAGCAGGGCAATGATCCAAAACACACCGGCAAGTCCACATCTGAATGACTGAAGGACTGTTGCCAACTCCTCCCTAAGGAAAGTAGCTACTGGCTCGACGTCTAGAAGGCTAGAAGTTGCTAGACGACGTCATCATTTTACGTGATTGTAATGCTAACTGAAGGGGTTTGCAAGAGGAAAAATGTCATGGGAGACACAAAAAGCAAGTAAAAAAAAAAAAACATCCTAAATAATTAGAACTGCAAATTAACTTGCTTCTGTCGATACTTGATTATTAATCGTATTTTCCACCCCCTTATTTAATCCAGGCTTGGGAACAGCAAAAGTGACACAAAGGTGTTTCTTTCTTTTTAGTGTAATTTTCTCACAATAAATTTGGTTTGGCTGTGTGAGTCACCATGCTGGATGAGCTTTACTCCGCCCACACACAGATACTCGAAATGTGAGCATGAGTGTCGTGTTGGGGTGGAGAGGGGTTGAGACCCGCCCACCCAACTCTCCAATTTGTTATCAGTTATCACTGGCATCAGTGGCATAAATAATTTAACCAGTCATTTGTACGTAATGCTATCTTTTTTGTCTCTGCAGGTGCAACAGGCAGTCCAGTCCCTGATAGACGAGCACCAGCAGATCCCAGGAAACATCCTTAGAGCCCTGTTGGAGAGATTCCAAACCAAACATAAAGGTCATTAATATTAGATCCACAAAAAAACTCTCCAGTGTGAAGCCAGCTAGCACGTGTTATTGGTGCATACTGTATATCTGCAATGAACACTGGTTTGGTGGCAAAATATGTTGAAATATTTGCACAATTTTCTTCACTCCTCAAACAACACTGCACTGAGAGTCGAGGTTCTTTTTCACAGCTGTTTCTAAAACCTCACATGCCTCTTTTTTGTATACCCAGACTACATTTTTCATCTGCTTATTCCAAGGAAAGAATATGCCTAAATGTGTGCTTTCTGAAGTGATATGTGACTTCACAGTAATCACAATAACCAACTCAACATTTTTAAAAACAAGATGTTTGATTTGAATCTATTGACATACAATTTGCGCTTTACACTGCTCATTGGTATTATATAGGTTAAACAGTTCAAACGCCATTTGAAAGGAACAACTCAATTAAGTGTGAACATTTAAATATTAAGTGACAGGAGCTGAATGTGCCTGTTAACAATCAATCAAAATTCACAATATGCAAAAATAAGTATGGACGATTTTTGTTTGAAATAAAGCAAATTAATATAACAAAAAATAAACGAAATTCAGGAGTGACGGATGTAGCGATTAAGCAGAGGTTGGAGTTCAAAGACTTGAAATGTACATTTGAGGATACTAGAACTCATAGCTACCTTCCCAGAGGATTTGAAATCGATCTGAGATACATACATTAGGAGTATTTCAAGCAGCTAGGGATAACTGGTTAAATAAGTACCTGGGTGAGTAGTTACATTTTACATTTTTAAAATCATCACCACTGTGTCACTGCAACAGCTTCCATATCAATCTGAATATAAGTAAATAATATGAAAGTAAATGTGTGTGTCTGTGTTTGAGGTATTGTTCTATGAACCTAAATTTGCGTATGCAAGCATATTATGGGTCATGTCCTATCAAGAAGCAAGTCCCCAAAATGTAACAGATTCAATTTTAAAGTCAAGACATAGCTCTGCATGTGTATGTTTGATGGTGTAATATTGTCATTTTTGTTTCATTCCTGGATCTTCAGTGCTTTATCACTAGTGTTATTAAATAATCATTTGCCATGTACAGTTTGTACAATTTGTGGATATTGTGATTCAGCAAATTACTTTTTTAATTTTTAACATTATGAGACCAAGTGTGTTTCCAGTGACGTCTAACTGGATGGATTGTTGCCATATTTATGTTGTTAGATTTGAGATTATATGAAATGTATTTTTAAATTATATCAAAATATTTATTTTGTTGCACTATTAAGTATTGACATCCTTCAACCACTTAATAAATGTATTTTCTCAAGATGTATTAAGCGCATTAATATTTGCTATTTTTAAACTGCAGTATCAAAGTTTTGCTAACGTGTCCAAGAGTTAGTGGGTGTATTATACATTAATACACAGGACGAGATGTTATGATCCCATGTGCCATGATCTAAGGGAAAACTCCTTTAGAAGCCCAGTCCAACTGGAGAACCGACCAGCAGACCAGTGGTCAGCTACTAACTAGCCTAGCCACCAGCAGTAGGTAAGAAATGATGGGAATGTGACCACACTCCAAGCAAACATTTCTTCCTTATGCCTATATCAGAAATAAGATACAACCAGACACCAGCTACATAGCCTAGCCCACAGCCAGAGGTAATGAGAGGTGGCTTCGGGAGTAATACACAAGAAAACGCCAGCTAACAAGCCTAACCAACAACAGTAGGTAGTGCAGTGTGCGGCGCATCATTGGGGTTTTCAAGTGGGCACCTCCCTTCACTGATGTTTTGTTAAGTTAGGCCCAGGACACCTCAAGAAGGCTTACTGGTAAACTCCAGCGTCATGGAATCAACCCCCTCAATGCAGCCTCCACGCCACCGTGTGCCTATCAACCGACTGATTAGATCCTACTGCAACTGCTACCTATTAACAGTACACAGCTAGCCTTACCTTAGCATGCTCCCCAGTTAGCGTGTTTCCTTCTTAGCCGCAGCCACTCACTCGCTCACTCCGCTGCCAGGTACATATTTTTTACAGCGACCCTCTGTTCTTTTCCGTGAATGCCCAACTCGTACAGGAGAGCAATGGTGGATTTTGCAACAAATCCACGGCAGCCAACCTCCGCTGGGCGCACCCGGGCGCTCCAGCCTCGCTGCTCAGCTTCCGATGCCAACTCTGCGTATCTATCTCTCTTGCGCTCATTTACCTCCTCAGATCTGTCTTCCCACAGGACAGTTACTCCACAAAATACACTTTCCTTTCTATCTCGGACCACAACAGCAAATCCGGTCTTTTGAGGGTCATGGCTATCTGTTGTGGAACACTCAGCTGGCCATCTAAGTCGGACTTCAGCTCCCAGGCTTCGCCCACACTTAGCTTCCCTGATCTTGCCTGATCCTCGCCGGTCTGGCCTTATCTCCCTCCCGAACAAACGTAATATGCCTCCTCTCCTTTCTAGCAGATGAGGAATTTGCTTCAATCTGTTTTTCCTCAATTGCAGCTGCTAAGCATTTCAGAACCTGGTTGTGACACCAAGTATATCTCCCTTGGGAGAGGCTGACCCTGCAACCTGTCAGAATGTGGCTAAGCCTACATACACCGAAGTGGGCAGGCTGCATCCTCCCCTAACCACTGATTTAGGTTCTGGGAAGATAGCAGCACATCATAAATAGCCCCTATCATAAATCTAAGCCTACTAGCCGCCATGCTCAATAGCTCTCTCCAAGACAACTTCCTTTTCTCTACACTCTCCAAGTTCACCCACTGTCCTTGCTTAGCCTGTGACACTGCCTTTGTGCATCTCATTGCTTCCTCTTGCCTATGAATTTCTTCCACTACCATCTCCCTCTTTTCTGCTGTGGATGCTTTGCTCCACAGAGGTTTCCCTGCACACAATCCCAGGCCTCCACCGCCTTGCTGTACATTCCCTATAATATTCCTATAAGTCTGAGGGCAGCCTGTTCTTCCTGAACTGCATCTCTCGGATTCCACTTCCTCCCTGTTTTAACTGTGGGGGTTGTACGCCTAACTACTGGATCTTTTGACTGAGTGAGAGTCATCTCCAGTCTAGCCATAGCACACGTAAACTCCTCTGTTAGACTAGTTGCTGGGAGCTCCAGTATGCCTTTCCCATACAAGGGTGGACCACTTAACCAGCGTGGGACACCAAGTCATCTCCTAATTGATGAATTAATCATCCTTTCAAGCTTCTCAACCTTTGTCAGAGTGACCTCATACACTGTCAGTGGCCACATTAGTCGGGGCAATAACCCAAATTGCATATACCATAACCTCAGCTTTCCTGGGAGACCTGACCGGTCTATGCTTGAAATGCCTTGTATCATTCTTGTCTCAATCCCCCAAACTGTGCTACATCACTGAGACTTGCGTTATACCACCTTCCCAGACTCTTCACTGACTTCTCTAGCACTGTGGGAATCACCTCCTCATTTATGACAAACTTCTTATCTACTACCTTTCCTTTAACAACTGAGATATTCCTAGACTTACTCGGCTTCACTTTCATCCTAGCCCACTGCAAGTTGCTGTTTATTTTATCCAGCAGTCTGCTAGTACATGGAGCATTTGACGTCACAGTCGTCATGTCATCCATGTAGGCCCTAACTGGGGGGAGATGAAGCCCTCCATGCAGCTTTTCTCCACCTACCACCCATTTCAAGGTCCTAATAATGACCTTCATTGCCATTGTAAAGGCTAGTGGTGAGATTGTACAACCTGCCATGATGCCTACCTCCAAATGCTGCCATGCTGTAGTATACTCTGCTGTGGTAAAGCAGAGCTGTATTTCTGTGAAGGTTCTCAGTCATCCAGGTCATGGTAATTCAAAGCGTTGAATAAGGTCAGCTGGACTTGTAGAATACAGTGTAGCTTTCCCTGGGTAAAGACGGTAAAAAAGGAGTCTGTCGATGGCCTTCTCCTTCTCCAGCTGTTGTAGGTAGTTTATTATTCTGGTTTTGTAGATGTTGGTTGGGTCACGTCTCAGTGTCTCATATGTGTCCTTGTCGTTGAGGATGTTGTCCATTTTTGTGTGGTAGTCCACTGTGTTTAGTAAAGCAGAGCTGTATATCTGTAAAATATGACCAGACCTTTGATACTGCCTGGGACTCTAAAAAAATCAAAAGCTTCCCATAACAAACTGTGAGGAACTGAACCAAACGCATTAGCCATGTCTAGAAATACAGCATGCAGGTCCCTCTCTCGCTTTGCTAACTGAAGTTGGTGCCAAATCATGCTGGTGTGCTCTAAGCATCCAGGAAAGCCGGGGACTCCAGCCTTTTGCACCGATGTATCAATCAAGCCATTTTCCTCCAAGTAACTGAACAGTTTCTGTGCCACAACACTGAAGAAGACCTTCCCCTCAACATTAAGCAAACTAAGATTAGTCTAAACTGACTCATCTCTACTGAGCACTTCTCTTTAGGAATGAAAATACCCCCTGCTCTACGCCATGCCTTGGGAATAGCCTGTTTCTCCCATACTACCTTCATCAATTTCCAAAAAAAAAAAAAAAAAACTCAATACATCTGGTGCACTTTTATACAGCCAATACGGGACTCCATTAGGTCTCGGGGCTGAAGAGGCTCTTGCGTGCCTCACCACCTCATAAACCTCTTTCCATCTTGGTGGGCTATCATCACACCGTCTACCTATTTCTCCAATTGGTGGAATATCAGGGGCGAGTGCCATCTTCATAACCCTTTCCTTATCTTTGTGTACCTCCACCAAGTACTCCTCAAGTTCCTGCTTTGGCAACACCAGACTGCCATTCTTCTCTTTACCAAATAGCGACTTCACAAATCTAAACGGATCCTTATAGAATGCTACTCTCGCCCGCTCTTTCCTTCTCCTATTTTTCCTAATGCTCTCTGTCCTTCTTAATGCTGCCAGCCACTCCTTCACCCCTGCCTGTAAGCAATTAATGTCTTTCTTCTAGTCCTCAGTAGCTTTCTTCCACTGCTTCTTAAGCATTCACCTCTCCTGTATAAGTCTATCGATTTCCTGTTGATGTCTAGACCTAACTAGCGTTCCTTTAGACGACAATGGAGTTGTCTGAGTCTCTTGGAGAGCGAGCTCTGTTGTCTGTCTATCATCTGGTGGAGAAGGTGGTCAGGGTAATCCATGATTGATTGGTTTGTTAAGTGTCCTCCTCACCACCACCACCTCAAAAGTTTCCTGTGTGCAGCCAATGACAGAGCCGACCTTCCTGATCAGTTTATTCAGTCTGTTGGCATCAGTGGCTGCAATGCTGTTCCCCCAGCAGACCACAGCAGAGAACTCCCATGTATTTGTACTCCTCCACCACATCCACATCCCTACCAAGGAAGCTGAGGCGCGGTTCCCTTCCTCCTGAATCATCCTTCCATCAGTCCTTTATAATTCTCCGCATCTCATCCACTGCTTATGCACCCCACAACTGCAGAGTCATCAGGAAATTTCTAGATGTGACATGACTCTGAGTTATGCTCAAAGTCAGTGGTGTATAAGGTGAACAGGAACGGAGCAAGTACAGTTTCCTGTGGGGCTCCCACACCACTCACCACCACATCAGGCAGGACACTTCCCAGATGCACAAACTATGGCCGGTCTGTTATGTAGTCAGTGATCCAGGAGACAGTGGATGGAGACACCCATCGACTGCAGCTTCTCACCCAGTAACAAAGGCTGGATGGTGTTGGAGGCACTGGAGAAATCAAATAATGTGGTTGTCACCGAGCTTTTAAGTGTGAGTGAGTTTGCCTACCAGACTCGGCTGGTAGGCAAACTGTAGAGGGTCTAAAGATGATCTCACCTGCGGCCTTAGGTGGGCCAGCACAAACCTCTCCAGCACCTTTATCATGGCAAATGGTAAAATCTTGGTAAATCTTGATCTTATACAGCACTTTTCTACCTACTCAAAGGTACTCAAAGCACTTTTACAGTCAGACACATCGACCCATTCGCGCACACAAGCACACACACATCCACATCAGTGCCAGTTGCACTGGGAGCAACTAGGGGTTCAGTGTCTTGCTCAAGGACACTTCGGCATATGGCACACTCAGGGGATCAAACCGCTAAGCCTTCGGTTTATGGACAATCCGCTCTACCTACTGAGCCATAGCCGCCCCTTATGTAAGGATGTAAGGGCCACTGGATGGTAATCGCTGAGGCCAGATGGAGACCTCTCCTTGGGCATGGGATCAAGGCAGGAGGTCTTCCAGACAAGCAGTACCCTCTGAGTCTCAGATTGAAGAGACATTGGAGAAGACCAGACATTTGGCTGGCACAGGTCCTCAGTCTCCAGGGGCTGATGCTATCAGGACTGCGTTGGTTCAGTCTCTCCAGACGGGGATGCTGTACAGTCCTTTCAGGTCGCCCTCTTCAGGTCGCTAGTGATCCATAATGGCACCAGTTCCGACGCAGGCAGTAGTAACCAGACCGAAAAGCAATGCAGGTTTCAGTGCTTCATTTCAGTGAATTTTTAATTAGTGCCCTCTTCGCTGTGACAACGCTATACACATGATGCCGCGTCAGTTTTTCACCTGCAAGGATGGAAGTGAACCTTCAAAATGCCTAAGGCCAAACGGTCAAAAGTTTGATTGTACTACACCTCAAAGGATGCAGAGTCGGCAACCTGCAACAAGTGCTCAAAGGCGCAAGCCTTACCTTAGCATGCTCGCTTGCTTGTGCAAGGGAGGTAACACCTTGATTAAACATCTGATGACGCATAGCATTTTTTTAAAGGCTGAAAAATAGACGGTCTTTGATATAGTCTGTGAGCCAAGTTAGCAGCATCTCCACAGTGGAGAGTCCCAGCCCTGCCAGTGTCAAAGACACACTGAAAAAAAAAAAAATCATTGGTGAACACAAATAAATTTTGGGGAGGATTTCCATCCATTGAATTCATGTAGCCCCAACTCAAACTAAGTACCTCCTTGTAATATGATTTAATTGAGTTGGTCGATTTCATCTTTTTCAAATACATACAAAATAAGTACATTAACTGGCCCAAACTGATTTACCTTTGCACAACTCAAACTAATATAGCTGGTCTAAAATAAAATTCTGCATTTGACTCCCATTTCAGACACGTAACACAAAATCTGGTTAATATGTTTTTATTTGAAATGAATAAAATCTCACAAATATCTCAATCTATATATCTATATCCCTCTACTGCATGAATTTTTAAGTTTTGGGGAAAAAAAATATTTCATCATATTGTTGGGGAGCTTTGGGGTGCCTAATAATATATCAATTATAAAATTTGACCCCCACCCTCCCCCCAAACAGATGCTGGTTTGTTGCTTCAAGGCAACATTGTGCGACAAGGGTAGTCAAACACCACGTTATTCCATAATAAGTTTTGTTAACATAACAAGCATGAACAAATAAACAAACAGCAAATAAACAATGTCAATATTTCATACAACAATAAAAAACCAAAAAACATTTAAAATTTGAACAGGAATCTCTTAGGGATCCGTCATTTCATTCCGTGTGGAACCTCAGGAAGCAGTTGTGGTCGGGGGTGAAGCAGAGGTGCACATTGCACTTGTGGCACATTGCTTTAGGTGTACCATTGCACCCTGGCATCCTGCATCGTCCCTTGTCCTTAGACATGATCAGCCAGTGAGCTGTGTGATCCAGGTGGACATCTTGGGCCGAAATGGGAGCTGTGGGTCCTTTCCTCCTCTTCTCCTCATATGCGCTAGCAATGGTTAGGCTGGGACGACCTCTCTTTTTCTCCAGGCTCTTACCACACATGCACAGGCCCTCTGCAATGTAGGATTTGAAGGTGTAGAGCCTCATTTGGTCCTTCTGCTCCATGCCAGTACCTTCGCAGTCTCTTCTGTACAGCAGCCAGGCAGTCACAATAGTCATATCAAGGAAGTGGAACACCAGCCGGTGGTACCATTTCTTTGATCTAACTCTGTTGCGGTAGAGAGCAATCAGGGAATCAAGCAGGTCCAGCCCACCCATGTTCTTGTTGAATTCTCGCACAACAGCAAGGCAGGGAACAGTGATCCCACCTGTAATAGTAATAATAGATTATTTGTTTGTTTGTTTGTTTATTTACCTATCTATTTATATATTTGTTTATTTATTGCCTTACATTTGAAAACATAGTAACATAATCTATTTAGCATAAGAAGATGAATGAATGAAAGAAGATGATATGATAAAATAATGTACATTTATGTCACCTGTTGACCTCAGTCACAGGGTTGGCTCCAACGTGGTCACTCAGAAGCGTCACAGAGCAGTTGTCATACCACTTGACAACATGCAAGGTGGTGTCTCTCACTATGGCCATCTTCTCTTCGAATGCCCCACGTCCTGCTCTCTTCAGATCAGCATCACTCTTCAGGTTGACTCCAGGTAATCTGTTGCTACGAACAGTGCCAGTAGAGTGAATTCCCTGCTCAGCCAATGTGACGACAAGAGGGACACTAGTGAACCAATTGTCAAAGAAGAGCTTGTAGTTCTCCTCCTTGGGGATTGACTGGGCCAGTCAGAGGACGACATTTCCACTAGCTCCAACATCTGGCAGCTCGGGTGGTTGGTCAACTCTCCCAGTGTAGACCTCAAAGTTGTGGGGTATTCCATCAGCTCCTGCCAAGATGAGAATTTTATAGCCCCACTTCTTTGGTTTTAATGGCAGGTACTGTTTCAATCTGTGTCTGCCCTTGAATGGCACCATCTGCTCATCAATGCTGAGCTTCTCACTCATTGGAATGGAGATCAATTTGGATGTCAGGTGAGTGACCAGAGGACGTATTTTGTAGAGGGGATCATCTTGCTCCTGTCCCTCGTTGTTGTTGATGTGGAGGGACTTCTTGATGGTTTCCCATCTGTTGAGGGTCATTGTGTCTGCTACTTTACTTATTGGGGTCACACTGAACTGAATACAGATTTGATTCTTCTACAATAATTTGAAGAATGTCTTCAGAGAAGAACCCTCTGAAGTACTGGAGGGGGGACAGGATGTCAACAGGTTTTGGCAGCTGGGCCTGCCACTCTGGGTAGACATCGATGGATCTGGGATGTGCTTTTCTACATCTTGGGAGGTGAGACACTTCAGTCTCTTCTTCATTTGACTCTCCCTCTACCTTAAAGTCACTCTCATCTGGGTGGTGTTCTTCTCAAAAAAAGGAAAAAATATCAGATATAATTATAATAACACACACACACACACACACACACACACACACACACACACACACACACACACACACACACACACACACACACACACACACACTTTCTGATCCCTCACTGACCCCTGAGCTCCTTAGTGTCCCTCAAACCTGATTCAGGGATCCACTCCTCCAGTTCCTCACTGTCACTCCCTGAAAGCTCACTGTCCTCACTGTCTGATGGGATGTCCCTAACTGCACATTCCCTAGGTTTGCCTCCGTAAAATGTTTTTACATCCATGTCCTGTAATTATCAGTAGATTGTAAAGTAAAAAAATTGTTCATGATCATATAAATGCCCACAAACACATCTCTACACACGTATGCTAATGCCTGAAAAAAAATTAACTAACTGCACAGTGTTGCCTTGAGGCAACGAATGAAAATTAACAGTTTTCCTGTATAATTAAATTAAAAAAAGTACAAAAAACAATCAAATATACTTCTAGGCATATTCATGCACATGCAAGTATTTTTTTATATACGTTTATTTCAATATAAACATGTAAAATAGTGAACTTTATCTTACCTTCTAGTGGAGATGACTCTCATGTAGTGATGCTTGAAGAAAGGGCCCCTCCCCAGCCTCAAATCAAAGTCAGCCACTTTCAACTCATCATTTTATTGGACAGAGATATGACTTGTAACATTTAAAAAAAAAATGTTTTTTAAAGGGCCAGTGTGAGGAATGAAAATGTGGTTTGTGGGGCTATGCAGTAGAGGGATATATCAATCTATATATAGAGAAAGAGCGAGAGAGAGAGAGAGAGAGATAAAACATCAACATGGGACTCATCAACATATTGATGACAGTCACTGACTTGTGTCAAAACACACAGAAAAACTGCCTCGGAGCCTAGCTATATGTTTCAGGCAGAAAAGCTAAGGCAAGTTTTGACCAGTTTAGACCGACCCTGTAAATTTTTTTTAACCATTTACTGCACTATGTAGTGCCTAAAAATTGGCATGAAATATACATGCAATATACATGCAAAGGCTAAGGCATGGTATAACCAGCTCACATTTGCATTCAGCTTGTGTCCATCCAAGTTCACAATGATCTTCTGGAAAAACTCGAAGGTGTACTTGAGGTTTTCAGGAAAGGCTACATCAAGGGCATAAATAAGCCTAAACAGCATGATGAACCTCATGATGACACTGCCAACATTGTTGAGGATTTTAATGCCCTCAATCACAACTCCCATGTACTCTGGCTCCTCATGTACCATCGTTTCAGATTGTGTAAATCCCCATGACTGTGGTGATGATGTCCCTCTCTGCATCCTCAGCTGCAGTGGATTGAACAACAACACAGAAAACTAAAATAAGTAAAACGCTAAACAACAAACAGAAAATCATGTGCAACATATAAATGCACAGTTACTACATACAGCAGTTTAAAGCAGCAGTTCATCAGTTGCCTTGGTCAAAAAAAACAGGTGCTAATTCAGACTGTAGCCTTCAACGTTTGACCTAAGATATCTGGCCAAGGTTAGGGGTGGTTGTGTCAGGCTTTTACAGAATCTTCTGATGCACACATCAGTGTTGTTTCCTGAAGTCACTTGCTGTTTCATAGTATTTCTCATAAATGACACATGGAATTAGATAAGTCTCAGTATTGTATAGTAACTAACCCCTGCAGTCAGAGCCTAACTTCACCTGCTGCATCATTTTGAAAAATGCTTGAAAAGGGGGCAGACACTGACAGAACAAGGAGAGAGGAGGAGGTGGGACAGGATGGAGCATATTTCACAAACTGCTCCTCAGATTCTGGAGAACATGGATGACAGTGGACTGAGCCCCATCAGCTTCAGTTCCATTACTGCCTGAAACTGGAGCTGTCAGAGTCAAGGCTATAGCAGTGCAAGAGAGCTGTAGCAACATAATGCTAGCAGCTTTATGGCCAACATTTTTCAGTTTTAAAACTATGCAATTTCAATTATCCTTTTAGAATCTACCACAAAAAACATTCAGCAAAACTCAGGAGTGAGAAACCAAATCCATCCCCACTTATAAAGGTATATGTGTCTGCGTCTACTGTGTGTGTATCTCTGTGTGATAATTTACAGTGTGTACAGTGACTACTAAGTGTCACTAGGTTGCAGTAATGTCCTGACGAGTAAAATGGAGGTGCCAGAAGACAGGAAATGCAGGAAAAATGGAAAAAAGATGAATTAGAGTATTTATGTTGCAGGTTTATTATACTACATGAGAGAATTTTAATAAACTTACCAAATATTCCTTGAAAAACACATCTGGGTCTTCACTGACATAGACAACAAGGCTTCTCAGGATGCACTCCCTCCTTATGTTGATGTCATCGAACTAAAACATGGGTGACAAATAAAGACATCTGGTTATGATGGTGGTGCAGGGATTAAAGCAATCTGAAGATCAGTAGGTTTTTGGGCTGTCTGTTGCATATGTGAAAAAAATAATCAAACTGTAAAAGAAAGCAGACATTAAGTTGTGAAAATTATAGCTGCACTAGGTAGGTTTCAGAAATTATTAAGAACAAATACTGACCTCCTTCCTTCAGGCCTCCCTCTTGCTGAGATTAAAATACTTGAATTTAAACCAGGTTGTTGTTATCATTACTAGGTGAGTAGTATGTCCACGAGGTCCCCACCATTTGGTTTTGGTTTTAGGACTGGTGTTATTACTGCTGGTGGGTTTACCCGATTGTTAAAGTATAAAACTTCTTTGGTTAACTGAAGACAAGACTAGTTTGAGACAAGATAAGTTTACAGTGCAATGCTAAAGTTAGCTGTAATGCTTAATTATAACGTATGTTCTGCTTCTCATATAACCTAATGGTCACATAACAGAAACTTACACACCTCGTCTTCCTGACAGCATTAGATGATGTTTGTGCTAGTAAAAAAAAACTCATTAGTTGTTAGAGTTTGTAATTCATGTTCATGTACATTTTTCAAGTAAAAGTTGTGTGGTTATAACACTAGTCAGAGTCACCACAGACACTTAGTCAAACTTAATTCTCCCTCCTGGATCTTAGCTAGCTAGCCTGCTAGCCAATGTCCTTCACTGATGGTAAAATTCATCTCACTTCACAGTGAATATTAGATTTGTTTCAGAAAATCAAACAACAATTTAATGTGTCACATCACAGAAGGGCTTGGATCATTTTTTTGAGTGCAGGTGAGGATGACAGCAACCGTTCTTCTGATGACTAACTCAATGTTGTTAATGTGTAATTTACATCAAGTGAGTAAGTTGTTGTTGTTAAATTAATGGTAAATGGTTTTGCAGCACTTTTCTACCTATTGGTACTTTTACAGTCATGGATGCATCTACCCATTCGCATACTCATTCACACATTAGTGCCACGCACCAGGAGCAGTGGGCACATTCCTGGGATGAAACCGCTAACATATAGCCGCCCCTAAATTAATGTATGCAAAGCAAACGCTGTTTAATCTCATGTAGCGGTCTGTTACGTTTCCATATATTTGGAAACAGTATTGCTGACAATCAACAAAGAAAAACTCAGAGATGATGGGAGGCAGTTAAAGAAAAGAGATTTATTTACAATACTTAAGTGAAAAGCTACACAACAGATGTAGGTTTCAAACAATGTGGGGGGAGAGAGGGACCGGTGGGGCTTGTGCCAAATAAAATAGACAAATTACAATCAAAATGAGCCTAGCTCAACTGTCTCTGTGTGAAAAGAAAAGAAAAGAAAAGAAAAGAAAAGAAAAGAAAAGAAAAGAAAAGAAAAGAAAAGAAAAGAAAAGAAAAGAAAAGACCTGACTCTACTGGCTACAAAACATCCAAAAATAATAAAAATACAGTTGTGGTAGCAATCCATGACCTAGTGTGATAACATAGTCCGTCTACGTGTGCAGATGTAGAGGGTACCCCAGTCTTACCTGGGTCCCTAGTCCCCACCACAAACCTACCTATCCAACAAAGAAGTCAGAGAGAGAGAGAGAAGCTGACTGGCTAGAGTATGAGCCAATCCACAGGCTGGCAGCCAACCTTCCACCTCTCACCTGCAGGACTACAGCAGAGACAGCAAGAGAGAGAGATCCACAGATCTATACACATAACACAGTCTTTTGGTTGTTTCATGGCCGTGACTTCCTTCAGCCTGGCCAAGAAGGCTTAATTGACAAAAGAAAAAGTGATGGAAATTCACAGGGCTGAAAAGAAAAAAAAAAGTAATTTTACATGAAATATTCTGTAATGTTTCAGATCTCTCCTGTTTTCCAATAAAACAATGAACAGTTTAAAACAGTTAATTAACCATAATGTAAGATTACATTAGTAATGTTTTTTTAATGACAATTCATTGTATTTGTACATCTTTATGGTAAATGGTCTTGCTCTTATATAGCCCTTTTCTACCTACTCAAAGGTACTCAAAGCGCTTTTACAGTCAGAGACACATTCACCTATTCGCTCACACACCAGTGCCAGGTGCACTGGAAGCAAATGGTTCAGTGTCTTGCTCAAGGACACTTCGGCATATGGCACACTCATGGGATCGAACTGCTAACCCTTCGGTTCATGGACAACCCGCTCTACCTACTGAGCCAAAGCCGCCCCTTTATCTCTAATTTTACATACAATTTTCTGTATGTTTTTACAGGTTTATCACCATTTACCATAAAACAATGTAATAACTGTAAATTAACAGATAGTAGCAGTAATTTAAATACTTACCTTTAGAAGTACATGTAATTACCAATAATATCATTTACATTATTACTATATTTTTTTAACGGTAATTTAACATCAAATGCGATGTAATTTTACAGATCTTTCCTAATAATTGTAATGAAGAAATGTATATAAAATTACAGAAATCTGTAGTCATTTCCACAAAATTGCAGGTTATTTAGCATGCGTGGTTGAAAGGTGGTTTAAAGACTATTTAAAATATTATTTTACATAATACTAATAAAGATATAACATTCTTATTTATGTGTTTATTTTCATTAGAAACGCACTTGCATGCACTATGCAGATTCAAAATTTCAAAGTTGGTGCCTATTTCCAGTTTGCTTCGTCATGTCCACAACGACCAACCAGCCAAGTTTGCAGAAGACAACGCTAGTGTCCTTCAGTCAGGTTCGTAGTGCGCATGTCATGAGTCAATCACGCCCTCATGGGCAAGGACGAAATTTTGATTTCAGAAGTGGGGTAGTAATGGGAACCATCATTCTTTTTACTGTACCGAATCACTCAAATCAGTTCAATAAAATGATTCGTTCAATTGATTCGTTCATTCGTTCAAGAAAATTACATCAATTTACACCACATGTTGGGTGTGCTGTTAAATAATTTGTGTTTGTGTAGGTTAACAATAGTGTAATTGTGTTACTCTCTGCAGATGTATGTAAATAAAATTTGTAATCCGTGATTTGAATGCGGTCAAACTGCTGTATGCTGCTCTGTGTAATGTCCCAGTAATCCTGCATGAGTCCCGCAAAGACTTCAGATCTCACTTTTTTTCATTAGTTTGGTCCTAGCATTAGCATACTAAGTTAGCCTGCTCACTGCTGTCTTCCCTCCTAGAGTCTGCTATGTTTTTTCACCCGGAGAGTTTATTTGTGTCTATTGCCCCAGGTGTGGAGATGTTTGTTTGTTTGTGTTTAAACAATGTTTTGAGTGTTGAGTGTTTCCTGTTGAACTTTAAATACTAAAGCAATGGAAGTAGTAACTAACCTGTTTGAAGGACCAATGTATGTTATTTTTTGTAATTTAACTTTACTGCACAAAATTGATTATTTTATTGTAACACTTAATAAGTTAAAAAGCCTTTTCTAGCTCACACACAGCTCACGATTTCATTGTGTTTCTGTTTGTCACCACAGTTGCCAAGTAAAGATCCAGTCCTGACTCCAGCGTCTTTTTTCCAACTCGGGACACAACGGGTTACATATATATAGATGATAACTCCCAGTGATGATGACTACTCAACCCAATGAGACACAACAAAGGCTGTGGTTCACTAGAGTGAAATTACTGTCCTATTTCCATGGAGATATTAAGGACAAATAACATATTTCCAATCTGTAAAACCAGATTCGAGTTTGGAATTAAAGCCTGTGCAGATGGACATAACTTCTTACCTGTCTCAGTGAAGATGCACTGGCTGTCATTACCACAAGAGGTGCAGCAAGACTATAATGACTGTATAGATAAATTACATTTTTGGTACATGTTAATTTGTGAGCTTTTATTAGCTTTGGACAGAGCCATGCTGAATTTTTCCTCCTGTTTCCCCATATGTGTGTGCGAGCTGCTTGTATTGATATCATGCCTGTAAAAAAGGAGACTTCGACCTGGAGAGGGTAAGACCATATTAAAAATAAAAATTATTAACAAAACTGATTTTGATGCATTTTAGTAGTTTCAGTTTTTCAATTTTATATTTTTTTCCAATTTTATTTCTTATACACTAGACTGCCATTAACTTTTATATATATACATATACTTTTAGAGCAGTTGTTTATAGAGGCCATTTATTGCCCGAAGTGTATAAGAGGGTGCACAGAGTACGTTATTGACATTGGAAAATTTTCAAAACCAAATTTTTCAGTCTTTAAATATACCTATTAATGTATTCTGATGTACAGTGTTTAATTTTCTATTGTCCAATTCACTAAAATAACTGATACTGTAAATGTGCAGAAATTCCTATTCGATTAAAGGTACATAATTTGTTTATACATTGTGTCATTGTTGTTTTACTTGGGGAAACCACATTATGCAGTAAATCAGTGTAGTGTAACAAGAAGGTTTCATGAAATGAAATTTATTCAATTTACTGGGACTGGCCTTAAATGTAGCTATTTTTGATGTATATGTTTTATATGTTACAACATTGTTATTGTACATGGAAAAATAGTTTATTAACAGGAAATTACTTTAGATGGACTGGGCTGTTTCCTAAAATAAATAATGTATACCATGAAATTACAGAGATTAATCTGAAAGTTATCTTATTTTAATGTTTTATGACATAATATGTATGTTATTTTACAATATGATGGGCATTCGTCAACTGTAATATACTGTATTTTAACTCTCTGTATTTTTATAATAAAAATAAATACTCTGTATTTTTTACAGTTACTGTATGTAGTTCTATGATCTGGTAATTTACTGTAAATTTACAGTATCCATTTGGAAACTTTGCTGCCAGTGCTCTAACTGTTTTTACAGTTTGGCATAGGCGGTGCTTTTAATAGGCTAGGCCCTAAATTGTCATAGACAATAAAATAAAATCATCACAAAAAATAAAATAAAAGAATGTTTTTAATACTATTTTAGAAAGAGGTGGGAAATACATTAAAACACGTTTATAAAGGTATTATTTATGTTGATGTTTTTTTTTTCTCATTGGTTAACTTACCTGTGTCATTACGGCGCGTAGAAGCTAACCTTAGCCTTTGCCTGCCTATGCTAGTCATAGGCATGAAAAAAAAACACTGAGTAAAACGGACATTTGAAATTCTTTCAAAGCCAAAATTCAAGAGGCCATGAGTCCCATCACCCGTTTCGCAAATACCGCCATCTTGGACATCGCGCAATGCATTGTGGGTATTCACCGAAGCATTCTGGGATTGAAAGCGTCCACCACAACACGTGTTCGCAATGGGTGTCTCTCGGTTATTTGAAATAATTCTCATTTGTATTCATAACAATAGGTGGATCCAATCAATGTGCTGTGTACAGATGTACCAATGACCGCCAATATACATCCAGGTAAGTTTAAATGCATATGTCCGTAGAATTATTGTTAAATGTTCTCATTTTTAATTGACTTCCTCTCTCCTGTGTGGATGTGTTCAAACAAAGGATTAACATTTCCCTAGTTTTATTTTGATTCCGTTTACATTATTGCTATTATCGTTATATTAATAATCTAATCAGTTTACCAGTACTTTCAGTCAGATTACAGTAAATGCATGTACCATAGTTGTACATAATGTCTGTTCTGTCTGTCTGTGCTTATGAATTGGGTTCACGGGAGCACAATGGTTATACAAAAAGGGCTTTTGTGTTATCCTTAAAATGTCAATTGCTCGGTTTTCTGTAAGAGAAAACACGTAGCAGTATTTAGTTGGCATCATTACTAAATGCATACATGGCAAAGGTGCAAAATTTATTACCTAATAGTACATGTCATGCAAATTACCAGCACAGATGAACAAACCAACCAACAAGTGGAAACGTATTCTCATTGATTGTTTACTTTTGTCAAAATATCTTTCTATACCTCTCTGTAACAGATGTGGATAGCTTGATGTGCTGTCTTCTCAACCACCTCGGAGGATGTCAGGATCAGGTAGGCAAATTATGCCCTCATCTAAAATTAATTTGGACAGTCTCTGGTTCGTGGTTTCTTTTGAATAAACTACCGGTGTAGCCTTTGATTGGAGATTTAATAAACATGCTGCACGGCAATGGGCAACTGAATCTTTTTTTAATGCATTTGAAACTACAACATCATTCGGATAAATAATGTTTTAACTGACGAACCGTCATATCGCAAAACTGGTCTCCTGTGTTCATTGCGGCCATCTGTCAGAGCTGCAGAGCAGGGTCCAGAGATGCTGTTTGGACGCTTTCAATCCCAGAATGCTTTGGTGAATACCCACAATGCATTGCGTGATGTCCAAGATGGTGGTATTTGCGAAATGGATGATTGAAGATGACGCGGTGCAGCAGCACTGAAGCCGACCAAGACGCTTCAACGACCGGCTGCCGCCTTCGCAGTTTTGGCTGCCGGCCTCCAGACACCTGCGGCCTTTCTCCAGATATAGATGCTATATACTGTTTCCCATGCCGTCAGTTTCTGTGCAGTGCTAGGGACCAGAAGGAAGAAACACTCAGAATCTGCTCAACACGATCAAAGTGTGGGAAAATGGCAGAATTATCAATAATCCAGACGAAGCGGCTCTGTCGTTGCACAAATGAGCACAGCTCACAAGAAAACCATAAAAGAAAACTGGGAATATGCCAAGGGCTTGCTTTTAGAGGACAGATGACAGTAAAGGCTCAAGCAACCGTGGGAATTTTTCGGAAATGTGCAGCTTCCTTGCAAAGCGAGATGCATCATTTTGTATGATAGGCTACAGCAGAAATCAGTGTCTCTCACAAGTCATGACACTCAAAACGAGTTCATACAAATTGCTTCTGAAATAGTGATGAAAGAAATCGAGGTGAATGGTTTTTTCACTCTCATGGTCGACGAAACTCTAAGCTACAAATCTGAACAAATGACAGTTTGTGTTCGCTACACACACAATATGGAAATACAAGAGCGTTTCCTTGGATTTGTTGACTGCTCTGAGAGGACTGATGCGGACTGACGTCATGGAAAGCCTGTACACTTTTTTCGGCCAGCCTGGAACTCACCATGCCTTTCTACAGATGCAGAAACAGCTGGGAGTGAAAGCGGACCTATCTGCCCTGAGTTACACGCGATGGGCCTGCAGACGGAATAACATGTCAGCTGTGAAAAACTCTTTCAAATCCATCATGACCACCCTCGGTGCGTCAGGTCTGCTTCACAATGTGGGAAAACTAGAATTCCGTGTGTGCTTGGTTGCGTTCTCCCATGCCCTACACGTCATTCATGTCGTATCTCAGGCCCTTCAGAAAACAGACACTACGCTTGCTCAAGCTTCCAGTGTTCTGCACGCCACCATCTAACGGCTTCAGGAAATGAGAAAAAACTGGGAGGAGATTCTCACTTTATGTGAGTTGAGTGACATTTCTGTCACAGAACAGGAGCCTTGGCACAAACACCCTGCACGCGTGACAGCCACATTATCTTCTGCACTTGTGGAGAGCATGCTGGGGCAAAAGGAGCTGTGCACCTCCAGGACAGATGGCCTGGAGAGCCCCAAGGACAGATGGGCAAAACATCTCTTCTATCCTGTCATTGACACACTTGTTGGAGCCTGTAACAAATGCTTTTCAGAAGAAGCAATGCAAACTGCAAAATGTGTAGATGCTGTATTAATCTGTGTGGCTGATGGTGCTTCAGGACCGAAACAATATACTTCCACTCTCTCCCTCAACACTGATCTTGCCCACGTTGAAATGGTCATGGTGAAAATAAGTCCGGGTGGTTTAACTCTGGAAAATCTAAAAGCTGCTGCCTTGACAGGATTTGACGGGACTAAAGTGCTTAAATTGGCACTGTTGCTTCCAGTCGGGACTGCGACATGTAAATGCACATTCTCAGCCATGCGGCGGGTGCGCAACTGGATGAGAACAACGATGGGCCAGCATAGATTGTCATCTCTGTCACTTCTCTACATTGAGAACGACATCACTAAAAGGCTTAAACCTGAGAAAATGGTTGAAAAATATGCCACAAAGGCCCCATGGAGGATGCTGCTTCATTAAGGTAAAAGCATTGATTGATTAATATTAATTAATTATGGGCTACAGTGCAAACAAAAAACAAACAGAAAAAAAACAAGTAGAGAATGAAAGGAATCCTTCTGCTGCATCACAGTTTGATGAACATAATCAATAATATAGTGTATGTATCTGCATATGGGTAAAGACTTTCTTTTTTTTCTTCTTCTTTTGTCCCGTAACTTCTCCATTCCTCCTGCCCTAGCATGTTCTCTGTGTTCTGTAGGTTCTGTAATGGGTATTGTTGCTGTTTTTCATAAACTGTTGTTTTCACTATGATAATTTTGACAGTTTGTTGTGAATTTTATTTTATACTGGTTCATTTATTTCTTGGTCTTAGTTGTATTTATATTATTTAAATTAATATTCTATTTAACTTGCACATCACAAAATGTCATAAATATAAAAAGGCACCTTTTTTGGACAAAGTTATGTTTTCCACTGATTAAGCACCAGCACCATTTCAAAAGTACCAGTTTGGTATCAGATAAACCTTAACGATACCCATCCCTAGAGGAGTCACAATTGTTTTGAGGCATAAAGGAGATCTTCACAATATTAGGCAGGTAGTAGCTTAAGTGTTACAAAAAGATGAGCTGGATTACAGCTCGATAGAGTAAGGAACAAAAGAAGTTCTGTAGTGTTCACTACGGCAGCAGGGCTGAATCAGTCTGCTTTAGAATGAGGTCCTCTGTCCTTCTAATGTTTTGTGTAGTGGATGGGATGGATTGTCCATAATAGAGAGCAGTTTCCAGTGTCCTTCTGTCCCTCACTGAGACAAACAACTCCAACTCACATGTCCAGCCTTGTGAATCAGTTTGTTGGACCTACTGATGTCTTTTTTGCTGGTACTACTTCCCCAACAAACCACAGCAAAGAACAGGGCACTCGCTACAACGGACTGGTAGGAAGACTCTAGTAACTCACTGTACACATTGAAAGACCTAAGATTCCTGAGTCTACTCAGGCCCTACACAGCATCACTGTTGTCCCTCGTCCAATCTGTTGTTCATGTGGACTCCCGGAATTTGTAGTGGTCCACTACGTCCACCTCCACTTTCCCCTCCAGGCCACAAAAAAAGAGACAGGACAGTCCCCTGTGGCGCCCCCACATTACTGACAACAGTATCTGACAGGGAGCCCCCCCAGCCGCACAAACTGAGGCCTGACAGACAAGTAATCAGCAAACCAGTGCACAGTGGAGGTGCTGACACCCATCCTGAAAAACTTCTCACTCATCAAAAAGGAACACACCTGAGGCCAGACAAATGACCACAGTGTACTTTATTAAATTAATTTTGGTTTGTGTTGCATTAGATTCAAATAAAAATTTACAAAAATCCCATATATACAAAAAGTAATGTTGATCACTCTTTTTCCATACTTTCCCCAACTGAACACTTTTTTAGCACTTTCATCAGTGCAAACTACTGAAAAGACCATGTATGTTAAACATTTGTATCTTTATTTAATACAACACGCACAACATTTATTTTTTTTTTCTCTGTAGTATATTGTCATAGTTAAAGCCATCATAGTGGCATCAAACCTCTAACGACATCCTTCACAGTCAAAAATCAAAGAGAGGAATGTTTTTTTTTATATATATATGTATATATATATATATATATATATATATATATATATATTATATATATATATATATATATATATATATATATATATATATATATATATATATATATAACGTACACTTTGCACACATTTATTTACAGATACGCATTTGAGTTGATCTCCAAGTACAACCAACTCTCTTTAAAGTCCTTCCCTGTACAGAACGGTTATACAAATTTGCCTGGAATCCTATTATTATTCACCTGCTGGTTACTGTGCTTGTACTTAGGCTGGATGTTCCCATCTGGGACTGCTGCTGCTGCATAGATTTTGTCCTGACCATTAAAACTAAAGCAGTAATTTTTATCTGGTTAAACAGGTAACGGGACTTCAAAAGTCAATTTCTCTCTTGTGTTTGACTGGTATACATGTTGACCACTGCAGCAGAGCTTGGTTGGTGAACAGAGCAGTCTAAGAGCTATGATGCTCACAAGAAATGCAACCTGTTCAAGAGAGTTTCAAAGGGCACAGAAACACAATACATTGCTGCTGTTTGCTGGGTTTCAGGGTGGAGGGATGTGATCGTGGAATAATTGATTTTTCATCAGTGTTCTATGGATGTGAATTCTACCACTTCCACCTGTAAGCAAAAAGATTAATTGAACTTTAATTATGTTTAGGCAACCGAAGTCTTCTGGATTGGTGCAGATAAAACTTTCCTCACAGTAAAAAGTAACCATGCCTATCTGGTGAGACAGTTTCAATTCATATGGTTACACCATCTTCCTTCCCTCTATAATATATTTAACATACACTCTCTATTAAACACATATTTTTATATCCCTGATGTTTGTATTGTTTATGTAAATATCTAAGGCAACAAAATGTTCGGAACCTTTACACTGTGAGCTCAGACTACACACAAACTGAAAGTGATCGTCTGGAATGTGTTTCCTACAGCAACTGAGTAACAATGGGTCATATGAGGAAATACTTTTTTCTCTATATTTTATTATGTATTTCTTTACAGTACTGATGTCCCAACTGGTGCCTTAGCCTGACCCCTTTTTGGTGCCAAAGAGAATCTGAATCCTCCTTGCTGGACAATGGCATAGTCCTAGTATAAGCACAGTAACTGTTGATACATCATTGAATAGTGTTAAATCAGCACAAGTACACACCTACCTACACACCTACACACGCACAGACAGGCACACACCCGGTTAGCCAGCACCTTCAACCTTCAGTACCTTCAGCACCTTCAGCACCATCAGTGCAGAGTGTCAAACTATGTCCTGGGTGATTAGGTTGAAACAAGGACATAAATAGAAATATATTCTTTTTACGGCAAACAAGATCACAGAAGAAGCGTTACAACCAGAGTGAAGCTTGCCTGTTTATGTATCCTCCTATTTTTCATACATTTCCAGCAGTGAGCAGTGTCTGTGGAGTCTTAATGGAGTATGCTCTTTTATTTATCTATTTCAGTCTAATTCCATCTTTCAGCAGTGAGTGTAAAGAAGTATTTGTTTTAATGGACAACAAATTTATATAAATATTAATAAAAAAGTTTGCGAATTCTGTTAGAGAGGTTACTTGAAAATTTGAATATGAGCAGCCCGATAATTATTCAGTTTAATTTTCTGAATGTATGTTGTTAAGTATATGATTCGGATGACTGAATGTTATGTGGTAATGTAATTTTAAGTTTTGGAAAATACATTTTCAGTCCAAACTGTTTCCAAAAATATTGACGTACAGTAGGTCTGAAGGGAATCCTGTATTAGAAAAGACAATATCTTGCCTGTGGTCGGGGGCGAGGCCTTTCTATAAATGAAACAAACTGAGATAGTTTTATGTTCAGTACATGTTGGTATTACATCATACTAATTGGTATTGTGTATTCAAGTTGCTAATTAATAAATTAAGGTTACACTGAATTTGGGAGAGGGGAAAACACTGAAAGAGAAGCTGAAAATGAACTTTGTGTTATGATGTCTGTTTCAAATAACATAAGGATGGAACATCAGCTTTTACAAAAAGCAGGCTATAAACAAGAAATCTGTTTTTTATATGGCAAACAGACTATTCTGTGCATAATGGATTTTTCATTTGGTGTGGGTTTCATAGATTCTTGTATAGGCAGACAGCCACTGCTAAGCTGTCTGAATGTAAACCCTTTCTTTTTCTACTAGAAAACAAAAACCAAACAAACAAAATCCTTCCTGCTGGGGTTGAGCTTCATTGTGGATGTAAATATTTTCAGCTAGTAGTGGTAATGACGCTTGCATCAGCTGCATTAACCACACTTGCAAAAAAAAAAAAAAAAAAAAAAAAACTACATTGCTTGCAGCAGAGATAGCAAATTACAGTGGCCTGGATAAACTGCTTCATTCCAAACTCCACACCCTCACATCTAATAATTTTTCAGATGTTAAGTCTTCAGTCTCATACAATATCTACTCAAGTAGGATCATTTTACTCAGTATAATCAAACTATCAGATCCTAACACATAAACAGGAACAAGAACGACGATGTGTATGAGAACATTTCTCAAAGTAAAATTGTGAAGAACTGGAATATCCATATTTTTAGTCGAATAGCTGAAGATAAGTCATCTTTGAACGATTTCAAAGACAATTACGCTATTAGGCTAATGTTATATGGACAATAATGACTGCCAGTGCCCCCAGAAGGAGACTGCAACAATATTGTAAAGACATGACTGTAGGTGTAGGGACACTTCCACAACAACAATGTATAACACAATCCAGAAATGCTGTGTCATCCTGGCAAAAGAAAGGAGTGATGCATTTGGAGTATAAGAAAGAGAGTGGGCTCTGTCAATGTCTAACCTCATTCTAGATGTATTTGATGCAGCACGGCTTCAGAAATGTGGTGCATCATGAAATTACAAATACAACAAAGGAGGCCCTGAATTGTAGAGAAAGTGAAATCCTCTATCAACAAAGAACGCTTTTAAAACCACAGCAGTAGGTCTTATTGTTTGCATAGTTGTGTTAAGAAGCAATGCAACACAGTGGTTAACATAATCATCTCATCTTCTACTACCACTAATCCTCACTCGGATCGTGGGGGTTGCTAGAGCCTGTCCCAGCTGTGATTGGGCGAGAGGCGGGGTACACCCTGGACAGGTCACCAGCCTATCACAGGAATAACACACAGACAAACAACCATTGACACTCACACTCACACTCACACCTAAGGTCAATTTAGGGTTATCAGTCAGTCTAACAAGCATGTCTTTGGAGGTGGGAGGAAACCAGAGAACCTGGGAGAACATCCATGCAGACAGAGAGAACATGCCATGCAAACTCCTAGGTTTGTAGATAACTGCAGAAAAGACGTGGCCTGGAGTAGAGAAAGTGCACAGACTGGTTAGCAGAAAACCAGATAAAGCGTACTAAATCACAGCTATGGTCCTTTAAAGTACACAGCAGATCACATACAACATTGCAAACATCTGTCTTTAACATGGACACAACATTTTTTGACTTCCACCAGCAATTACATAAATCCAACATAACCCATATGCCCTCCTCGGGCATTTTTGTAAATTTTTTTCAACTTTTTTTTTTTTTCATTTGGTGATCATTTTGGCTGTGTTGAATTTCTACATGACCTCTTCTCTGTAGCCATTTTTTTTTAAATCCAGTGTCTTTTACTCTTATGTTATTTATACTCTCCTCTGGACTCCTTCGTGGCAAAAATGTACACGCATAAAGAAACTGCCATAAAATCCTCATATCACTAATTAAACAACTTCTTGCTCAAAACAACCAAAATTTCATGTTTTCAGAATGTTAACCCCTTAAATGCCACAGTGTAAATACAAAGTTTTAAATGTTTTTTTGTTTGTTTGTTTTTTTTTACAAAAAAAGACAAAATAAACAGTAGGGGGAAAAACAGTCCTCATACAGTACATCAATATTTTTGCAGCTTTTTTCCATAAATCACTTAAACAACTTCAGACTTGCTCAAAACTACCAAAAATTTCAATAATTTTCAGAATTTTACCTCTTTAAATGCCTGTCTGAAAATACGTCAAAAACTGAATTATTTTTCATAAAATAAACAGTAGGATGATGGGACTTTGGTGGTAATTATAGTCTTAGATATGCCAAGGATTAGCAATAAAATTGATTTGATTGCATCAGTATTTTTTATGTAGTGTCAGATACTTTCTCTGGACAACTTCATGGCCAAAAATTCCCCATTATAACTACATTTTTTAATCTGGTTGCCATTCCAGTATAAAACCATGCATTATGTGATGTTAACATTTCATTTAGAACAAAACTAGTGATATTTGACATTTTTACTGTATTTGATCAGATTCAATCATTTTCTCATTGTAGGTTGATGCATGAAATTCTTGTAAATTTCCCATTTATTATAATGGAGCCACATGACTGCCAGGGACCCCCAAGTGTGAGTGTGTCGGTGTGTGTGTGTGTGGTGTATAAAACCTGAATACTCTTGAAATTCTGGTACTTTGAGTGAAGTTGTTTAAGTGATTCATGAAAGAAGTATATATATATTGATGTATGAGGGTTCTTTATAGCAGTTTCTATGGCAGTACATTTTTGCCACAAAGGTGTCCAGAAGGTAGTAAATTAGAGGAGGGCATAAGAGTTAAGTGATTTAAAATTCCGTCCAATAGAAACAGCAAAGCAAATGTGCCTATATTCATCAGGGCAGTGAATTATGGCAATGTTTTTGTGGTTGGATCTAATGATCTATGTACTGAAAAATTTGAAGGTGTAATATTTAATAGAATAGGTGTGAGGCTACATATTGCAACAATCCCACTAAAAATGCAAAAGGTTGTTTTTAAACCTGTGTTTGATTTGTTAGCTCTGTGGGGGATCTGTGGCTGCCCTATGCAGTACACACTAATGTAAAGAAGTAATTAAAATATCTTCAAGCTGGTACCCCTACTCATTGGATCTTTAAATTATCTACTTAGCACTGTTTACTTTTAATTACAAGAATAATTCTGTGTCAATTGATTTTGATTGAAATAATATAACTGTAATTTCTATAAACATATCAACTGGTGGTTTCCAAGACTGTTACTAATGCAAACAAAGCATTTCCTACTGGTGGAATCTCACATTAAAAGCATGTTTTTTTATTATGTAGTAGTTACAGTAAATGCAATGGGTCATTTGATATGAATTATATATGCATTTACAAAACAAGAAGGACCCTTTGACAGCATTTCTTGTTTTGTTTTTTTTTTTAGCATGAGTTGTGACTGATGTAGTGACAGGCTGTGCACTTCGTTCTTCTCAGCAAGGTAACCAACTCTTTTCACCGTGGGAGTTGGAAAAATGAAAATTATTGCTGTATTCTTTTTTTTTTTTTTTTTTTTTTTAAATAACTCGAGAGTATATGAGAACAATATTGCAAGGCTACAATGGTGATACTCAGTGTAACAAGCCCTAACGCCCGTTTAGACATATTTAGAGGCACACTAACAGTCTACAACAATGGTAGTCACTGAAAGCTATTCAAACACTTGAATGTGGTATGATTAAACTGCATTAAACACAGCTAGCTACAAGAGTTGCAATATCAACCAGAACTTAAACCTTTGAGACTATCGCTGTAAACTTTGAATATCGACTGTAATTACCTGCAAAATTCATATTTCATTCTGCCTGTTGTATGTCTGTCATAAACCAAAATTAAACATGAAAGAATGTGACTAAACATCTGTTGTGTGGAAGAACTTTGCAGTACTCTGTGTAGTACTTGCTGTTGCTGGTTTAAGTAAAATTTGACTTAGTATTTGTTGTGACAATGTGACTGTTCAGTTTCATTATTGTTATTTGAAGTTTGAGAGTACTGTAAAAAAAAAAAAAAGAAAAAAGGCAGATATATACTTTTCAAATCTGTTGTATGTAGATAGTTTGGTTGAACCACAAGAAATGGTTTACAGTTAAATGCCATGATTATCCCATTGACTTGTTCTTTGCTTTATCTCCCTGCACCATTATTAGTAAACAAAACAAAAAAAAAATGTAACATAGCAAAATGTCAAAGACAACCTGGAACATTTGTGTAGACATTATGTTACCTCCTAAATACCATTGCCTTGAATCTGTTGTCACAAGTGGGAGAGCACAAGGGAAAACATAGTGAATTTACGGTAACCAAAAGCTCATTTATATAATAGCTTCATTGCCACCTGCTTTCCACTATTTCCTGAAGTCAAGTTAATTGGGTTGGGAGAGCAGAACTGAATTTAATCCAATTCAGTTTTATATACAGTAGTCAGTAACAATGGATAACTAAAAATAAATAAATAAGATAAAGGTAAACAAAACAAAGCAAAAACTTCCTTTTAACAGGAAAAAAACTTGATAGGGTCCTGTGTGCATTAGGACCGCTGGGTAAAGAGACAGAAACAGAAGGTGGAGATGGGACAGAAAGGAAGAGTAAACAGGAAGAGAACAGACAAGCAGATACATTTCGATACGTGCAAATATACTTGCAACAAATAAACATTACCCCATTCACATCGAAAATCCCGGGTTGATGCAGGATTTTCAGACCTGGGTCAACCTGCAAGATAAACAATGGACAGCATGGTGTTTTGGCTTTCAGTTTGTTGATGACCTGAAAAATGGACGGGTCAAACCCAGCTCTTTCAATTTGAATAAATCACTGTGTTCTGCACAGTGCCCGATATCCACTACCGAATGTCAGATCCCAAGGTCTTGCCAGTGTGCTGCCATGATTGATTAAAAGAAAGTGTGGGATAACACTATACAAGCTGTATATAAACACAGTCGCACTTGCATTCCTTGATCTGTGCGATTTCCAGACACCGCGTTTCCGTTAACAATAGTATAACAACACATTTGGAACAGGCAGGTACATCAACGTCATGGTGTAAATTGGCGGGTCGACGGAATTCCTGTTCACATGGAAGACGAGCCGAACTCATAAAATCCCAGGGTTGATTGCGTTGGGTCATTTGACTCAACCCGGTTTTCCGACCGATGTGAAAGGGGCTCATGATACAAACACGAGTGTATGATACTACAGAATGCATGATACATGGGTGAATGATTGTGGTTTAAAAACACTGGATGGGGGCACTAGTGAGCATTAACATGCAAAGACGTGTTTTCAGAGAGCTCCTGACCGGGACAAGCTTTTTGAAATAAATATAACTTCTGAGACCACTTTAACTTACACCTCACCAAAAATATATGTAACTGGAACACTGCTGAGCCTGTTTTTAACTCCTAACTCAGATAACAACAGTGAAGAAGGTACCATGCCCAAAGCTAAACTCAGGAGTGAGCAGGCCACTAAAACGCCTGAGGTTTTAGTGGCCTGCTCACTCCAGTTCTACAGAGGAATCCTCGGACCTGTCGGAAGTGATGCCAGCTATTGATAGCAGCGAAAATGAGATATTGGCACATATTGACGTGTTTTCCAATAATCTTAACGCAAAAACAGACATGGCAAAACATGAGATGGGCTAGTGGATTTGGAGGGTGGCCTAAACATATGTTCGGATAAGACAATGGAGATGGAGGGTGATGTGGACCGACTAAAGTCGGGGGTTGCTACCTTGCAGCTAAAGCTAGATGACCTCGAGGGACGAACTGGGTGCTGGTGTAACTAGGTCACCATTAAAGCTGTATGGTAAACATCTTACTTCATTGATATTATCTAAGGGTTGTAGGAACAAAGATGCCTTAAAAGTCTCCCTACTACTTAGTTTGAAAGTGGTTAATTGAAGGACTGGGGAAAAAATAGACAATGGAGATTATCCCAGGGAAGAAATTACCAACGACCTGTCAGTATTTAATCCAGCACCACATTTGCTGATAAACACTAAAATGCTTGATTTAATGATTTCCTCCATCTAGACGGGTGAATGGGTCAGAGATGTCTACACTGTGCTCATCAGACCACACTTTCATTTACATCGTGGTTTAGTGACATGACACAGAAAAAGACACAAATCAAACAAAAGCCCTCCCATCACAGAGATGCTGATTCGTACTGGATTATTTTATCATGTTTTTTTTATCATGTTCATGTTTAATCATGCTCAAATGACCAGAACACACATATAGTATGACAAAATAATCATGATTACAACAATGCGCTCTCACATTAAACTGTAACACTCCCGCCTGACAGTTTCCTTGATTTCAGCCAGTTGATATTTGCAAAAAAATTATTTGCTCTGGAGTTTTATCTGGGGCCTCTAGTAATTAGGGCCATGGGGCAATGCACAGAGGCACTGGCCCCTGCAGCTATTTCATAGCTGTAGGGGCCAGTGCTTTGGGGTACATGACTGCCTAGGTTTGGTGTGAGGCGAATATCCAGTTCCTCAGTATCAGTGCTCAGTGAAAGATGATCGTATGTCTGTCTGATTAGCTCTGGTCGTGGGTTTGATTCCCATGTTGACAGAGATGATACCCCCGGCAGTAGCCCCCCATGGCCCTTTCAGAATTTCCCAGAGGGAATTTTTTTGTAATAGGAATCATCCTTGTCCGTAATTTGTAAAGTAAAACTTAGACTGCAAATTACCTACCATATTTCTGGTAACACGGATGTCCTTTGATAAAACTAGTCACCAACGATATTTAATTCAGTTCCACATTTGCAGATAAACAGGTATGCTTGATTTAATTATTTCATCCATTTAAATGGGTTAAATGGGTCAGAGACATTTGGACTGGATTAGTATTATCACAGGACATCTGTGTTACCAGAAATATGGTAGGTAATTTGCGCTGTAAGTTTTACTGTACAAATTACAGACATGGGCAATTCCCACGGGATTGACAGACAACTTCCAACTGGGGATGTCATGATTACTCGATTTCACAATTAATCGCGGTATTAAGCGCTACGATTAATTGATCGCAATGTTTCCTGAATACTGTCAGAAAATATTATGCCGGAACCATTGTAAATGGCAACTCAAACAGAATGAAAACAAAGTTACGCAACCCCACGTGTTGCCGCGCCTGCCTGTGTTGCTTTGTTTTGGTCCCAGCAAGTTGCAGATGAGAGGCATGCATGTGAGGAAAATGGCAGAAGAGTTATTCCCCCCGACCAAGCGTGTTAAATCAGTCATGTGGGAATATTTTGGATACAGGAAAAACGACCAGGTCGTTTTTGAGGACAGCTTGCCAGCATGTAAATCATGTTATAAAAATTGGAAAGGAGGAGGAAACACATCTAATATGTTTGACCACCTGCGAGACAACCACCCAACTTTGTATGCCAAAATAAAGGTAAATATACAGTAACATTAAAATATGTCAATGTTTTTCTAATGTTGCATTGAATTAGTAGGAAATTAAATGTTAGCATGTCATTTGCAATTAATTGAGTAAGAGTACGACGCGGGTTCGCCTTTCAGTGCAGCGTGAGGACGATCGCTTTTCTTTTTGTCGTCAGACAGTCTCAGTGTCAGTGTCTGTGCAGTGAAGTGTAGAAGAAAACGCCATGTAGTCAAGGTCCTTAGCATTACCTCCTTTTGCTTTCTCCCATCTGTGCATAAATGTTGGCCTTGTGCTTCCAGCTCGATCCAGTGCTTGTACACTTGTGTTTCTAGTCTGTTTCATGTTTTACTAATTTGTTTATGTCATTGTAATTTAAACATAAATAAATTAACCAAAATAATAAGTTGTATATGTGGCCACATAAAATTAGACAAATGATTAAAGCGATTAAAAATAAACTTAACATCTGGTATAGATGACAATTGATGGCTTAAATAATTTAAACAATTCTCCTGGGGGATGAATGATTGGTCCTATAGATACTTAAATATACAAATACAAATATTGGGTCATATAATTATTAATATAATTATGTTTTGGCATCAAAAGATAGAAATAATGGAAACTTTAAAAACTTCAAGGAGTGTTCATGTGATTTTACATATGAATGAGTTGTGAAATCAATCAACGCATAATAATTGTGATTATTGTAATATCGTGATAAATTCTCTGACAATAATTGTACTAAGGAAAACTGTAATTGTGACATCCCTGCTTCCAACGTTCTTACAAATTACTAGAGGCCCCAGATAAAACTAGTCCGGTGCGAATAGGCAGTTATCTTCTTCTGTATATGTGCACCCTGTGGCCTCTTATATCATTCATTTTTGCAAATATTCTCAACTGACATAAATCGGGGAAACTGTGAGGCGGGATTCAGTGTTACAGTTGCATCACTGTAAATCCCCTTCTGTGATGGGAGGTGATTCGCACCTTTTTCTGTCTCTTGTCACTTAAGAATTGCGATGTTCTGTAAATCAAAGTCTGAATTGATGTTAAGGAACACAGTGTAGACGTCTCTGAAACCATTCAATCAAGCATTTAAGTATTTATCAGCAAAGATGGAGCTGATTTAAATACTGACAGGTCATTGGTAATTACTTCAACGGGACATATAAAGTCAAAAATATATTTTGCATTATCCATTATAATTTACAAAACTGAAGCTGTTAGAAGTATAAATTGCCCTCTGACATGGAGTGGAGTGAGGCGGAAAGCAGTAGAGATCATGCCGCATGGGAGGGTAATAGTCGTGAGGGAAACTACATTTTTCAGCTCGTGCATCCCCTAGAGGCAGCTCTACTTCCTCCACAAACTCTGGAAAGCCAGAGCTGCAGCCCCCATCATGTGCACCTTCTACAGAGGCACCATCAAGAGCATCCTGACTAGCCGCATCACTGATTGGTATGGAGTCTGCACCACATCCTGCCGCAATACCCTCCAGCACACAGTGAGGGCAGATGAAAGGATAACTGGCGCTTCTCTCCCTTCCCTCCAGGACATTTATAATACCGTCTAACTCCAAAGCCCAGTGCACTGCTGGCACACAGCTTCCTCAGTGACTGGGCACAGATGGAACTTCTATCTAACCCACAGCCAATACTCACCTGTTTGTTATCATATATATAAGATGTGCGGTTAAAGAACTCTGTGATCAAAGCATCTATGAACACTTGTCTGAAACAGGCCAGCTGCTTTTTACCCATCACAAACAACCCCTGTTTTTTAGTGTCTCTTTTACACAATACTTTTCAGTCCTGGCGTAGAAATGGTCTGGTGTTTTTCAGCACTCTATACACAGACCATAACATACCCAGTAACCATTTTTTTCAGATACCTTCAGATAGCTTGCTGTGCAAAGAAAACGTTCCCAACATTCCCGTATTTGCCACCCAAAAGCCCATTAGGTACAATTTTGGAATTAGATCCATTTGAGGAGAAACGGGTATCTGTAATTACAAAAATTAAAGTCTGTGTCATAGGATAAAACTAGACAGGCCTGGGAGCGAGATCTGGGTATGGCTATTTTGGAAGAGACATGGGGAGAGAGCCTAACTCACATTTACACCTATTCACTTTGTTTACGGCATGGTTTGATTTAATTTAAGGTACTCCATCTCATTGATTCAAGGTACAAGTTAGCAAAAATCTTTCAGAATCCTAACCCTTTGGTATACCACTCCCCTCCAACTGTAAACTAAATAAATTTAATAAAAATGCAGGAGCATATGCATCTCTGATTATCCTCTTCAACTGGATGTCAGACAAAGCACCATCTTTTTTACAGTGGTTGAAGGAAGTACTTTCATTGCTACCGTTGGAGAAGCTTAGATACAGAATAGATAAAAATAACTATAATTTAAAGCCCTTTTGTAAGTTTTATTGAAGGCCTTTCCTTCCAGTAGCCCTCCTTATTATTCCTTCTTTTTTTAATATGCATTTTTACAGTGACCCTTGACTATTGACTTTGACAATCATTATCAGACTTTAATTTACTTTATTTTTTTCCTTGATAATAGACTTGACGGTGTGCCCCTGGGTGGATGGTAGAGCCCTGCACCGAACTGTTTTCTTCATCTCGCTGCTGCCTGCTCCCGCTGAATTTCTGACCATTACCGCCCGCACCTGCAACGTGTGTTACACTCCCGACCACTCCCACAATGCAGTGTTTTTTGTTTTTTTTAGCCGCCCACTCCCACCCATTGTAAAGTTTATACCGCCCGCTCCCACGAGATTTGATTTGAAAATCCCAATGCAGCCCGTGGGTGAGATTAGTAGTTTGTGTGTTTTTGGTTTTAGCTTTGAACTAGTTTTATGTCCTATGAAAATTGAAAAATAAAGATAGAAAAAAAACACTGGATAGACTAGCATTCAAACCATTCATTGTAGAAAAGCACAGTCGATCTACAGTATGCTTATACATTTTAGAAGAATAAACAAGAGCACAAGAATGTAAAACTCTGTAGTAGACTGGCAACCTGTTCTGACCTGCTGGAATAGGCTATAGCTGGCCACCACCCACGACCCTCTAGAGAAGTAAAACCATGTCAGTTGTAGTTATATTACAAATGAGTTGGTTGTAGAAATAATTGGGTAAAATAAAAAAGAAATAATTCATAGGGTACCATCTGCATTGCAATGAAATGCATGCAGTGTTTCCTAAAAACATGGCATAAGACAAGCATGTATAATGTGAAAGTAGTCTATCGGTTCCATCAGTCCTGTTCTGACTAACTAATTATCTTTTGTATGAGTGGAAGGACCATCGCTGACATCACCAAATTGGAGTCTGTCTTCTAGATATGAGTTAAACCAATTAAATGCAAGTTCTGTTGTAAAATATTGTAAACAATACAGTCAAATCCATCACCAAGATCTAAAATGCTCTGCATTGTACAACTTAACTTCACATTCAAACTCTGACAACAAATACTAAAGTATAATTCTGCTTTGAATAGCCCTACAAAACAAGAGAACTGACATTTCTTCTTTGTTCTCTAAAGTGCAGAACTTCCACACTTGTTGAATGACTATATTCTGTTATGTTTGGTTTAATTAATGGCAGCCATAAAACAAATACAAAATATTATGCTTGGCTATGTACACAGTCTGATTAAAGCATCAGACTGAGTACAGTACAACATGCATTGATCGGCCCCAGTACTGGTTGGGAGATCCCTTCACTAGATGAATTATTTCTGCTTTGCCAGGTGTAGTAGAAGTAGAAAGTTACAAGTCAGTCAAGCATTTATGTCGTTAAGGAGTGCTTGACTAACTCATTGACTTAATTTAGCTTAATGGATAAATATAGCTAGGTAACATCTACTACCAGCTGAATGCAGTATTGCCTAGATAATCTTTAGTCAGAGCCAATTAGTTACTTTAACCAGTGATTTGGTTGTACAAATAGATGATATGAACAAGTTGGAGATTTATGTAGGAAGGTATATTAGGTAGGAATGGATAACTGTGATCAGTGAATACTGACAGTGGAATACATGAGTAGTAAAAGAGAAAAGAGTAGAAGTTCCACTGAGACCAGGGCAGGCAACCCCACTTCATAGTAATGACCCTCCTGACACACACAAGCACACGCACACACACACACGCACACACAATTGGAAATAACACGGAATTACAATGATTTCAGTACCAGTACACAGTTTAGTACCAAGTTGTATCACAGTACTGTTTCCTGGTGGTTGAATTTGTTAGTTTAAAATGGCTGCTTGTCTGTGCTTTTCTGTTCCATCCTCAACTTATTTCAGACTCCAAGTCATCTACTCCTGTCCTCTTATTCATTGCAACCTACTGCTTTGTTCATTTCTTTTGCTATCTATATATTCCCTTTCACTGACATCACTACATAGCCAGGTATATGAGACTGGATTGCAAGTAATTGAGTTGAAGCTGTCAAGTAGATTTTTCTTTTGGCATTCTGTGTCTTTAACATTGTGTCTGCTCAACTTCCATCCTGTCTATCTCGGTTCCTTTTACTCCACCCAATGAGTTCGTTTCATTTTATCCAAGCAAACCCCATCAGTGACCAGTGTGTTCTTGTAGTTCTTTTGCAGCCTGACCTTGTTTCAGTAAAGATTACAGTTGTCCAAAAGAAATTAAGGTCTCAGTCAGAGAAAAGCCCAGCCAACTCTCTTGTTCCTCAGTGGCTAGATGATGTTTCCGAGGAAACTTTTTGGCACAATGCAAATGGAAAGAAAGAAAGAAATTACAGTTTTCATGTAAATATTGATGAAGTTTTATCAACATTCCATCGTATCCTATGGTAACACATCATGGGATTTGGGTGTCATTTATGTTTTAGTAAATATCTGATGGCATAAAACTTATCCAAATAGTAATCATTCTCTCACTTTACACTGTTTTCACCTTTTTTTTTTTTTTTTTTTTTTTTTTTTACTTCTTTACTTTAACTAAATGCTGAATATTTTACTAAACACAGCATCTTGTAATAACACTGGCAACCTTACAAACAACCCAAACACATTCGGTGACTGAACTTGCCAAACAGCTCATCCAGTCACTACGGAAAGCCCCAAATTTGCTTGGATTAGCCACTAATGCTGTGGAATAGGAAAACAAAAAAGGGTGAATGAGACATTTATAGAAAGATTATTGGTATTAACAAATTCATTTTGACACAGTCCCTGTTGCTATGTACGTCATAGCAAGGCAACCCTCAGTGAAACACTCCTGGATGGATAGCAAGATGGACTTATAGTGTGGTCTCATATTCCAACCGCTCCTGCACCAGAGCATCATCTTTGTATTGTAACCGTGGAGGAGTAAGGGAGCAGTCTATGGCCAAGATTGCTTTGCGTATGCTGCGGTCAAGAACGTGGCGCTCCCAGGCTGGGTAACGATTCCTACAAAGGTCGATTTTGATAACGGTCTCTTCTAAGCGCGGAGCACGAGACGATGGAGTGGATGGCACTGTAGGGCGGACCTGAAATACAGGCATGCAGCTGTCACGCTCAGAATACTTTCCCATGTCACGTTCGAGGGTTGTGGTGGCTCCTCGGTTGGAGCGCAGTGAGTTGGTGGCACCTTCAGATGGCAGTGTGGAAAACTGTGCAGTGGGGTCCAGGTCAAGGCCTTGACTGCTTGGTGAGTGGCCAAAGCGGGGCCCATTGGGATGGAAAAAGGCGTAGTACATGAGCATGAAAACCACACCAGTGAGGAAACTGCTGAAAATAACACAGAGTGCTGGCACTGCAAAGGCATCAGTGGCGTGGGGTGATCGGTAGAGATACCACAACGCACTGAGAGCAGAATTCTCCACCAGGATAACCAGGTAATAGATAAAAAGGCGACACCTGCACAGGAGATGTGATCAAAAAAACATTGTCAGATTACTTAATATTAAATGTGAAGCAAAAAACACCAATTTGGCAGTATGTTGCTTGTCTATGTTTCACAGGAGGTAGTACTTTTGCCTACTTTTTACATTTTTTCAATATAGACCAAATTAGGAATGTGGTGAATGCAGTGAATACATGTATACTATGAACTGCATTTGATTTTATATTTATATTTAATTATTATAATAATTTCTTTTTTTACATCAAGTCAAAAACTCAACTCTACTAAATTTTATTAAGCATCATTTTATTCCCAAATTCTTTATAAGCACATTAGAGTTCTGTTTGTTTTAATGTGTTTTAATTTGTCACAGAGTTGGTAACTGAATATACAAGTGTTTTGGTTTACAAAATACAGTAAGACCCCCAGACATCACATTGAATGGAGTTGAGTGTCCTTACCTTGTCCGTCCTTCCTTGACGTTGAACCATGAAAATATGTAGATTATACCTACAACCATATCAAACACAATCTCCTCCCATTTAGTGATGCAGAAATCGGTCTCACAGTGGACAATCCAGAAGGTCATGATGCACCAGTGTAGGACAATGAAGATGCCAAAGTAGAGTTGGAACACAGAGGCAAATAGTGCAAAGGTGATGACTCTGGCTGCTATAGTGAAAAAGTGCCAGCAGAACTGGATGATGACTGCCAGGTAGCTGATGGGCTTCTTGTCATCTCGGGATTCTCGCAAGGCCTTCTGATAGGAGGCCAGGGCCCAGGCCAGCGATACTAGGGAGGCTGCAGCTGTCATACCTGCAATAGACAAATATTTTGAACACACACGGGAAAGGGAAAGGAAAATCTTTGTGGAGCAAGTTCATACTGTTTCATAATGTTCTAACCCAAGCTTATCGGACAAAAGGCAGAAAATGGGGGAAATGCTTAGCTAAAGAAAAATTTAACAAACACTTGGAAATGGAATATGAAAAAAATAAAGGCTTCACCAAAACCTTTTTAGTCTTTTTTAGTCTTTATTACACAGGCTGCTCTATTTTACCATTAATTTTTTTCAACTTCAAGCATTGTTTCCTTTTCTGAATTTTCTTAATTATGAGTATGTTTATTGTCATCATATTAATCTTAATTAAAAAGCTTATAGTCTGATTTGATAAGCGTGAAATAGACTACTTATTGGTGACACAATAACAATTGCTTTACCACTGATGTAGAACCTCATTGGTCCAACACACAACACAGCATCTTCAAAACTGCGGTATTGACATTCCTTTATGGCCAACTGAGGGAACTGAATTGAGACTGTTCGCATACTCCTTTTCTTAGAAAACAAAACTGATGAGAAGAAATGAACATTTCTTTATTTCTGAGTGTCAGTTATGAACTGACACAAAGCGTAATGCAGCATTTTTTTTTTTTACCAATTTGATAACATTTTCAGTTAATACAGGGTACTTCTACATTCATCTGCATTTTTCAGAAGTATGTATTTTACTTTTAGTACTGTGTTGTAGAAGTCGTAGTACTCTATTCAGCAGAAAGAAGCAGAGAAAAGCAGCAGCATCCAAGGACATCCACACTACTATAGTATCCATCTGGTCATTAGGCTGAAATCGGACATTTGAACAAAAAAGCACTTCTTCATTGAAAGGATTTTTTTTTTTTACACCGGACCATGTCTTTCATGGACTTAGGCAATGGCATAAGGATAGTAAAGATATGATTTCTGTTGAGGTTATTATGGTTTAAGTTATAAAAAAAAAATAGACTAAGTCATACATCTCTATGATGACACAGTTGTGGCAGCAGTGTTAGTGCATGTTACCTTGTACAGCCTGGAGCTTGTGTGTCTGTATGATGATGCACAGTTGCAGTACCAACTGTGGAGCGCTTTCTAGAAATGTGGCCAGTAGATGCAACATGCTCACATCTGCAAACTCATAGACCATCCTCCAGTGGTAACGCCAACGCTCTGTCTCGGCACTTTGACGACTCTGAACTCCTAGGTAAATGGTATGGAAATACCTGGAGGGAACAGAAGACAAATATCATGCTTCAGCATCCAGTAAGCAGGGTAAAACATTATAGCACTGTGACAAAGAATGGCTCAACAAAATGAAGTAAGAACCACACAACACAATATTGATACAATATTATCCATACACTGCTTTTTCAAGCAGTGACTTCACACTTAGCAGATAGTACTCTATGTCAATGTACAGCTGTGTAGGCAGCATCATGTGGAATGTTGCAGTTGCCTCCTGTAGTCCAGACCAAGTGTGATGTGTGATTCAAATTAAGACAAGAGTGTGAGTGGGATGGTGAGTTGGCTGAATGGTGTTGAAGGTGAGAAGAAGTGGAGAAGATCTTACAACAATGCAGTATACTTATGTAGTTCCTGCCTTTTTAGGAGGAAATCATGGTTTTTAATATTTGTTTATAAAACATTTTTTTCACAGTTTCATGGACTCTTAACAAAGTTTGTTTTATTTCCTGCAACTATTAATTAAACAGTATAATCCTTTGAGCAACCTAACCCATACCCAGGAACACAAAGTTCCTGTGACAAAGAGACAGAGACAGTCTTCAGGTTCTACCTACATTCTTCTCCCTAGTTTATTACCTGCTTCTTTTTTGTGTATTTTAGTTCTTTCTCTTTTTAGTCTTTGCACGTTTTCTAGTAGGCTATAGTCTTAGTCTACTTTGCATTTTTGTTTCCACATAACAATGTAACATTTTTACTTTTCACTTTTGTTGTTTATCACCCCTTATGGGGTGGTATCTGTGTCATCCTCAAGCTTGGGTCCTCTACCAGAGACTTGGGAATTTGAGGATCCTGCACAGTATCTTAGCTGTTCCTAGGGCTGCGCTCTTCTGGACTGAGGCTACAGGTGTTGTTCCTGGGATCTGTTAGAGCCACTCTCCCAGTTTTGGGTCACTGCCCCGAATGCTTCTACTACTCCTTCCTTTCCAGCTGCTCTTTCAACCCTTGGTACTTCTCAACCTTTTCATGTTCCTTCTTTCTACTATTGGCATCACCTGATATTGCCACATCTTTCACCACCACCTTCTTCTGCTCTTTGTCCACCAGAGCACCAGTGAGAGGGCCTCAGGGCCGCTGAGAATGTTTATGTTTTTAAGGTCAGGTTCAAGACCCACCTTTTTAATTTAGCTTTTAGCTGGGTCTCCTTTTACTCTTTATGCACTCTTTATCATGTTGTTTTATTGTTTGTTCATTACTTTTAGTATATTAGTATTATTCATATTTGAGTTTTACATTTCTTAAGCCCCTTTCACATTGACCCATCATCGAGCGAAAATCCTGGGTCGACCATGGTTTTTCGCTCGATGATGGGTCAACCCGGGTTTTCAACCTGGGTCGAATGATGCAGCAATCGACCCGGGATTTTATCTGCTATGGCTCGGCTCGGCTTGGCTCGGATTCGATGGGAACAGGAATGCTGCTTTGACCCACTAATTGACACCTGACGTTGATATACCTGCCTGTCACATTCTGATTTTGTCACTGGCCGGCCTGTCAGACTGTGTCATTATAGAAGCTCCAGGGCTGCAAGCAGCTTAAAAACAGAGCAAAGTTTTGGTCTACTCCCATAAGAGAGTGATCTCTGAAGGGCAGAGATTTTTGTTCATTTTTCATTCAAACAAATCAAATGTGTTGTTACACGATCGTTAATGGAAGTGCATAGGTGAATTAGCCCTACTTCATGTTTTAAAGCTTGCATAGCAATATGGCACCCTTTTTTTATTGATCATGGGAGTGCACTGGCTAGACTGTGAGATCTGCAAGCTGCTCTGCATCTTTGGAACTTAAATTCGTAATGACAACATTGTCGACGCAATGATGTATAAGAAGGAGGACAAAAAACAAGCACGCAGCTCTCACAGTGGGAGGTGACACCTGGGACTGGCGCCAATGTGAAAGCGCACCAAAATCTGAAAATCCTGTGTCAATCTGGTATTTTCGATGTGAAAGGGGTATTAGTTTATTGCCCCATTGTTTCTCATAGGAGGAATTATGTCTGGCCTACCTACGGGGGTACAGTCCTGGTGGTTGTCCTGGAACTGGAGGGCTTGGGTCCTGCTCGAGGGGCGCTGTGGTGTGGGCCCTTGTCTGTCTGGGTGTCCGTCTGACTGGACGACACATGACTTAACTATATCACTAGTTTTGTCGAATAGATTTTTTTCAGCTTAACTGGGTTGCAGAGGCAGCATATAACTTTTGGGAAGGAGAGTTTGACTGGGAAATTATTCTGTTACATTACATCAGTACTGATAACATTGTTGGTATTAGAGATAAAATTCATAGCATCCTTCCAGCTGTCAAAGATGTAAGTACAGTGGCATTAGAAACCTCTGTAGGACCTAGTCAATATTTGGATTATTTCTTTCTAATTGATCTTCTTGAGCTCACTTCAGTTATTACAGCATCTAAACCATCAACTTGTCTTCTAGACCCCATCCCGACTAAATTGCTCAAGGAGGTTTTTCCATTGATTAATACCTCCATATTAAATCAGATAAACTAATCTTTATTAACAGAATATGTACCCCAGTCTTTTAAAACTGCTGTAATTAAACCATTACTTAAAAAACCCACTCTTGACCCAGATGTTCTAGCCAACTAGGCCAATTTCCAATCTTCCTTTTATCTCTAAAGTTTTACAAAGGATTGCTGTCAATCAGTTGGTTGATCATTTAAACAGAAATGGTCTGTTTGAAGAGTTTCCGTCAGGTTTTAGAGCTCATCATAGTACAGAAACGGCTCTGGTTAAAGTTACCAATGATCTCCTCATTGCTTCAGACGATGGACTTGTCTCTATACTTGCTAGATATTCTATACTGCTACATTTCAGTGCTGCATTTTACATTATTGATCAAAGCATTCTATTGCAGCGACTTGAACATGTGATCAAGATTAAAGGAACTGTATTAGACTGGTTTGAATCATATCTGTCAGACAGATTCCAGTTTGTCCGTGTAAACAACAATTCTTCTATATATACCAAAGTAAAATATGGAGTTCCTCAGGGTTCTGTGCTAGGACCAGTATTATTCACATTATACATGCTTCCCTTAGGCAATATTATTAGAAAGCGCAGCATAAACTTCCATTGCTACGCAGATGATACCCAGTTATATTTATCCATGAAACCAGATAAAACTAATCAGCTGGTTAAACTCCAAGTATGCCTTAAAGACACAAAGGTCCTCCTCCAGGTGTCCATTCCTACCTAGATGAACAATTCACCAACCTGTCCATGAATCCTCTTATACTCTCAAATTTTCATACAAGATTGTCAGCTATATGTTGTATTATTAGATTCTTTAGCCCTTAATAACAGCAGTATACTGAACAATATCCCTTTATATTCCAGAGCCTTGAATCAAATAAATGATCACTACACACTATGTTGCTGACCTGCTCTTAAGAAGTTAGTTAGTTTAATAATGGAAGATATTCAATTATGTGGCATCCTTTGATAGAAATGGTTATTAAGTGGTTAATAAAAGCAACTAATCAATTCATCATAATAGTATATAAATATGATTGTTTTCCAATACTTTAGATAACTAGATTTAGGCCTAGTTGTAACACACCACACTATGCAGAGTTTGCTATTTATAGTGTTAAGTAAAGCTCATAGACAGTTAAGTATCCGTTCTGAACATTTAATGAGTGTTTATCCACACCATGCTGCAGGCACACACCTGCTTAAAACTCTATCATCACTTCCACATGGTGGAAAGTCTTCCTCAACCTCCTGCTCCTGCACCACCATGGCGGTGGGAGCCTCACTTGACTCACTGTCCGACACCTGCTGCTGAGAGGGACCCACTCCTGAAGCCGCATGTGTGTGTGTAACTGTATTCACCAAATTACCTGTGTAGTGTGTGTGTGTGTGTGTGTGTGTGTGTGTGTGTGTTTGTGTGTGTGTATATGTGTGTGGGTGGGTGAGGAGGGCGCGCTTGCGCGCACATGTGTGTTTATAACTGTAATCACAAAGTTACCTGTGTAGTGTGTGTTGGTGTGTATTGTTGTAACATAAATGTATGCGACACAGTGATCAGCTGTATTAACAGCAGAGACAACTGATTAATGAACTGGTCTCAGATGTGGCCCATTGATGCGGCTCAGGGCTTGTCGTGGCAACTCACAGTGGTCGTCAATGACGACAGAAGCACGCAGAGCCGGGACACAGAAAAGAGCTAGATTTACCGCCTTTTCACTGGTCTCACAAACATGGTAGCTCCTATCAGAAAAACAAGCAGACCATGGGCGACCTTCCTGAAGACTTTGATATGTTTTTTGTCCTTGTAGAGTAAATATTTTGGACACACTCGTGACTTAAAGACAAAGGTCCTTCTCCTTTTCTCAGAAAATCTTTACATTGGAGTGAATGGAGAGAGGACAGGTACTTTACCGTGAACATAGACTTTCACACACGCTCTCTCACTCTAAGTAGCAATATTCCGCACTCTAAAACAAGTTTTTTCGAAAAAGATCATAGTCATTGAACAGTAATTGATTAACAACGATAAGACCTATCAAAACAAGGAAAAATACACCAATACACAAGGCTTGTGTCTACATTTCAAAGTTTAAATGAAGTCTGTAGGTGAAAATATGTGTTTTTTGCGTGTTTTTTTTTTTTCGGCCGTCCCATTCATTTTCTATAGGAAATTTGTCGCAGTTTTTCGAGAAAAATTCGTATTTCTTAAAGAAAGGTAATGGCACACCGATCCAGATCGAGCTGCACATTTTGACATATAACTCGCCCTACAACTCTTCGAGCCTCAGGGGTTGCCCCATAGCCCTTATGAGGAGATGTAAATTGGGGCTCCACTACTAAATTAAATGTGTTAAAAACAACTCCACAGGAATGTACCCGTTGGAAGATTCTTAGGAATTTGTTTACAAAGAAAAAAATTCGGTAACACTTTCTATGAAGGTTGTATTTATAATGCCCTATGAATGCACTCATAATGTTTTATAAGGTGTCTATAAAGCATTATAATGGTCATTATTACCATCTATACATATTCACAAGTCGTCATAACCAACTTCATGATGCATTATGACAACTGGTCGCCTATAGTGCTTTATATCTGTAGTTATAAGTATATGTAATAAAGTTATAATAATGTATACATCTCTCTACAGCACACAGTCATAAAAAGCTATGCAATATCATAAGTGCTATTTGTCAGCGCTAAGTAAAGTGACAAGAATATGACACTGTTATTAACAGACATAAGTTACTATGAGTAATTAAAAGGTGCAATGAACTAAGTACCGAGTCTGGCATCTTTACCCCATATGCACAATGTTAATATCATAGGTGTTATTTGTCAGCTTTAGGTAAATTAGTGCAAATGAGGTGTTGTGGATATAAGACTATTATAAACAAATATGAGGCACAATGAAATGAGAGCCTGGACAGTAAAGACAAAAGGAATGCATTTAGTTCACTTTATTTTCATTTAAACCAACACACATAATCAGAATGATTATCAATGTTCTGAGCACATTACACAAACACATTAAACAGGCCACAAAAGTGGCACAGCGTGGTCCTAGAGATGTGTCTCTTAAAAGTGCCTTTGGGTTGGTGAGGTGATTCAGGGTCAGAGGTCAGGAGATGGTTTGACAGCAACTACAAGAAGAACAGAGGCAAATCTTTAGTGCTCTAGCTGGGTTTGTTTTTATGCAGAAAGGTTTGATTGAAAATACATAAGCAGATCACGTTTTTTTGTTTAAAGCAGCGTAATGAGACATTGTGTTACCGCATATCGTGCAGGCACCGCAGATTACCCGTAGGTGGCTTAAGCTAGCTACACGAAAGTTACCAGACACGGCTAGTTTTAATTCACAAATTAGATCGTTTTCATTATCTTGCGTTTAATGATTGAAACCATTCGAAATCATTGCTTTAATATGTAAACGATGTGCTTCATGTAAGCAAAGTAAGACATTAGCTCACAAAACATTAGCAGGACAGAGAGACGACCTACGGGTCCTGGAGAGGACTCAGCGGAGAAAGGAAAGAAAAGCCGCTTTACGACTAGTACATACAGTCAATGCTTTACGACAGTGGGAGGAGCTGGGGACGGAGGTGGGTGGGTGGGATCTGAGGTCAGGGGTCATGGACTAAGGAATGACATTTCTACAACAATAATAATATAAATAAAAACGATATTAAAATAATATCTGACGGCATTCAATAAAGGCGGACATTTCTAGCGATCCTGTATAAGAGACCGATATAACAAATAACCATTCATTTTTTTTTTTTGAATCTCAAAGCTCCTCCCACTGTCGTAAAGCATTGACTGTATGTACTAATCGTAAAGCGTCTTTTCTTTCCTTTCTCCGCTGAGTCCTCTCCAGGACAGGTATGTTGTCTCTCTGTCCTGCTAATGTTTTGTGAACTAATGTCTTACTTTGCTTACATGAAGCACATCGTTTATATATTAATGCAATGGTTTTGAATGGTTTCAATCATTAAACGCAAGATAATGAAAACGATCTAATTTGTGAGTTAAAAATAGCCGTGTCCGGTAACTTTCGTCTAGCTAGCTTAAGCCACCTGCGGGTAATCTGCCGTGCCTGCACGATATGCGGTAACATACTGTCTCATTAGGCTGCTTTAAACAAAAAAACGTGATCTGCTTGTGTGTTTTCAATCAAACCTTTCTGCATAAAAAAGCAAACCCAGCTAGAGCACTAAAGATTTGCCTCTGTTCTTCTTGTAGTTGCTGTCAAACCATCTCCTGACCTCTGACCCTGAATCACCTCACCAACCCAAAGGCGATTTTAAGAGACACATCTCTAGGACCACGCCGCGCCACTTTTGTGGCCTGTTTCATGTGTTTGTGTAATGTGCTCAGAGCGTTGATAATCATTCTGATTATGTGTGTTGGTTTAAATGAAAATAAAGTGAACTAAATGCATTCCTTTTGTCTTTACTGTCCAGGCTCTCATTTCATTGTGCCTCATATTTGTTTATAATAGTCTTATATCCACAACACCTCATTTGCACTAATTTACCTAAAGCTGACAAATAACACCTATGATATTAACACTGTGCATATGGGGTAAAGATGCCAGACTCAGGACTTAGTTCATTGCACCTTTTAATTACTCATAGTAACTTATATCTGTTAATAATAGTGTCATATTCTTGTCACTTTACTTAGCGCTGACAATTGGCACTTATTAAATTGCACAGCTGTTTATGACTGTGTGCTGTAGGGAGATGTATACATTATTATAACTTTATTACATATACTTATAACTACAGATATAAAGCACTATAGGCGAAGTCAAAACTCATTATGCATCACTATGCACATTTAGCAAAGCAAAGCAGTTATGATGCATCATAACATTAACAAGTGACTAGGCAGATATTGACATTTTTATAATGCACTATTCAGATTAAAATTATAATCATTCATAACCAGTTGTCATAATGCATCATGAAGTTAGTTATGACGACTTGTGAATATGTATAGATGTAATAATGACCATTATAATGCTTTATAGACACCTTATAAAACATTATGAGTGCATTCATAGGGCATTATAAGTACAACCTTCATAGAAAGTGTTACCAAAAATTCTAACTTCTTCCAAAATAACCAGCCTGCAATAAGGATGGGGCTAGAGGACTAAGTCTGTGTAATATGAATGAGTAGATGGATAGTTCTTATCTTTCTGAGTGGCAAATTTCTCAATGACCCTGGTTGCCTTATCGCAACGCGGTGTCTGTCATCCAGCTGCGTTGCTACTTTAAGTCAGTTTGTCCTGACTGTTAAGTCGCACTTTTAAGTCGCACTTTTCATTTTAAAAAAAGAATACAGGAAAAACTGAAAAGTGCATTGGCTACTCCACTGCCTGTCAGCCACTACTAACGCTCTGACCAACTCCAGCAAAAACTCTGGTTGTAGGCTTTATTTTTCTCCTTGGTCTGCTGGCTGATGATAAGATCGGACTGGTCGGGTCCCAGCTCCTTGACACGGATTTTCTCCTCCATCGTCCTTCTTACAAACGGGCAGATAAGTAAGGATCTTACCGAATTTGGTGGAAGCTGCAGATCGCTTGATAAGTTCTCCAACACCCCTCTGCCAGACTGACTGACTAACTGCGCTCACTCAGATATTTTGTGGGAGATCTTATGTTGTTTATTCAGGATCAAAAGGTCAGGATGTCTTGTGTTTTTTGTTCGTTCTTGGCCATTCAGGAATAAAGGGAGGTGTTATCAAACCATCCCTGAACATCCTTCTGGGGAAGAGTGAATGTAATAGCATAATTAAAAAAAAAACCTGGAGGATCAGGAGCAAGAAGAGTCGACTGGAACAGAGGGGTAGACATTACTTCTCTTTACAGCTCTCTGTAAACAGCAAGAGGTTGAGAAAGCTTAGGAGAAGCAGTTCTAAAGCTCCCACATTCTTCTGTGACCTCATTTAATAAACCATGTGTAGAAAACGTTCTAAATTCTGCCGTAGGGATGAAATTAGAATGTGTATAAGTACAAAAAAAATCAGCATTCATCAAACTTGCGGACACCAGTCCTACACACACCAATAAGTAATCGGTGATGATAAATCCCACCTGTTCCAACTACCATGCTAGTGCATGGATCGGGTTATTTGCATTCAGAAACGCCCCGAATTGACCATATATGGAAGCAACAACAATCCCTTTAAGAATGCATGAAGGGATTTTTTTTACCCTTATTGATATTATGGCAAAGAGGATCAGTCCAGTCGGAAGCGATTGAAAAAATTTCATCTCATCTTCCATCCCGCTTAATCCTCACTAGGGTTGCGGGAGTTGCTGCGGACTATCCCAGCTGGCATCGGTCGAGACGCTGGGTACACCCTGGACAGGTCGCCAGCCTATCACAAAGGCCAGCCTAATGCAGAGAGACAAACAACCATTCGAACTCACACTCACACCAATCAGTCTAACGAGCATGTCTTTGGAGGTGGAAGGAGGTTGTGCATCAACCTTGCAAACATATACAAACATACAGTCCGGATTACAGTCTGTAATCCTTTTTAGCTTATTCTAGTGGTGAAGTAACAGTATACACTCACTTGCCACTTTATTAGGTACACCTGTTCAATTGCTTGTTAACACAAATAGCTAATCAACCAATCACATGGCTGTAATTCAGTGCATTTAGGCAGGTGGAGGTAATCAAGACAACTTGCTGAAGTTCAAACTGAACATCGGAATGGGGAAGAAAGATGATTTAAGTGACTTTGAATGTAATATGGTTGTTGGTGCCATACGGGCTGTTCTGAGTATTTCAGAAACTGCTGGTCTACTGGGATTTTCACACACAACCATCTCTAGGGTTTACAGAGAATGGTCCAAAAAAGAGAAAATATCCAGTGGCAGTTGTGTGGATGAAAATGCCTTGTTAATGTGAGAGGTCAGAGGAGAATGGGCAGATTGGTTGGAGATGACAGAAAGGCAACAGTAACTCAAATAACCACTGGTTACAACCAAGGAATACAGAATACCATCTCTGAACGCACAACATGTCTAACCTTGAAGAAGATGGACTACAGCAGCAGAAGACCACACCAGGTGCCACTTCTGTCAGCTAAGAACAGGAAACTGAGACTACAGTTCACACAAGCTCACCAACACTGGACAATAAAAAATTGGGAAAACGTTGCCTGGTCTGACGGGTCTTGATTTCAGCTGCGTCATTCAGATGGCTGGGTCAGAAACTGGTGTAAAGAACATGAGAGCATGTATCCATCCTGCCTTGTATCAACAGTTCAACGTGGTGGTGGTGGTGGTGGAATGATGTGGGGGTTATATTCTTGGCACACTTTGGGCCAAGCATTGTTTAAATAAGGGCATTAGGGCATTGAGGCTATGAACAGTGCATTAAGGACCCTTAGAAGATTACAACCTCAAAAACAACTGAAAATGCATAAAAAACAATGATGGTCTACAATATTACACCTCACTCAGACAGTCCACTACCTTTAAGCCCTTTGTCATAAAATGGTCCTGATTTTTGATATCTCAAAGCACTGTTACAGACACACCTAATACCCATTCGATCACGCAAGCACACACACATTCACACCGTTGTGAATATATGTGAATATATGTGTATATATATACACACACACACACCTTCCCACATTAATATGTAATAACATATTTTCATTGAAGGGACAAATGGAGGCATAAGACTTTATCTTTCAGTCAGCACTATATTCATTCAGCGATACAGGAGCTGCTTCAACAGCGCACCGTGCATCACACAGAGCGCCTCACTGGCCGAGACCTGCCTGGACACAGTAGGACCCGCCCCTGTCGCTGCAGAGCCAATCACAAGATCGCATATTACACGTAGACTCTGTCAGGTTCCCCGCAATTGGCCGAGAGCCCATTCAGTCCCCAGGGGAAATCCTAGACGTCCGCTGCAATATTAGCAGAAGAGAAGCTAACAGTGCATTCTTGCTCCCTTGAGGGCAAAATGGATCGCTTTGTCACTAGAGCCCGAAAATACTCCTTTATCTATCTATCTATCTATCTATCTATCTATCTATCTATCTATCTATCTATCTATCTATCTATCTATCTATCTATCTATCTATCTATCTATCTATCTATCTATCTATGTAGTGTGTGTGTGTGTCAGATTCGTTTGTTTAGGCCACCCTGCTGTCGCACATGTTGGAAATAAAAAAATTAACATTTGAACCGATGCATTATTTGGATAGCTTAGTCTTGAATGCAAAATGATAGTGATAATGTTTATTTACAAATAGCACTATATTGAGTTTAATATAGAACACATATAGTAGGTAGGGGGTCCGTGCCTGCCTAAAAAACGTTGAAGTTTTCTTGAAGTATAGGCCTACTGGATTTGTTGCAAGAAAAAGAAATCTCAAATTGCATGCAGATCCCCAGTGAAACTTTTGCTTTAAAAAAGAGAATGTGAAACCCTGCATTCTTTAAATTAGCATGTGAAGAGCATTCACTCCAATGCACAATGGGAGTATAATGGGATATAATTTTGCATTTGGTAAGAATAGCGTGCTTGGTAACACGCCAATGACAATGCAATTGAGAAAAACTAATAGCTACAATAATAAAATAAATCAATAGTAAAAATAAGCATTAGCTTCACTGCTGCTTCACTGTCTTTTAGGGAGAAATAAAACCCTTCAAACAGTTAGGTCCACCTTGATCAGCTTCAGCAGTAAAATGCAACTTCACTGCTCCATGCTATCCATATATGGTATACTGTGTGCCAGCTGCTGTCAAACTGCCAATATATTTATCCTGCCTTGTGGTTGATAAGGTGGTTGATTTAAATTCATTACTTGACACAGAAACTGTTTGGCAAGTCATGGGAGTAATTTCCAGTGGGACCGAAGGCAAGAATGTCCAAAGCATTAACAGCATTCACCTTCAGATTCATAAAACTTTATTTGTGTCTATTTGTTATTTAAGGCACGTGTGAGCAGCATGTGGTGCATAACAAGACACTTTAAAAGAAACATAGAAAATAAATACAAAATAGAACAATACAACACATGTATAAAACAGTGCTATAAATGTTTGAAGTTTTCCGCACATCCATGGAGGATGTAAACATGGCTGTATGAATAAAGTGAATAAAGTGCTAACAGGGAATGTGAAAACAGCATCTACAGCAGGGATTATATCTTACCATCTTATTGCAGAGATAGTAAGGATAATAAATAATCACACATAACAGGAGATGATGCATAAAAAGGTGAGTGAAAAGGGTACATTAAAAAACTGACATGTATGGAACAAGAACATTGTTTGTATGTCTGATGGAAGGTGTCTTTCATTACGAATTGTTAAGGATAGCAGAAGTAAATGTGGCTATCTTGTGTATGGACACTGTGGACGGGGGGCGTGCTAAAGATGGCAGCTGGTGTAAGTGCTGGCGTCCCCCAGAGGCTACCACAGCGTATGCGCCAGTCCTCTGTTCATTCATTCGTTTTCACACACACACAAACACACACACACACACACACACACACACACACACACACACACGCACACACACACACACACACACACACACACACACACACACACACACACACACAACACACAGGCACGCATGCACACTCACAAATAAATACATCTATACATGACATCATTTCAGGTACCCCGAGGCCTCCATCCCAGCTATCATCCTACCTCCATATCTGGCCCAGCTGGAGGATGTGGATGACGGACTGGCTGAACCAGACACAGAAGGAGTAGTAGGCCGGTCGCTTCTTGCTCCTGCTCCCCATCACTGTACTCGCAGCGCTGTTGGTTGTGGTGTTCCTGCTGGCCGTCGACGCCTGTCTCTGCGGCGTGGCCGGGTGGTGTTGAGCAGTAACATCGCCGTGTGACGCTGAGCCGCTTAGCAGTTTATTCCCATCCATGTGAGAGCAATCAGAATCGGCGCCGTCCTCAGTACTGAAGTCATGGACAAACCACCTGAAGCTAAACAGCTGTACCGAGAACGAGCCCAGCACCACGAAGAAAAGCGTCAAGCCGAACCACCAGTAGTCGCGATGGAGGTAGTAATCCACGGACAGCCACACGTCTGTGCCCACATCGGCCAGATACACAGCAACTGCTGCTACAATCCACAAACAGTCCCATACCGTGTATTTCTGCTGCCCCATGCCCAGATGAAGGCACGTCGAGTTGGAGCCTCCACCGCCGCAGCACCGCGACTCTCCGTTGGCGAAGTCCCCGTCCCCAGTGCCCATACAGTCGGGCTGGCCTCCTGGGTGGAGCCCCTGCGCAGAGCCGGAGTGCTCCGAGTTCTGCAGGGGGGTGAAGGCCACGTCGCTCTTCTTCATCTTCAGGACCCCGTCCGATTTAGCCGCCATTATGTAATTAGAATCTTGAAATATCACTCAGTTATGTTGCCTTCTCCCCTCCCCTCCCCTTTCCTCCACTCCGGACTCTCCGTCGACACCCTTGTGCTTGTCTCTTCTACACCTCCTTCTTTCTGATCAGCACTAGCTTCTTCACACTGCCGCCTATTCATAATACAGAATAAAGGCAAAAATGAAGACGGAAAGCAACCCCTTGCTTCTTCTTACAAGATGGTCCATATCACGTTTTTATTGGTACAATCTTCGGTAGACGATCCTTCCGCATCACGGACCGCTTTCGGCTTTGTTTCCTCGAGCCTGCCCGTTTTCTGTGGCTTGTCCCTCGTTGCCCAGGAGTAGTCTTGATGCTGTGGTTGGTTTGGGGGAAGGAGATGTGATCAAGAACAAGGGAAAGAGGGATTGCTGCAGCCATCTGCTTCTTCCATGGCATAGACTAAAAACTATGACATCATCCCCCACCCCTTCGGTCTCTCGGCTGTTTTCGTACTGTCTAAAGTCTGACACACACATTAAAGATTTTCATTTAAACCACAGAAGGAGGACCAACTGATGTCTTTCTCAGTCGGAAGAAACCGAATAGCCTATACATTAAATGAAAACCGAAAGCAGCCCGAAATCCTGCATGATCTAGACTGGGTTTCAGAACCATGGACAGATCCACTTACTGTTCCTAGCACATTTGTACAATTTTAGTGCTGGAACAGTTCTTAGAGAGTTAAAAGCAACCAAGACAGTATTTCTTTGCAGCACAGCATATTATTTGTCTTTCACAAGAATGTCTCTCACTCAGCCATTCCTTATACTGTTGGCACAAAGACAGAAGAATTCTATATTAAAGCCGCATCATACACCGATCAGCCGCAGCATTAAAATATCTGATCGGAGAATGAATAACACTGACCATGTTGTGACAATACAGTTCTTCTGGAAACGTTCGGGCCTGGCATTCGTGTGGAAAAATCCACTGTGACAATCTTCCATGGACTCAGAAAATCGTACAGAAGGAAAGGCAGATATTTCTAGTAATAGAAGTTTAAGGAAAGTTTAACATATTAATTAGAGGGTAGAAGCAGGGACGTAGAAATGTGTAGGGATGCTAGGGACACGTCCCTACCAATATCAAGCCACTGTGTTGTCATCACTACCAATACAACCGCTGTCCGATGTAGTGTTTAGTTTACAATTACCAAAGACATGAAAAAATGTCCCCCTAATCTGCTAATTAACGTGTGATTCCTAAAAGTCACTGCAGTGTCTGACATTGAGGTTCCCATACAGGGTAAGACTATTACTCCATAACTGACATATATTGTTTTATTGTTTTGAGGAGTAGAGAGATTGGAGAGGTTTGGACAAGTTTGAAATAAATATGACAATAAAAGTTTAAAAAAAATCTATGTTTTCTCAAGTTTTGAATAAGAACAGTTCTACTGGTTTATCGGAGTGACATTAACAAGTTTAAAGCTCATAAGTAAAGAACAAGAAAACCCCTTGGTATTAAAATTTACTGTAAATAATGCAATTGCTATATCAATAATGGTAGGCTATATAAAACTTTGAAAATACATTGTATAATTAAGCTGCTAAAGTGTAAATAGAGTGAGACTCACTTACATGTCAGTGGCGACTCGTGAAAAATATACATTTCTCTGTGTTGTCCAGCACATAAGAATTCAAATCAACAGTCAGACAACAGTTTCAATTCAACAATAATGATTTAATCTCCTTTTCAAAACAAGGTTTTACAGATAAAGCAAATGAACTATTTACAATTGTATATGGCTCCATTCATGATCTTTAAAGGAAAGGGATCGAACACAATACAAAATTCTAGTGCTTGAGAGAACTTTACATCAAGGCTATGAACAGCCGATTCGGTAATCATTCATAACCAGTTGTCATAATGCATCATGAAGTTGGTTATGACGACTTGTGAATATGTATAGATGTAATAATGACCATTATAATGCTTTATAGACACCTTATAAAATATTATGAGTGCATTCATAGGGAATTATAAATACAACCATCATAGAAAGTGTTACTGTATATTTTAAGTAAGAAGAGCAGCAGACTAATGTTTGTTTCAGACTGGATGTCACTCCCCCAGATGCGGAGACAACACTGAAAGAGGAAGTCTTGTTTCCCAGTCTCTATCTGTCAGATACTATTGGTGCGGCATTGGGAAGACAAATTTTTTTTTGTGTTTTCCATAGGACATAAATGAATCCAAGATGGTTCAAGACTGCAGACATGCAGCAGGGTACTGCCAGAGGTGAGCTCCCTCCAGTATTGTGCATGGGGAAGAGGAACAGGCTGTGGCTGTTCTGCAGTACGAAAAAGTCTCATTGTGTCAAGAAACAATCCTGGGTCTGAGTCTGATAAGGAGATGGTCTTGGAGCCATTCAAGTTTGTATTTTATAATATTGAAGACTTGTGGAAATTCTGTGAGGAAGTTGTAGACCAAAAAAATTATCAGGTCTATTGTAAATGTAATTGTTTATGGAGCACTTACTTTTTCTTTCTTTTTTTGTCTGCATTTGTCCACATAGTCATCGTTTTATGAGATTGATGCAGTTATATTTTTGCAGCTGAATATTTTATTGTTTCACTGCGTGTGTGTGACCATCACCAGCCCTCCTGGGGAGTTATCTTGTTGATCGATATTGAGTGGCGTGACCTTGTGTGGCAGGGAGGGCAGTGCTACACTTTAGTGAACTTGAACTGTACCATGGACATCTCAGGGGTAATGTATTTATTGACACCCCCAGGTGTAAATTTATGTGTTGCAGCAGAACAAGCACAAAATAGCACAGATAATTGGGACCAAATATGAAATTAATAATGGCTAGGAATACAGAATAGTCCAAAAGAGGAGATAAAATGGAAAAACACTAGAGCAATATACATTAAACAAAAGCAACAGTGCAATGCAGTTAAAAAGATAACAGTGAAAGTACATTGCATATTACATGATAGAACACTTCGCCACAATAGGTATTATGACTTAATACCTAATACCCGCAGAAGCAGATCCTCTGCCGGGCTGCATGTTTGACACCTGTGTGCTGAATGAAACTGGTCCACCCCTCTGTAGAAACACATGAACTTATAGGATTTACAAATTAGTCACCACTCACCTATTTTGTCATCTTTATTCTTGAACAAAACATGCCAAAAAAATCGAACCAATATTAATGGAATTATTGAGTAATTAACGCATCTACGAGAAAATCGCTTTTATTTTGGGAAATAAGTTTCAGCGGAGGTGCGGATATTTTACGAGTAATGAATTAACGCACTAGATGTTCGCTTTATAGCAAATTAACGTATCTACGAGAAAATCGCTTGTATTTCGGTATTCTGTCCAAAATGAGAGAGACAGTAGATTGGTCTGGTCTGGTCACTTTACTGACTCTTCTCAGTTACCGTTTTGTAAAACTGATACAACATGTTTAAATTCAGATACATAAAACACATTTAACACTCACTGCGTTCCAAGTAACACACAACACAAATGCACCCACAGGAAGACAGGCACAACAGAAAATACAGTACCAAAATGTAAATTCCTTTATATAACACAAATGAAGCTCAACTTTAGCATTAGCATAGTTAGCGTTTTTTGAAGATTAAAATAAATTAAGATATACTCCCCAAACACCACCTTGAAGCCACAAAACAACTGTGTCACAAAACAACTAAAATAAAATAATTATTTTATACTTACAGCTAGTTCCACTCCAGGACTAAACAACAAACTATTTGTGGTGGAGCACTTGTAACATGTCAGCACACTGAAATGACTTGTAACAAACTGCTGTTATTCAAACCCACCACCAGGGGGAAACACTTAACTTTCCAAATGTACTGACAGGAGTCAGAACATTTGGGACAGAATTTCAGGTGGGACCACTCGGTGGTTAGCACTGTTGCCTCCCAGCGAGAAGGTCATGGTTCGAGTCCAGCTCGGGTGGAGTTTGCATGTTCTCCCTGTGTCTGCATGAGTTTTCTCCGGGTACTCCGGTTTCCTCCCACCTACAAACACATGCTTGTTAGGCAAACTGGTTACTCTAAATTGACTCTAAGTGTGAGTGTGAGTGCAAATGGTTGTTTGTTGTTGGTCCTGGGCGGCAGTTTTGAGCCTATGGAGGTGGTGGGGGACAGGAGGATATTGGCGAAGGTGTCGTCAATCATGGACAACTGCGTCTGTGAGGGGCTGTGACAGGGCTGTGACAGTCTCATGACTGTCACAGCCCTGGAAAACTCGATCAGCGCCAGGCTTCTTCACCCACGTTGTGCAGTACTGCAGGTCCTTCCTCCTCTCTGTTAGTTTCAAGGTAGCTGACAAGTCCTCGATTCTCTGCACCACTGTGTTTCTGGATAAGCTCAAGTTGCTGAAATCCTGCATTTCTTCTGGGCACATTATTGCTCTGACTTTGATGAGGCACTGCTTTATGAAATCACCATCTGAGAATGGTTTGCCATGCTGGGCAATAAGTTTAGCGACGCGGTTGGCCCACAGGTCGTAGCTTGGGCACCCCTGGTCTAGTTGAATGTGATAACAATTTGTAGTGGGCAGTGGAATAAATATTGGTTTAATTTTGGGGTCTGATCACTGACATAAGGAATGAGATTAAATAGATCCTGGAACTTAGCCTGGTCTGGAGAAGGTTAGCTCAACAGAATAAATCTCCATGGTAACTTATCATAACATATCCCACTTTCCCCTATCCCACTTTCGCTTTTGCAACCGGATCATGGATAAGTTGTCAAGTTGTCAAGTTGTCATATTGTCAACGTGTTCGTTAATTCTTCTGGAAAGACCATTATAAGACACACTGACCCTGCTTATCACCTGCATCCTGTCTGCAAATTTCCTGAGTCTTGCATTATCCTAGGTGGTAATTTCAACATAGTACTGGATCCACACATGGATCGCTTATGGAAGTTCTTCGGTGCCATCAGAGTTTGAATATGATTTGGTACATTAGTTTACATAAAAAATTCAACATCACGCTCCGGTAACTAACCTGGTAGCAGGTTAATCAGTGTAGATATTGTTCAATAAGTTCCGTCAATGTTCAACTGACCGAGTAGCCTAATATCTATTACACAATTGCACAAACACAAATAGCAAATAGTACTCACCAAAGCCCCATCAGTCGTGTTGATGGCCATGGCTGATCTGTCCTGTTGTCCTGTCATGACCAATGGAACCTGATTGGCTAGATGTTAGATGAATAGAGACCCGGATTGATTGCTTTTCCCTGGTCAGCCGGAAGTTAAGTTTTTCAGAGGTTGAAATTTGGAGGTGGAATCTTTAAAGTTGATTTTTTTATTTTTATTTATTTTTTTATTTTTTTTGAGGTTGTACCATTGAGGTTGAATTTTTTGAGGTTGTATCTTTGAGGCCAATTTTTTTGAAGTTGATTTTTATATGTTGAATTTATAAGGCATTTTTTTATGTTGCCTTTTAAGTGGCTGATTTTTTGTGATGTTGAATTTTTTATGTAAACAATATTTATGTAGCAATTCATATACAAACTATGGTGGCACAGAAAAACATAATCTCTTCATCAACCTCCACCAATAAATCCAACTGCCCCTCAAACAGCTTAAACAATATATGGATTGATGGATATCTGTAGACCGAACAATCCTAGTAATTACGAATACTCATATTATTCACTTTACCATAAATCATACACTTCTTCATGGTTAACAACTCTATTTCATACAAAATAATAGACCCTACCATCCATAGCATTATCATAATTTTACTGAACTGGAAAGACAGAATTAAGGTATCCATATCTCAATGGCTTAATTTACCTTTTTTTTTTTTTTTTTACAATACATTCAATGCTGATTCCTCTTAATACAAAAGCACACTCATTCTAACATCTACACAAGTTTTCTGCACCATCTTGTTCTTTTTATTTTCTACACATCATATAACATAAAGCATGTAGTATTATATAGTGTGGTTATATATGTGTATGTATATACAGTCATGGAAAAACATATTAGACCACCCTTGTTTTCTTCAATTTCTTGTTCATTTTAATGCCTGGTACAACTAAAAGTACATTTGTTTGAATAAATATAATGATAACAACAAACATAGTTCATATGAGTTTAATTTAAGAGCCGATATCTAGCCATTTTCCATGTTTTTTTTGTTTGTTTTGTTTTTTTGTTTGTTTTTTGATAATAACCAAAATCACTTAAATTCTTACATCAGTAGCTATGGCATTTTACTGCCAAAAACAGTGGGCTTTCCATGTTTTCTTTTCTGTCTGTTAGTTAGTCATGCAATCAAGTACTAACTCCCGTGTGTATCACACAGGAGTTAGTACTTGATTGCATAACCATTGTTAGGCAAGAAAGAGTTTATCAGCTAAAAGAGGAAGACTATTTTCAAGAGTAGCCCTGTATGTGACCTGGGGCCTCATGTATCAAAGTTGCGTGCGCCCAGAAACGTGGCGTACGCCCACGTCCACGTGAACGTTCAGATGTATCAAAAGTGAATTGACCGTGGAAATGTGCAGTGCCCTCTGCCAACAGCATGGCTGGCGTACTGGAGAACTGTCAATAATGTGAGATCAAGTCGTCTTTGTAACCTTGTGTGGATATAAAAGCATGCGCAAAGTGAAAATGGTATTGTAGCTACACTGGTCCAACAAAAGGCCACGATTTTTACTGATGTCTAGATATTCAGCTTTATTTCTCCTCTTCCACCGACGTTGTCACAAAATCTTAGAACACTTTTGAAAACTATAAGTAAAAGTACAAGAGTCCATAAGTCCATTGAATCTAATGCTAACACAATGTAAACAAATAAACACATGAAAGAGATGCTGTGTGCTCAAGCACATTATAAACAAGTCCCGAAATGAAATATAGATAAACCAAAAGCACAATGACCGTTTGCTCCTCTTGAACACAGCATAACAAGCTCTGACCATGATTTCACGCTTCTTCTTCTGACCCACAATCCCACAGTTCATCCTCACTAGACCAGGGTCATGTGGTCATACACTTTCAAAATAAAATGTCCTCACATGAAGCTTTTTAAATCACAAGTGAAATCATTTAGCATTATATTTTACATCAACTGATATCAACTTATTTATAAATGTAAGCCCCCTTTTAATTCTCTTATTTATTGTAGTGGATTTATGTCTATTTATTAAGCCTTTTCAACACTTCATGAACTTAAATCTATTTTATCTTTGTAACACGTGAAACATAAATTTAATGAATGAAATCTGTCTCACAGACAGTTGCAGGTATTAACAATGGCAGCCTTGGCTTTGTTAGAAGACCTCGCAAATGGTAACATTAGGCGTGAGAAAGTGTTTAGAGAATGCGAAGATCTACTTACAAACAACAACAACTGAACAATCAGAGCTCTCTGTCTTGAGACTGTCCTGATCTGTCCCAGACAATCACACAGGAACAACATGGAGCTGTCTGTGTGATTGGTTACTGAGTTTTATTAATGTTTACATCAAGCTGAGTTCAAAATCAGTTTATGCTACTGTGATTTGCATCCCTAGTCTGTTGGTCCTGTAAACAATGTTTTGTTGCTTAAACTTATGTATTCAGTCATTACTCAATGGTAGATACCAAAATCCATGTGAAAACTGCTTCTCACTGTTCTCAGGTCAAATATTTATATGTGATTAAAACTGCGGTTAATTTCGATTAATTAATTACAAAGCTTGTAATTATTTTTTAGAGATAAAAAATAGATAGATAGAGAGAGAGAGAGAGAGAGAGAGAGAGAGAAAGAGATGTATGTATATCAAATATATATTATTATACTAAGATGAATAGAGGAATAATTCAATTCACGGGCAACAGCTCTGCTGGACAGTCCTGCAGTCAGCATGCCAACTGCACACTCCCTCAAAGACTGTGGTATTGTGCTGTCTGATGAAACTGCGAAGGCCTGGAATGGTTTCCTGCTTGCACAACTCAGAAGTTGTCAGCTATCACATAATACTTAAAACAAAAGAGTTATGTGAAGCCACATAGGCAGCCATCTTGGCATTGGATGAGTGAGAGACAGGTAGCCAAAAAACTCCAAGACAGACGTTCATTACACCACGAAAAAGCAACCCGAACATGGTACTACCAAATTACTAGTTGGTTGAGGCAGGAAACATCTTTTTACCCCACGAGAGGACATGATGATTGAGCTAAGGTTCTCATCAGTAATCAATCCAGTTTTGAGTTGATGCCCACTCCCGTGCCCACATTCATTCATGCTCCCCAGATACACTGGGTAGGTCTGACCTCGGCCTGAGGTCTCGTTAACCCATGGGGGCGTTTCCTCTATTCCTCTTCTATAGAGTAGGTAGGTAGGGTAAAGCGGGTTGTCCATGAACCAAAGGGTTAGTGGTTCGATCCCTGGAATGTGCCACATGCTGAAGCGTCCTTGAGCAAGACACTGAACGCCCAGTTGCTCCCAGTGTGTGGCACTGGTGTGAGAATATGTGTGTGCTTGTGTGAGCAAATGGGTAGATGTGACTGTAAAAGTGCTTTGAGTGCCAATAGGTAGAAAAGTGCTATATAAAAGCAAGACCATTTACATGTGGCAGAGAGGTGGTAGTAGGAGTTGTAGTAATGCACATCTTTAATGATTTAAGTAGGTATTTGTCAATACGCTGTATGGCGTGTTTTTCAATATATCAAACTTGTTCTCAATATTCTGTCTTGTGATTTTGTAAATACTTTGCAGTCTGAAGTAAATACAGTATGAGCTAACTTTAAGAATACTTTCTTTTTAGTATATAAACAGTATGCTACAAGTAACATGGTAAGCAAACTTACAAATATACTTTAAGTATAACAAGTGAACCAGTAACGTTGCTAAAAATAGTGTTTTTTAGTTTTAGTAATTCTAAGTGCAAATCTAAGTTGTTGTTTTCAATAAACTGCTTGCTCAAATTTTTCTCTTGCTCCCATTTCTTGTTTTTGCATTTTGAAGCAATACTTAGAACCTACTTAAGATACAACAGTGCAAATTTCAATTCAAGATTATTCCTTTAGACTGCAGCTAGAACAGGTGGTGGTGCCAGTCAATCAATCAAATAAATCAAACTTTATTTATAGAGCACTTTTCATACATAAAAAATGCAACACAAAGTGCATTACATTAAAAACAAACACACAGCGTACTAGACACGTCCATATTCCCCAAACAGGAGGAAACACCATTCGTTAGGAGCCGCCCACACCGAGAGGTGCCACAGGCCACAGCCACAGAGGACACCCGCACAGAGACCACCCTGACCAAGACAGGCCCACTCCAGGCCAGGACAACTCCCAGGACGGCACCCCTGTAGGCAGGCCAAACATAGCTCCTGGAGTGGAGCTAAAAACTAACAGAGTAAAATATGAATAATACTGAAAGGAATGAACAAACAAATAAATAAATAAGAGCAATTAAAAACAGTAAATCAGAATCAGAATACATAAAAGCATACTTAAATAGATACATAAATAATATAAATAATAAGAGCATAAATAAATAAGAATAAAAGGTGACTCAGTTAAAAAGGTGAGTCTTGAGAATGTCAGTGGTAAATAATGAAAATGAACAGGTTTCTCCCAGTCATTAACTTTATAAAACTCATGTTAACATCCAGGAACAATGCAGATTATGCCTCCTTTAATCTTTTTTGTAATCTCCTTATTTTTCCCTGTCATTTTCAATGTATATGTAGCTGCTCAGTGCGACCGCAAATTGGGCAAACCAATCCAATGACGTTTGGCAACACAACAGTAATAGCGGCGCCCCGTGTTTTAGCACTGAAACTTAAATAGTACAATTTTGAAAATACTTTGGCCATCAGTGTTAAAACTTCTATAATCTTTTTAGTATGAGAGACCTTCTTTAACATACAGTAACTATGTTTAGTGTTTCATGTCCCCTGGAATCACTGAAAGCATGCAAGAGCCTGGAGGGATCCAGATGAATGCAGTCAGGCTCTCATACACACCCTGTTTTGGAGTTGGTCAGCTAAAAACAGTGTCCCATCGCCAGATTGGCATTGTTTGTGTGATGGCATTATTCAGCTGAGGTTGACCAAATAGTAACCACATCTTGACCAGGTGAATGTGTGTAACTGTAAAAAAAAGGTCATCAGTCTACTATTATTAATAATTACTATTATCTACTACTATTAACATTTATTTGGACAAAGTAGGTTACACAGACATCAACATACATGCAGAAAGACAGGAAAAGCAGTTTACATCATCACTTTTTCACATTCACATTTGTCAAGTTAAGGGTGCTGTTCCCTATCAATCACACTTTTACAGCACTTAATCAAATTAGTTAATTGGACACAAACAAACTGTAAGGTGGTGACATCATCTGACGCCAAGACAACAATAGAGTGAAGATGGTGAGTAAGTCAGATATCGTTGGGCTTAACTTGGGTTTCCCAGGCTGCTACCCTGCTAACCTGCTCAAGAGCAGGAGAAATCAAACCCTGCCAACAGTGTGACCACTGACCAGTCAATTGCTGTGCATACCTTCAGGATGTTGTCTGGGAAAAAAACACTAACAGCATATTTGATACAGGGAATATTTTACAGAGCCATCTGTGCATTCTGGAATTAAGACATACAGCTAAACAATAGTTGTTGAAGATCAGTTCCATCATTCATTGTCTCAGCTATGTAAATGTTTTTAACAACAGCATTTGAAGCATAAAAATCCATTGTGAGCATATTGATTGTTTGACTATCCAGTGCAACCCAATATTTTGCTTATTCATGTATAGGCTATTGTATACTGCCAGTTAGCTGGTCAGTGTAACCTGGTGGTTAAGAAGATGGACGCTGACTTCATTTAATCACAACCAATGTCAAAGTTTCCATTCCAAAATACTGCCTCATTCGTTTCTGAAAGAAAGTGACTGTAACAACAAAGACTTTTATATTCAGTTAATCAATATTCCATTTTTCTTCATGCCATTAAATGGTTCATCAAAACTATTGTCACATGCAAGTGACAGAGATCCAAGATGGCGGTACTATGCCATCCAGGACCTTGTCTGGTCCAGGGTCAAGAAGCAGGCTGGTACCCCCTCACATCCCAGAGCACTGTACACCAAAACCATCCGGCACAAAAACAGTTTCTTTCCCCGGGCTGTCGCTCTGATGAACTCTATCTATTCTCACAATAACTCTCATTACATGTAGCCTATATACAAGTTCATTGTGTATATCTGCTTCTATTATTATTTTATTCTGAAAGTCTAATTTATGTTACACAGTTTTTCTATTTTCTTTTATTTATATGCTTATTTAAGTGTTTTTTTTTCTTTTGTACCACTGAGCAAAGTGACTGGAGTCAAATTCCTTGTCATTGCACACATAAATGACCACTTGGCCAATACAGCTGATTCTGATTCTGAAGTGTGCAGATGTCTCATTTTCTCAGTAATTTCTTGATCAAATAAAACTAAAACCATCCAGGTAGAAAATGCTTCTGCATTTACACCATCACAGGAACAGGAGCTAACATTTTTAAATCTATTTAAATTAAATTAAAGTCTAAGGACACAGTTGTTATTTCATCCACATTTTTAAGTTTTAGGTTGAAAGGTCAAAATGACTTAAACTGCAGGAAACAGTAAGTAGCATTCTTTATTTCTTGCGAGGCACCTTGTCACCAAGTGGTACTTCATCCATCAGTTTCTGCAAAGAGAACACAAAGGGGTGGCAGTGTATCCCACTGAAATATAATACATTGAATCAGTTGAACAGAATATGCACTGTGTGTTTAGTAGGAAAAGCATGAGTCAGAAATGACAGGTGTCCTAACATTATCTGGAAGTAAGTAACGTGCAATAGATTGTCAATAAACACCAAGCACAAAGTGGTTCATAATTGTAACTGATGGTTGTATAATCTGCTCTATGGTCATATGTATGGATAGTGAAGGGAGGAGCAGAGCTTTCACCTGATCACTACCTGGTGATGTATTTTAGCAGGTGGAGATTTTAACAGGTCTCACAGCTTTATTGCACCAAACATGTGACAATTAATCAGATTCTGACATCTGGAGGGAGCTCCGAGTGTAGTAACTGCTCTTGTGTGTACCATGGAGACAGCTGAGTGGGTTCTGTTATCTGGACTTCCTCCTTACATATCTGGGAATGATTCCTCATGAAGAACTAGAATATGCTGCTAGAGAGAGATGTCTCAAATACCATGCTTAGCCTGTTGCTACTGTGGTCTGGCTTCATATAAGCATCAACAATACAGGCCACATTAAAGTCTGTACATAATGCACAGAAATCGATACAACACACATGATTACATCTTGATAAACTGTGGCCAGAATGGTTAAAACATGCATGTTGTCAAGTCATGTTTATCAGTGAAATGCATACAGTATGCTCCCACACTTACCTCAAGTAATCTGTTGTAGAAGGTTAAGACGTCCTCCTCATTCCTGGGGGTGTCATCCACTTTGTATCTCTTGCAGGCCAAGAGAAGCTCATTGCAGTTGTAGAGGGGGGCAGGGTCGATGGAGTGGTTGTTGATTAAGCTGACCAAGTACTCCCGGTAATGCTTTCTGTAAACCAACACACCACCACTTTAGAATGATCACACAAGAGTAATAATACTATATGACATGTTTTGTGAGGGCATTGCTCATGCAGTCCCCTGTGGATTCCCCCACAGATTTTCCACAGAACTCAGGTCTGAGTTCTGACAGAATCACCTCAAAACATTACATTTTCATTGCTGAAACCCTTCTTATGAGATACTCTTGTAATTGAGAAAACAGCAGACACAAATGGCCAAGCACATGCATCCCAAAATTATATAATGGTGGGTAATTTGGGGGACTGTTGATTGCAGAATAGTACCTCAAGAAAAATGACTTTGTATCATCTGTCTAAACTGTGAGAGCACGTTTTCGCCTTGATGTTCAGATTTGCTTCACGAGCCAGTCTCATTTTGTTGTGTTATCCTCCATATTCTGGTAAATCTACTAACCATTCAGTAGATTTACTGACTTTGTTTGGCTCTGTGTATGCTCTATTCCAAATGCTAAATTGAGGTATATTTGGAATAAACTTGAGTAGTAGCATACTACACTACAATTGTGTGCTATTTCATATTAGCTTCATGACAGTTGGATTCTAAATACAGCCACAACTAATTCAAAAATGTTCTTTTTGTGTGGCCGTGAGGGATGCACATTTCAATTTGTCTTCAGTGCATGTGTTAGTGTTTGAAGTCCTGATGTGGAGGTCTGACAAGATTGCACAGGGCCTTTATTTATGTTTTTATGTTTTCTTCGAAAAAAACAAAAAAACACAAAAATTTTAATATTTTCAATAATCTAAATGCAAAGTGGATTTTCATGGGGGAGGGGCATTATTAGGGCTTTGGACATGTCAATGTTTAGTAGCAACATTAATTTTGATGGGTTTTTATTTTTTTGTAGTGTATTTACAAAAATTGTTACGTTGTTACAATTAAGAGACAAAAGTGTCCTCTTCAAAAACACCCTAAAAATAGAATATGTTAATATTTATTTTTTATTTTTTTCTCCTTTTTTTTTTTACATAAATCTTTTAATCCACTTCAATACTGATCACAAATACACAGATTTTGATGTTTTTTTTATTTTTTTGTAGTGCCCGATTCAAAAAATCACTCCCATTAAAACCCATACACATCCATCCACGGCACAAAAGAGTTGAAAGCAAAGACAACTAGGCTGTTGTACAACAAAATCAGTGGCCAATAGCAGGTCTTCCAGTGACTGCTGTTTTTTGCACCTACATACTGCAAAAGTTCCTCATCCCACCTAAACATATAACTTTATTTAAATAAATGAACAAAAAGTTTCTAATAAATGCACTAAAGGTATCTCAGACAAGAACATAACTCCAAGTTTGATATGATGCAGAGGTGATGTCACAGTGTTCATAGTGATCTCTGTATTGAGCTGTGCATGCATGTGTCTGATTGTGCACACGATTTGAAATGTTGTTTACTAAAAATAAAATTTTACTGTTGCCCTAAGGTGATTTACAGTTCCCAAGTTTGTTATGACAAAAAATGGCGTTGTTAGGTCATGAGGACGAGTGGGTTCATACTGATCTCTGCATTGACCTGGGTGTCTGTGTGAGTGTGTGTGTTTGCATGCATGTGTGTGTGTAATTTAGGGTCTTCCAACTATATTTTTTATCCTGTTACTTGAAAGTCAGGAAGAATCAGTCTGAATGTGAAAAAAGTCTAAGTGCAGCTTGCAGCAACAGTTTCAATGGATTTTCAATGGATTTTAATGGGATTGATTTTTTTAATCAGGCACTATAAAAAAAAACAAATAAATAAATTAAAACCTATCAAAAATGCTACTAATCATTGACATGTCCAAAGCTCTAATAATCTCCCAAATAAAAATCCACCTTGCATTTAGGTTATTGAAAATATTTCAATTTTTGTGTTTGTTTTTTTCTGGAAAAAAATTCAATGCCATCACAAACACTGGCATATAAAGGGTTAAAATTAAAAAATAAACTTTTGGCATTTGTGATTAGTATTGAAGTGGCTCAAAAGATGTATGTAAAAGTAGAAAAATATAAACATATTCTATTTTTAGGGTGTTTTTGAAGAAGACACTTTTGTCCCTTAATGGTAACAATATAACAATTTTTGTAAATCAGGCACTATAAAAAAGTAAAAACTTGTCAAAATCAATGTTGCTACTAATCATTGACATGTCCAAGGCTCTAATAAACCCCCCCATAAAAATCCACTTTGCATTTAAATTATTGAAAATATTTAAATTTTTGTGTTTTATTCGAAAAAAAAAAAAAATAATCAATGCCATCACAAACACTGGCATATAAAGGGTTAAAAGTTATAAATTACTCAACTTTTGGTATTTGTGAAGATTAATGTAAAACTCTAAAAGTAGAAAAAAATATTAACGTGCCATTTTTAGGGTGTTTTTGAAGAGGACACTTTTGTCTCTTAATGGTAACAATGTAACAATTTAGGTTACACAGTGTAAAAATTGAGCATTATAGGATTTGAGTTTGAAATATCGAAATCTGTCCTTATCAGGGCATGACGGTTAATGCAGGATTTAAATAAGACATTTGGCTGGGCTTATTTTTCTTAACCAGTCATACCTGAAAAGAGGTCTAGGGAAGATATTATCTCTACTGCAAAAGATTTTGACTGCTCACTTTTTTTAATGACTGATTCCTCAAGTCACACAACAATAATAATGATAATAAAAGTTTTTTCATTGCTGTTGTGGTAGTAGATTAGAGAAATAGTCATACTCGCAGAGTCCAGCATGTCCAGGTTGGGTCAGAGCTCCACAGGCTGAATCAGGCTGCTGCCCTCCCTCATCCTTCTGCTCTATCACTCCACACAGACCTAAAAGAAAGACAGAGAAGAAAAAAGATAAAGAATGAGAAATTAAGAGCAGATACAGAAGATTACATTACATCACGTGTATTGCAGAGTGTATTTCTTTGTAAATATGTTTTATTGATTTTCTGAAAAGTTTTTACCCCACAGGGATACAGCACATATACTTGTCATTTCAATTTACAGTCATCTTCAAAACATAGGTTGCATTGTTCATCATTTACATTGACTTATTCTTATTCCATCCCATCCACCCACATATCCCACCTCACAATGGAACACCATCGTCATCCCTATTCCCACCCCCCCACCCATTCACTCACCCATAGGGCTACAGGTTACTGAACACACAAAAAGAAAAAGAGGAAAAAAAAAACTTAAATTGGGAAAAAGTGTAGGTTCCATTGAAGTCAAAGAGAAAAAAAATCATGTATGCATTCCAACCTAGTCGTTATCAAGGGGTTCTTGTAAAGAATCGTAATAATCCAAGAACGGTCTCCATACCTTGAGAAAGGATTGGGAGGATCCTTTAAGTGTGTACTTGATTTTTTCTAATTTTAAGAAGTACATAAGATCTTTGATCCAGTGAGAAAAGGATGGAGGCATGTGTTGCTTCCATCTGAAAAGGATCAGGCGTCTAGCAGGAAGTGTGGTGAAATCTAAGACAACATGAGCTTTAGCTGGTAGGACTGCTCGATATTCCTCAGGTGTTACGCCAAAGAGGGCACAGATAGGATCAGGATCTAACCGGATTCCAAACATCTCACTAAAAGCTTTAAAAATACTTGCCCGAAAGGTAGAGAGGTTCAGACATAACCAGAACATGTGTATTAGGTCTGCAGGTTGGCCTCTACAGCAGGGACATGATGGGTCAAGATTCGGATAAATCTTTGCCAACCTAGTCTTAGTAAAGTGGACTCTGTGTACGACTTTCAGTTGGATTAGGCTGTGTTTAGCAGACGTAGATGAAGTAGGTATCAGATCTAAGATGTAGTCCCATTGATCATCTGCTCCAAGGTCAGAGTCTAGGCCTTTCTTAAGTTTTCAATAGAGTGTGGGTCAATTTTCTGAATAAGGTCATAGATCTGGGCAATCAGTCCTCTGCTGTCTGATTTTAATTCCAGGATACAGTCCATGTGTGATTTTGAGGGGTTATTTGGAAACGAATGGAATGTCTTTTGTACAAAGCTCCTGACCTGCAAATAACAGAAGAAATGTTTTTTAGATAAATTGTAGGCTTGGGATAACTGAGAGAAAGATGCACATGTGTCTCCTATATATAGGCTATGGACTGATTTGATCCCTTTATCAAACTATTGGGTAAATGTAGGGTCTGTACAAGAGGCCGTAAACATGTGATTCATCTTCATAGGGGAGAGGGTAGAAGGACCTCGTATTCAGAAATGCTTTCTAAATTGAGCCCAGATTCTTACAGACTGTTTCGTTACAACTAACAAAGTCCAGTTCGTTTCCATCTTTGTCACAGACAATTGAGAAGTTTTTCCAAATGTCAGACTTGCCTTGCTTTGTCTTAGTGCTGTAAATACCTTATTTAAGCTTCCTTTCGACATCATTTGTTGACATCTACTGTCAAGAATTTGGTTTTGTTAGTTTTTCTTGTAAACAATAAACAAACTAAATATAATTTGTATTTGTATGTGTCTGTCTAATGCTGCCACACCTTTTGAAACACAAACAAGATTTTCCACATATATTTCATGATAATATTTGAGATTGTGTAACATTTTAAGGGTGTCTGAAAACTTTTTTCCACCACTGTATGTAGGCCAACATTAGGTTTAAGTTTACCCAACCAACTGTCATAAACTTTTGATTCAAGTTATCATTCAACTGGTTAGATTTTGTGTGACATTATTTTGCAAGGCACACCTGTATTCTGTGCAAATAATAGATGGTATTAACAAAATAATAATTTCGAATGTTGATGGATTTAATGTTACACAATTTGTAACCAAATAAGGAACAAGAACACACAATTATATACAAATGGTTACAATTCTAAGATGTATTCTGAAGGTTATAATAGGTCTATCAATATTTCACAATCAATATTTTTTTTGCAGTAGTGACGAATTTTCTTTTCTTGGCCAAGGAAAATTCATGTTGTAAGCTTCCTCCATTAGGTGGCACTATGTGTACTTCATAAACAGGCTACTGATTGTATCGTGTACTGCAAACAAGGTAACTTCCAGTGTAAAGTGAGGACGACCGTACCCTACCTGTCTGCATCCCAAGAGGAGGTTCAGTGTTGAAGGCCACTCCATTATTCTGAAGAGTCACAGAGAAACAAAAAAGCAGATCATTACTCATTTCGGTGGCCCTGAGACACAAAAGTAAATAGAGAGCACAACGCACATACATGAAGTTTACATCTATGTCTTTCCAGAGGAATATAATATATACACTATGGACACTGAAGGAAGTTTCAGATTCAGATTCATACTTTATTGTCCCTGGGGAGAAGTCTGTATACATGGAAAATATAGGAACATATAACATTTAAGCACATAAAGTGTTCAGCACATATAACATATAACACCAAACGCAATGTGACATATATAACATTCAGTACATGTAACATACAACACCAAACACAAAATCGCAATTATTTTGGAGGGGCAATATTTTGGAGGATGTGTTGGTGATTGTGAGCATGGTGAAGTGAAACAGGTGGCACAGTACTTGATGACGGGTTCAATTATTCTGCAGTACAGAAGACTAAATTAGACTATTCTTTCATTCCCAAAAACTTTTTACACTGTTCAGACCTATTGTATGGACCCTATTGTTTTGTCAGACCATGCACTGGTACATTTGTACATTAATCCAGTATTTAGACCTCAGTGTCTAGATGGTATAGAGTCACCACTGGCATTGTTTGTGGATCTCTGTGGTGTTTTGGTTAAAGTTCAGGTTATTGCCCAGGGTGACACAGAGATATTTGAATAAGTGCAATTTGGGTACATTGCTGCGTGCTCTGTAGTCCTGGGTCTCAGTGTTGCGTTCTGTCCAGTTCTGTGACTAAAATTAGGGGTAGACACTATTTTCATTGAAAAAATGCCTTGTCACTTTGCATGTTTCATGTTTCGGGTCAGATTGTACCCTGTGGTGGGCCGCTTTTGGCCCGCAGGCTGTATGTTTGACACCTGTGGTGTAGAGGATGTATAGGAATAGACTCTAAACACAGTCTTGGGGGGCACTGGTTTTGAGGGCGATGAGGGGGGATGTGGTGCTTCACACTTTGACTATCTATTACCAAGGAAGTTTGAGTATGAAACGGATGAGGGGAGATGGAATTGGGAGGTTGGTGAGTTTACTGATGACCAGATGTCATTGGATGGTATTGAAGTCAATGAAGTTTGCCGATTATGGACATTATGACCATAATAGCGTTGGGTAGACAAACTGCAACTTGGTACAAAAAGTTGACAAAACTTGACAAACAGGGACGAAGGACAGAATAAACGCAGACAAACACAGACAGGAGGTGTAGCTGCATACGGACTGAGTTGTCGTGCATGCCCCAAGCCAAGGTGATACATGGCATCTGCACAATATTATGTCACAGTCACATTTTTGACCACTTGGATATAAAATATCAACACTTGACCTTTGACAACAAAAATGGAATCAGTGCATCCTTAAGTAAAGTAAAAATGTTTCAACCTAATTTGATGAATTTCCCTGAAGTCTCTCTGTCCCCAGTCATTGTTCCTTAAATTCATTGTAAATCGATAGGACATCACTTGATCTGGACCAAGATGGACGCTTGAGACTTTCTTATGCTCCAGACTTCAAACAAATCCTTGATTTTCTCCAAGTAAACTCAATACCATTTGCCGAATGTTTTCATCGTTGGGTTCCATCGTTAAGAAGAAAATTGCTCAACAAGTGACTGCACAAGTCCCCGCAGCAAGACAAAGCAAGATGATGTTAACACCGTGACCAATCAACTACGGAGTAGATATTAGCTGAAATAAAGTCTGTGGCCTTCCAGGTGAACAACGTGGATAACTCAATCAGTGCTTGGCTAGACATCAATGACGGTGCTCTGAGTGAAACAGTATCTGTCACCTCACTGGAGAGCTCTTTATCATCTCTCTCTAATGGAGTGATGGACCTGGAAAAGCACATGGAAGAGGTTGAGGAAAGGAAAGGGTCTCCACGGCAGCCACAGTGCTCACAGCACCTGCTTAGCCACAATGGAAAAAATATTGGAGCAGCTGGAGCTTAAGATCAAGGATTTAGAAAACCGTGGCCGGCACAAAAACCTGAAAATTGTCAATCTTCCAGAGAAAACAGAGGGGAACGTCCCTCGTGGAGACTTTTCCAAACTACGTTGCCAACTTTAGTTGGTCTGCCTGCTGACTATCACCCCACTGGAGACTGAACGTGCCCACCAAGCTGGAGATTGAACAAGCCCCAAAGAAGCATCTTGGTCTGGTTTCTACGGTATTCCCAAAGAAGGACTGTGCTCGGGGCAAATGCGACATTCACCATGGCAGCTCCCAGCTACAGTTTTACCTTGACCTGTCCACGGAGGCCCTGCAAAGGCACCAAGAGTTTGACACTATAGGGAAAGCGCTGCCTCGTCATAATAAATATCGTGGATTTACCTATCCAGCACGCCTCTAGTGTCTTCATGAAGGGCAAATTCCTTTTTTGATATCCCTAAGTCTGTGCATCTCTGGATACTCTTAAAAGAGGAAATATCTGCATCTCTAATGTTTGCACTTACAATGGAGAAAGACGGACCTTGTACACTGAACACCCACTGAACATGTTTGCACATGTTTTCGTGACCACTGCATGGACTCTGAGAGAATAGTCTATGCAATGGATCTGATTTAATTTGTAGTTAAAACTGATATTTTTGCATTGCATTTAGTTTTATTTCACACTTTACTGTCCTTTCCCATGATGTTGTCTTACAAATAGGCTCTAGCATTTTTAATTTTTAATTTAACTGTAAATACAACCTAGACAGAAGGTATACACAAGAGCCTATGAACTATTAAAGTACACCTTGCACAAATGTTGTCATTCAAGCACAATTTGCAAATCAATCATCCTGGGGTGTCTCTCAGTGTTGTTCATTCGCTGTTTAAGGTGCCATAGTTATTACTGTGATCCAACTCACTACATGAAATGTCCAGGCATGGGACCATGTAATTAAAAGGAGGAAGATTTCAACATATCTGAAAAAATAAAAGTCTGATATAGATTTACTCAGGCTCTGTATCAGGCTATCTGATACAGAACATTTGAAACCCAAGAGGGACTTGGTAGGCAATTTACTTTTTAGGTAGTTTAGGTAGTTTATTTTTTCTCCCATTCACAGAGCAAGAAAGGCACAGTCATACTCATAAATAAGAACCTTTCATTTTGGAACATGAAGAAAAAGATTCAGAAGAGAGATTTATTTTGATTAAGGGTTCAATTCTTGGCACAAATTCTTGAATTACTCTAATACTTATTCCCCAAATAATGATTCACCCCAGTTTATGTCACAAAACATTTTGATGTTTAACCATTATTGCAATGGCCTGGGCTTCTTAGCCGCAGATTTTAACTTATAATGAATGCCCCTCTGGATAAATCCTTCTCTGCAAACATGTCTAACCCGAGGTCGTCTGCCGTTCATACAAATGTATGCACAGATACCAAATTGATAGATAGATTGATAGACACTTACATCCTAAAGCTAGGGATTACACATTTCATTCACATCCTCACAATTCATATTCTAAATTAGCACTGTTCAGACTTGATTGTTTTGTCAGACCATGCTCTGTACATTAATCCAGTATTTAGCATTTCCCAAACTCCCACTTGGAGATTCAACATGTCATTTTTGAAAAGTGACCCTATTTGCACCTTTGTACGGAACAACTTATCACAATTCTGGCTCCATAATAAGAACTCTCTGGTGTCCTCTGCTACAATCTGGAATGCGGGCACCTTATTTACTATGGCTCTCATCAGAAAAAAGCCTTACAGTTAAACAGAAAAAAACTTGGAAAAAGAAGTGACATGGTTGGAGCTAATACATAACCTGTCACCTACACCAGCAAACTCAAAGGCACTAATGGCTACTAAGACTGAACTTAATATGGACCATACTCCTCACGTCCAAAAGCTACTACTTTACACTAAACAGAAATGCTATGAATTTGGTAATAAGGCCAGTCACCTGCTTGCCTACCAACAGAAAAATCTAAATAATGGTCAGTCAATTAACATAATTAGAATACAGAATGGGCACATATGATCCAGTGATTGTCAATAGCATATTCCAAGATTTTTATAAATCCCTCTACAGTGCAGAGAAGGTTGACACTGCTGCTATCACTTCGTATATTTGAATATATTTCTTTGTCTGCTATTGCAGAGGAGGATCGTTCCATCTTAGATGCTACATTCATTCCGGAAGAAGTCTGGGCCTTAATCCAATCTATGCCAAATAGATTGTCCAGGCCCAGATGGGTTTCCATTGGAATTTTTTAAGAAATTCTTGTTAGAGATCCACCAAATTTTTGTTGCAAAGGTACTAGCTCTGGGATTGGAAAAATCCTTCCGAAAATAATAAATCCAGACCAGGCAGGGTTTGTGAAACCAAGATATGGCACAGACAATGCACGTTGTGTTCTTAATGTTGTTCAGTATCTTAACACTCATTAACACTAACACTAAAAATCCAGTACTGATAGTCTTCAACCAAGTGGAATGGTGTTTTTAGTTTCTGGTATTAGAAAAATCTGGCCCTCTATTCAGACCCAATAGTGACAGTTAATACTGATGGCCTGCTGTCTGATGGCTTCCTAGTACGCAGGGGCTGCAGAGAAGGGTGTCCCCATCACCTTTATTGCTTATATTGTTTATTAAACCTTTGGCTGAGGTCATGAGAATTAATCCTAATATATGTGGAATTAGGTTAGGCGAAGAAAACCACATTATTTTCTTATTTGCAGATGATGTCCTTTTGTATCTGAATAAACCAAAGAAATCAACTCCGGCAGTTTTGAAATCTAAAGCTACATTCAGTGCCTTGTCGGTTATAACATTAACTGCCACTACACCCTTTCGTATCCTGGATATAACAATACAATCTCCTTTTAAAGTGTCCAGAAAGGGTTTCAAATATTTAGGTGTCTTTGTCACTCCTGATGTAAATGATGAAACTAATTACTCACCTCTAATCTTCAAAAGATTAAGAATGATCTGACAACCTCTCTCCTTGGGAGAATTAACTCTGTAAAAAACAATATTCTTTCTTGATTAAACTATGTATTTCAAAATTGTGTATGTATTTGACCCCTTTTTTAAGTCACTGAATTCTCACATCTCTTGCTATATTTGGAACAATAAATGCAAATTCTCTATACTTACTAAGCCATAGGAGCTAGGAGGCTTGTCCCTGCCCAATCTACAATTATATTATTATAACTTAAAACAATGTCAAAGTGGTTTATGAATAGAAAGGATTCCTTATGATTGGGTTTTAAATCCCTGCTTGTCCATCCCAGAATGCTTAACTCTTTTAATTTCATCAACAATCTAGATCAGCTAAATAATCTCAAGAACAATATAACTGTTTATAACATGCTACTGGTTTGTCGAGATGCGAAGAAACACCTAAATATCCCCCCTGTTACCTTCTTCTGTAGAGAAGAACAGAAATCTTCAGATTTCCCAGTAGAGATTAAGATTATTGGTTTGACAGAGTAGACATCTAAGGGCTTGTCAAACTTTTGAGACTTATTGATCTCTGACTCTGTTAAGTCATTCGAGCAAATCAGGGCTGATTTTAATATTGCCCACAAAGATTTTTATAAGTATCTTCAAATTCCGCACTTTACAGGTTCTCTCTTGGGGACAGGTGGGATCCGCCTGAGACTGTCAGAACTGGAGAACACCACAGTTGTAGCTAAATCTTCCAAAGGATTGATTCCCAAGATTATACTTTACTGCTTTATTCCAATTCTTGAGGCTATGATTCTCTGAAGCCATTGTAGGAGCATGATCTGGAGGTAACGTTTTATCCCGTAGACCGGGATAAGACCTGCAATGGGGTTTTCCTGAATGTACTTCAATCTCTATACATGAACTACACATTAGCAGAAGGAAGATGAAGTTGGAAACTCTACTCATCTCATCCACAGAATCAGCTTCCAATTCCTGACTGTCCAGTTCTTGTGTGCGTGTGCACAACTATGCATTTTTCCGTTTCCATGCTTTGTGTCTATGTAAAGCCAGTACATTTGAAAGTTCTTCAAATACAAAAATGGCTAAAACAAGGAACCTAATGCGGGACACACACCCGAAGATACAGATTCTCAGCCAGGAAGTGTACAGCTGCCACCAGATCACCAGGAAGTGCAGATGCAGTCCTTCAGCAGTTGGATACACTCTGCAGAAATACAGACGAACCAGCAGCTTGGAAGACAAACCCAGATTGAGCACACTGAGTCGCATGTGCAGGGAAAACTGCCAAATGGTATCACAAGAGCTCCAACAGCAGTTGTCCAACCATACTGGAGTCCAGTGTTCCACCTGCAATGTACATGGTCGACTTTTAGATCATGGCTTAAGGTGCTACAAGGCTGTCGAGTAGCTCCTGATCAATAAGAGACAGATGTTAGCCTGGCGTTGTTGGGCCCAAGCACACAAGAACTGAACAGTCAGGAATTGGAACAAGATTCTGTGGTCAGATGAGTCCAGTTTCCTGCTTTATCTTCCTCCTGCTAATGTGAGGGTATGCAGAAGGCCAGGTGAAGCATTGTCTCCAGCATGTACAGTACCTACTGTCAGAAATGGTGGAGGCAGTATCATGGTCTGGGGATGCAAGAGTGCTGCTGGTGTTGGTCATCTCAGTGTCTGTGATGGCACATTGAACTCTGCCAAATATTGTGCTATTCTCCAAACCCACATGCTCTGTTCTGTTCGGTCGAGATTCAAACTGGATGTTTCATCAAGATAATGCCCCTTGCCACACATCCAGGGCCAGTAGAACTGGGCCCCATGGGGCTCAATATCCAGGATTCAGTGGCCAACTCAATCCCTGGACATGAGCCCCATTGAAAGTCTGTGGTGGATTATTAAATGGTCTATATTAAAGGAGGACAAACTAAAGAATTTAGAAGAAGTAAAAGTAGTAATTCAAGAAAAATGGGACAAGATTACCCCTCAACAGTGTGAAAGGCTCGTGGGGAACATGCCAGCCAGGATTAGAGCTCTACTGCATGCTAATGGCAGGAGTACTAAATATTAATTTCATGATGCCATGGTTTAGTTTTTGTTGACTTTGATACCGACAATGTGGAGAACTGATATACTGGCGCTGTCAAGAATTTAGTTTTGTTAGTTTTTCTTGTAAACAATAAACAAAATAAATACAATTTGTATTTGTCTGTTTGTGTCTGTGTAATGCATCTACACCATTTGAAACACAAACAAGATTTCCACAAATATTTCATGATAATATTTGAGGTAAAATTTTAAGGGTGTCCAAAAACTTTTTTCTTTCTCTGTGTGCAGCGTGTACTGTTAGTTTGGGATGGGACCTTTTTTGTTCTGTGTGTTGTGTTGTTTTTTCTTAATATTTGTGTTCATAAAATTAAAAATCCAATAAAGAGTAAACAAACAAACAAAATCATTGTAAATCTGTTACACTGCTTTCACACCGCTAATAGTGCAACCCTCCTCCTACCTACAAAAATACATGCTGATGTCGCTGCAATAAAACTTTTATTGTGTACCACATGTCTGAGGCATGTAACATGAGTGTATGTGTGTGTGCCTGTAGTAAATCCTGCAGTTTGGAAGGTTCCCAGTCCCTCAGATAGAACAGACAGTCTCTGGGATGATGGGCATGTAGTCCAGACACACTGCATTCACTCACTGCACAAGTCTGACAGGAAGTTAGGAGAAGAGAAGACACCTGTCAGGTTTGTCAATGTCAATCACCTGTGTAGTAAAATTTTCTTATTATTATTCCTATTATTATTTTATATTATCTGAGATAGCAAGACATCAAAAAAGTTGCAACATTTTTGCCATTTCTATTTAGATAATGACATCATGAACAATACAGTGTGTGTCAGGCTTACAGTGTGGAAAGGATTGTTGCAGCCACTGCAGAACTGGTAACGACACTGTGAGCAGCAGAAATGTATGCAGCCTCCTTTAGACAGTGCGTACTGAAAGCGACAGTTAGGACAGGCTAGAGAAGACAAGAAGTTGAGAGTAGGAAAAGAATGGTGAGAGAACAGAGATAGGATGACGTGTCAGTACAGTAAGAACCATTTTTTATTTTTTATAAGCAGTACATAATACTGTATGCAGATCGATGAAGGGAAGCTGCCTCATTACTTGGCGTCCCTGTAGGCTGACCACGTGCCAAAAGAAGATAAGTGGGCAGGATAAATGACCTTTACATCTGTCCTGATCACTGCCTATCCTGACTTATGAGGATGCAGAACCTGCATTAGCCAATAGAGGGTATGTCCAAAAAAGCGTTGAATAAGGTCAGCTGGACTTGAAGAATTTCTGGAAGACGTTTCGCCACTCATCCGAGTAGCATCTAAAGAACTGAAGAACTTTTTTTTAAAACTTTTTTGGATTACCATGACCTGGATGACTGAGAACCTTGACAGACAATAGAGGGTATGCATTAACGTCACTGCCACCGGGGCCACGGCCCCCTGAGTGGCAAAAACATGGTGAAATGTATCAGTAAGAATTGGGGAAGTCCACGGGTTACACCCTGGACAGGTTGCCAGCCTATCGCAGGGCTAACACAGAGACAAACAACAGAGCACTCACACTCATACCTAGGGTCAATTTAGGGTCACCAATCAGCCCAACCTAACTTAACGGGCTTGTCTTTGGAGGTGGTAGGAAACCAGAGTACCCGGAGTTTCGGTTAATTTAAGTTAGTTTTAGACCATTTCAGTTATGATATATGTGGCTAAATAAAAAATGCTAATGCTAAGAGCTTTACTGAGAAGTAACATAAGCCACAACAAGACAACAGGTTTCGGTGCTTAGATTCCAGTTGTTTCTTTGTAATGCAGTGATCCATTTACTTCTCTTTACTTTGACAGATTTGAAAAGCAGTCAGAGACATTTTTTAAATTAATTTAGCCTATGACTCAGGCTAATGTGGCTAATCTCCATGTCCAGCTGTCACATTTTGCCACTCAGTGACCATAAGCACGGAGGTGTCTGCTTGCAGTGACACCCTCTATGGGATCTGGGTTGAATGCTATGTTTTCAAAGAAACTGTTATACTGTAAATTAAAAAAAAAAAAAAAGTCTTTTGGTAGGAAGCATGTAAGCATGGGGAGGAGACCATCACAAGAGTGTCCAAAACTACACACTAGACAGCATTATATCCAACTTTCTGAGGACCAGTTTGAGTTTCACACCATCAGAGTGAGGATATTTGCGCAAAGTGAGGACATTTTGGCCACTTCTTTACAAGACTTGGTTTTAAGGACGTCTTTTAAATGTCACAATTGGGTTATGGTTATGGTTAGGGTTAAGCACCCAATTGGGATGGTTAGGGGCTAAGGAATGCATCATGTCAATGAATTTCCTCATTAAGATAGCTTTACAAACGTGTGAGTGTGTGTTTGTGCGTGCGTGCACGTGTGTGTGCTCACTGATTCCGTTCTCTCTAAGGTATCCAGCCAGGCCTTGTCTCTGATACTCTGGATCATTCTCTCTCTTCCACGACTGGTACTGTTCACAGGACAGACCTGCATGCTGAGGCTCCCACTGCAGAGACAAAATGGAAAGAAACACAATGTATGTTCCACTGGTAATTGCCTGTTATTCCCTGCTGGAATAAATGAATTATTGTTTTCTTAAAAAGGTATATTTTCTGTTTAGTTAAACTTAAATGCTATGTTCAGTATGTATACACCAACAACTTGTACATGAACAATAATGCAGTGTCCATCATGTAGTTGTGCCGAATGTGAACAATTTTAAATGTACATACAAAACAAAAGAAGCACACTCTGTGCTATGCTAATAAAAACTCAAAACTTAAATATGACATCTGGTATAACATTGAAATGTTGGATGTGGGGATGAGAATTAATTTTAAAATCTTTTAAATGTTAGGTAACACTTTATGTTAAGACACGCATATTCACCATTAATTAGCTGCTTACTAACATTTGTTAGTTACTAACACACATACTAGCATTTGTTAGTCATTATAAGTCACTAATTAATACCTTATTCTGCAAGACCTTATTCTACCCTTACTAGACCCTTAACTAAGAATTTCCCCTATGTAAGCTCCTAATTACCCCTTATCATAGTTATTAAGTAAGTTGTTGCATATGAATTATGACCTAAACATGCATGGCTCAGTAAGGGGCTTGTAAGGTGGTAGTACCACAAGAACAGTTATTCAACCCTAATAATACTTATCAAAGATGGTCGATTCATATGGAACTGGACACAAAACCACAAGTGCTAATATTGTACAAATAACTCATAATTATGTCTTTGTAATGCAGAATATGTTCCCTATTCTAAAGTTGGTGTTTGCTTAGTTTGATTTCTCATGAGGTTTTCTAAAACGCCACATATTCACTATCAGCGCTTCCAATCTGGACTGCACAATCAAGTATTATGAGGGTGATTGCTTTTTTTGTATTTTCTCTGTTCTATTAAGCCTAGTAACTCTAATTTCAGATTTAAACATTTGTTTTGAAGTTGTTTTTAAATTAAAGGTTTTAATTAAAAAAAAAAAATCTTTCTTTACATTTATAGTTTCTTGGTTCGTTTGTTTTCATTTCAACCTTTGCATCTTAGAGATGGTTTGGTCCAAAGAGTATTATTTTTTTAGTTTTCATAAACGTTGTGGGAGTCATTTCTGTTTTATTTACAGAAAAAAAAATGATCAAAAAAACAGTCACATTTGAAACACAGGGCCACCCTAGCAGGCAATCCACAAAAAAAAAAAAAATGTGTGATTAACACCAATTATAAACATCTGCAATACTAAATATAGTGTCCATTGTTTTTAATTGTTATAGGTAGAAAGAAAAAATAGACTTCTGTGCTCACTGATGCAGCCAACAACGGAGCAACGGTCGTACTTGCTCGTACCTTTGCCATGTCTTTTTGCAAGGGTTTGGAAAGAAAAAATGAGAAAAAATGGTGCCAGCTTTGTAATTTTAGAGGGCGGGCTCATCCATTCAGGGGGTGGGTCAAAGGCAGTATCCACTTCGGGAGAGAGTAGTTATTTCCTTCCATGATGTCAAGAAGGGAAAAATCTCAGATATGCCTTTTTGAGCAAGCAATATTCACCAATAAAGTGAATTTTGCACAATTTGGATACCTTTAATACCTTTGCTTAACCTCATTGTTATTATTATTAAAAGAGTGCAGTCCACATGTGTTCTATAGGAAAAGTGAACTGCAATGACTTCTCTTGCAAATTCACCTTAAGTCGGGGCATGGGAAACTGAAGACACTCTGGACTGATATAATTAATATATAAATAATGCAATTAACAGTTGACTTGAGAGTCTAGAGGAAGGTGATATTCACAGAGTGGAGCAACCAACTCTCTTGTCACAGTCACTGAGTTAATATTGGACACCAGCTGTCTTTAATATTTTGACACTAAACTTGCTTTTTTGTTTGACTTGATGAAAATCTGTCTCAGTGTTTGAACAAAGGATACACATAAACCCACTCAATTGGACACATTTAAAACATATGGTTAGAAAAACAAAGGACATGCACAGAATACTTACAGGCTTCTTACACTGAGCACAGAAACTGTTTCGACATTGAAAACAGGTTACTCTCAGCTGTTCTCCATCATAGATAAACCCATACGAACACTAAGTAGAAGAAGGAAATAAGAGAATAGAGATTATGTTTCAAAAAGTAGAAGTGAACTAATGTCACATGTGTGTGCATGTGAGAGAGAGCATAGATCCTGAACAGCTTCTCATTCGAATGGTTTTGAAACCACTGGAACAGTCTGAAATCAGTTTAACCTGTGATCAAATGTGAGGACACAACCTGTTTCTCTTGCAAGACCCCTCCCGCAGAAAGTAGCACAATTAAGGTGTCAAAGGCACAGTCAGTGATAACCCATATAAATCAGCCTAATTTTAGTAACCTCCCACCTGTTTGGATTTCCCCTTTCACCTGCGCTCTTTGAAGCCTGAAGATTATCAAAACATCTCAGCAAACAGGTCAGCAAAATGTAAGAAATTATTGCAGCTGTGCTTGCACTGGTTGCTGCACACCAAGCAAAAAACAAAACAAACAAAAAAAAAGAAGAAGAAATGTGATGTTATTGAAATGTGTACTGTGTAATGTGTAAATGTGTAATCTGTAGTGTACTTAAACATAAATAATAACCTGAGAGTGTCTCATGGTGTACTACTCACATGACAGCACCAGAGGAACTTGGGGTCCTTGATTAGAGCCTGTTCTGTCAGCTTCTTGTGGAACAGCTCATAGACTTCTGGCTCCAGACAATCTCGGAGCTGAAACACAAATAACAATAACACAATCTAGAAATCAGTTGGGCAGAGACATACACAATCCTTAAAAGGACAACAAGAAAATATACAAAATGAAGAGTGAACCAATCTGTCTGTGAAAACTCTGGTATATTGTCTCTGGAGCAGAACAAAGTCTGAACTCATCCTTTTCAGTTTAGTGACTCGGCATCTTGAAACACAAACCCTGAGTTATAAACCAGAGGTGTGACATTGAAAAGATGTGACTGCAAAGCACTTTGAGTAGCAATAGGTAGAAAAGTGCTATAAGCAAGATTATTTACCATTTACCATGTAGTGTTTTTGAACTACAGCTGTACAGTTGGAAAGAGTAATAAATCAGTGGACATGCCACTGGACAGATTAGTCAGTATTCACAAGGGACGAAATTGATACAATTGAAAAATAGAATAACATGAAGTACACTATAGTCGCACTTGGTCCTAAGCAACTCTTTATCATATAAACTCTTTTACAAATACAATAGTAAGTTCAAACTGCTCTGCATTGTACTTGATCAGTGGCCTCCATCTCGTCCAGTGAGTTAATGATGTAACTTTTTAGTATGTGCCCAACCAGCTGGTGTGCACTGTGTTAAATACCAGTCAAAATTTTGATCACACCTACTCATTCAAGTTTGTTGTTTTTTAAAATTGAATTTGTTTTACAGTTTAGACATAGAGAGGTCCGGGAGCTGACATCGACCTGCATTAATCACAACATCACCATACTGGCAGGAAAGTTGGAGAAAGTCAAGCAAGGCAAGTCAGTAGGCCCAGACTGTGTAAACCGCTGGGTAATGAAGACCTGCGCTTCACAGCTGACTGGCATCCTGCACTACCTGTTTAACCTGTGTCTGAAGTTCCACACGACGATAATCCTAATTCTGCGAGCGCAGAGGAGATAGTCCTCAAAGATTATCAGTGACTCTGGATATGGAGGTAAATGTTTGAATTTTGCAGCAACAAATCTCAAAATGATTTGGGACATAATGGAGAAGTATGGAACAGAAGAACTGTCATATAACATGATTTTATTGATATCCATAATCATATTGTTCTGGTATGTCACATTACATACCAATATACAATGTCTGTGGTGCTGAAATGGCTGTTTGGATGCGGTATATTATGTGTGGTGACTTTTAAATTGATTGCTGTGTATTGGGTGTGTGCCATTCACTTCATGAGCTGTGCACTGTGTTTTTTATTGTTGTCACATTATTGTTTATTGTATTTTATATAGTGAGATCTAGAACACTGCTGTTTGGTATGATAATATACTGCATGTCATCAGAGTGGCATTGTCTATGTGATGGCATTAGTCAGCTGCAATTGTGTTGTCAAGAGTAATTTTGTCATCACTTTTGTTGTCTGGTGCTGTGGTCCCCTCTCTCACTTGCTACTGCGTTTTTGTTGTTAGGGTATTGATTACAGTTTTTTTGGATTGCATTATAATATTTTCCTGTATGGCCCCACCAGAATTTCCAAACCAAAACCGCCACTGGCTGGGAAACTTCTGGACCTGGCGTGTGTGTGGAGTTTACTTGTACCTGTACATGTAGCACCCACCTAGACCAGACCAAGTACCCGTACCCCATAGCAATGACATTCCTTGATGTTTAAAGTGTCTGCCCCCCCCCCGCCCCCCATGTCCATTCTCTGATGAGTGAGAACTGTTTTGGAGGCACAGGGGAGACCTACACAATATTAAACAGGTGGTCATAATGTTATGCCTGAATGGTGTATGTGTGTATGTGTAGGTGGACATTTCAAACCTTTGTGTTACTTATTTCTGTGTATAAAAAACTACAGAAGGTTTTGACGACATAAAACAAAACAACAACTGAAAAACAGTACCTCAGGGTAACAAGAAGCCATGTAGTTCAAATTCAGACTTCAATGATCCACAAGGGAAATTACCACATAAGTCTGTAACTATTATTTACTTTTTGTGGCCAAACACAGCATTGCATTATATGTAATATATCTTTCTTATTTTTCATGTTCTTATTTTTATTCTTAAGTCCAGCCATATGTACACATTGCTAAATGTTTCTGCTGCTGTTAACAATGACAATTTCTCCATCGTGTGATGAATAAATGCATATCTTATATTATTAATAATGTTCCTCATTTCAGTAGTCATTGGGCCTCTTAACCCTGCTGGTTTAATGGCTTTTCCAGTTTATCCAGTCCACCTCTATCCAAGTGAGGAGTAAAATGTTTTTGCATTGTAGGGCAAACAAATGCTGCCTTGGAGATGACAATGACAAAAACTGTAGGGTTAGCAGTTCGATCCCCGGAGTGTGCCACATGCCCAAGTGTCCTTGAGCAGGACACTGAACCATCAGTTGCTCCCAGTGCAACTGGCACTGGTGTATGCTTGTGTGAGAGGATGGGTGGACGGGTGTAAAAGTGCTTTGAATAACTTCAAGTAGGTAGAAAAGTGCTTTATAAAAGCAAGACCATTTACCATTTTTACTGGAATCCTGTTTCAGCACAGGGACCACAGGTATTTAGCCAACTTCAACTGTATACTTTGGTCAAAGTCATGGTCAGCTAATACACTGTGTCTTGTGTCTACACAAGTGTCTTCATTTTAAATGCAGAATGTTATCCTGCATTTAAAATAAAAAGATACTGTAAAAACTGTGTTTCTGACTGCTACACTGCTCCTGGGAAGGAATCTGTCCACTGCTTTTGTGGGTTTTCCAACTTGTTTATTCGAAACCATGATGAGGAAGACAGCTTCTTAAAAGAAACATTGTGCTTGTATGGCAAGGGGTTCAGTAAAAGGTCTTTGACAGATTGAAGAACTCCTATCCACCACTACAGAATATAGTACAATACACAGTGAACTTGGTGATAAGCTACTACAGGTTCTTCATCCATTTTCAGCAACAGATATAACAGCTAAAATACAGTAAGTGCCGAAGGAGAAATACACTCAAATGTACACGCATGCACAATGTTGCATCAGTACAACTCCCATTGTACCTGCGCATGCATAGGTTTGACATGCAAAGGTCATTGAGACAACATACATGCATCAGTGCAGAGTTATATGGATTTGAGTGTGTTTATGTCCAACTATGTTGCTGCTCTATTAAAACAGAGATAACCCTGCATCAGTGCTAACACAGTTGAACAGATGCTCTTGTTGCTGTTCAGCCACACTGGGACTCAAGAAGCTGATGGCATCACGATAATGGAAAAAAACGAACTGACAAGAATTGGTAAATCATGCTTTAAATAAATTCTGTATTGTCTTCCCATTTCAAACCTTGTGGCATGATGTCTTGTGTAGCCCACTTTTAGGGGTGCTCAAACACCTCTAAACTTTGTCCTAGCAAACGTAAAAATAAGAGTTGCAGTAGTACACAGTAAAATCAGCATACCCAAATTAACACTGTAAGAGTTGATCCTAACACTTTTAAAGTGTCTATATGGGTCCACACCTCAGAGTGTTTTTTTCGAGTGTTGGTACCTTTACACTAAGTCAGTGTAAATTTGACTCTTCTTGTAGTTAATTTTAACACTGCCTAACACCAACCAGAGTTAGTTTTTTTGAACACATTTATGTAGTGTTAGCAATTAACTCTCTCAGAGGCCTATGAGCGGCTATGGCTCAGTAGGTAGAGCGGATTGTTAGCGGTTCGATCCCCCGAGTGTGCCATATGCCCAAGTGTCCTTGAGCAAGATACTGAACCCCCAGTTGCTCCCAGTGCAACTGGCACTGGTGTGTGAATGTGTGTGTGCTTGTGTGAGCGAATGGGTGGATGTGTCTCTGACTGTAAAAGCGCTTTGAGTACCTTTAAGTAGGTAGAAAAGCGCTATAGCAGAGCAAGACCATTACCATTTACTATTTCGTAACTACACAAGTGTTAACCCCATAACACTTATAAAGTGTCAATATAATTCTTATATATATGTATAATCCTACAAAAAATAGGAAAGTTGTTAGTAGTTGCTGAAGCCTATCCCAGCTGGCATAGGGCGAGAGGCGGGGTACACCCCTGGTCAAGTCGCCAGCCTATAGCAGGGTGATCACTGAGACATACAATTTAAAGTCACCAATTAGCCTAACAAGCATGTCTTTGGAGGTGGAAGGAAGCCGGAGTACCGGGAGAGAGCCCACGCGAACACAGGGAGAACATGCAAACTCCACCCAGAAAGGCCACACGGACCTTCTCGCTGGGAGGCCTCAGCGCTAACCACTGAGCCACTGTGCTGCCCACAAATATTAGAACATGCAACAGTAAGGCACAATGTATGTATGTAGTGTTAGCACCACTTTAGCACACCAGTTAGCAACTCTGAACCATTAGCATCATCTTAGCACATTTTCTATCTATGGTTAAAAAGTGCATGACACATCTCACTCAGACAAAATGTCAAGCCAAACGTACCGTTTACTGCTGTTACTCACTTTTTATGTCACAGTGAGGCCAGGCATGCATGCTAACCTCTAGCTCATTAAGCAGGTGTTTGGGTGGTTAGTAACAGCGAGACGAGTAAAGTTTCCATGGCTCACCGCTGCAAAATGACTTTGGGTGCCCGAAGAGTAATGGGGATGGGGGGTTAACACTTGAGGTGTTAAATACAGAATCAGAGTTTAGAGTAAGAAGTTCGGAGTTTATATTTAAACATTTACACCTAGAGGTTTGGTTTAGTGACACTTCCTTTTTACACTTGGTTTTGACAACAACTATTTATCGACTGAGAGTTAATTGTCATGGATTAACTCTACCCAGAGTATAATTAACTCTAATAGTATATGTCTAGTTTAACACCAAGAATTCAACTCTTCTCAATTTGCTGTGTATGATCAGCCTCTCCACCTCTCTCGTTTACCCACACACGTTAGATTTGGCTGACCATCTCCTGTGAGTTACCCAACAAAGATTCAATTCAATTCAATTCAATTCAATTCAATTCAATTTTATTTATATAGCGCCAATAACAATAAAGTGTGTGGCACTGGTGTGTGGATGTGTGTGTGCTTGTGTGAGTGGATGGGTAGATGTTTCTCTGACTGTAAAAGTGCTTTGAGTACCTTTGAGTAGGCAGAAAAGCACTGTATAAAAGCAAGACCATTTGTTGTTACTGTTAGGGTAGGAGTTAGCTGACGTTTCTTTCTCTCTCTGGCAAACTAATAGTGCAAGTTGTTAATCAACTACTGTCCACAGTTTATATGGAAGCTATTGTGCTGTTGTTAAGCTAAGAGAGGATAGAATGATGTTGTCTCTTAAAGGAGTTCCCTATCTTTAAGCGCACCCCTAAGGCTCTGACCCTAGAATCACCCCTAGTCACTGGTATGCTTTTATAAATAAGGCAATACTTGGACTACTGCCTTCTTACATTTGAACCTGTACAGATGGTTGCATACTTATGCTCTGCATTCACAAGAAACATTTGTTGCTTTCTGTTCCATTTGCCCAAACTTAAGTGAGTAACAGGGCTGTTACCCACTTAAGTTTGGGCCACTTTCCACCTTCTGTATGAAATATCTTGCAGAATGACCACAAACTAAGTTAAAGTGAGTTAATTTTATGGAGTGTTTTTAAATCCAGTCTGAGTACCTCAGGCTGACTCCCCAATATACACTAGCTTTTTAATAATGTACTTCTTGGAGAGGGTCTTTCAAACTTTACCTTGATAAGTTTTTTTTCTCTTCATTATCTCAGAAAACTTCTTACACTTTAGTGTTAGGGACAAAATGCATAAGTCATACTAATTTGACAATAGTCTGCTTGAAATATCCACATACACTACTTATTCAGCAAAGAATAGGCAAAAGACATATCTGTATCACAAAAAAATTCTCTTCAGGATACACAAAGCACTAATTCAATGAGGTATAGGACATCTGTTTTTCATTGTATTGATTAGCCCGAATTTCATGTCAAGTTCAATTTAGGTGAAATACCTTTCTTGATATTGCTGATGAAGACAGTTGCCATGACAAATGTTTTTAACCACTGTGCACATAGTTCCTATATCACCAAGTCCCCAGCATTGTCTGCATCACAGGGGCACATAGAACTGCATTATGCCGCACTGATACCTCATGTCTCACATGACCACTGCATTATGCTGCACTGATACCTCATGTCTCACGTGACCACTCTGGTTCCTTACCTGGATGTCCAGGGTGGAGAAATAGCTATTGAGGTGCTCAGGATCATTGATGTCAGGCTCCCAGCAGACTGGACACACCATGTCTCTGATGTGTTTGTCTCTTACAGCAATGGTAAAGTGCTGCTGGAAACAATCACAACACACAGAACACTGGCACGATGTCAGAGACTGCATCTAAAAGAGAGAAGATAGGATTAAGAAGGTACCAAAAATACTTAATATGGTTCAATTATGTAAAATTCAATAGACAGTAAATATTTCCTGTCTATATACCTTGCTGTGCGGAAAAAACGAGAGGCAAATGGGACACTCTTTAGCCAGTACTCTTTTGATAAATTCCCTGTCATGAGACTCTCGTACAGCCTGCAGTACATCTTCCAGTGAGTAGGGGGCGCTGTGCTCGAGAAGTAGGGACAGAGCCAGCTCACAGCGACCCCAGCTGGGGAGATCATATACTGCTAGTAGCCTCCGACATATGCGCTGAAATAGAAGATTAAAATCAAAAGAAGACAGACTTCAAAAAAGGAAATGGAAAGAACATCATACGACCATAAACCTGCCATGACCAGGTGCTCCTCACAAGATTTCTGAGGAGTGAAAAGAATTATCAGAAGAGTTGTCCAAGAGCTAAAGACCACTTGTGGAGAGCTTCAGAAAGACCTGGAATTAGCAGGTATAATTGTTTCAAAGAAAACAATAAGCAATGCACTCAATGACCATGGCCTGTATGCACGCTCACTACGCAAAACTCCATTTCTGAAGAAAAAGCATTTTGAAGCTTGTTTGAAGTTGTTAATAATAATAATGATAATAATAATAATAGTAATAATAATAATGATAATAATAATAATAGTAATAATAATAATAATAATAATAATAATAATAATAATAATACATTGGTTTAATATTGTGCCTTTTCTATTGTTAAATGCTCAAAGCACTTACAATTGTATGCATTATTCATTCACTCACACTGTCACACCCTGGTAGTGGTAAACTACGTCAGCAGCCACAGCTGCCCTGGAGCAGGCTGACAGAAACGTGGCTGCCAATGTACGCCTACGGCAGGCATGTCAAACATACGGCCCGCGGGCCGGACCCGGCCCGGTACCCGTCATTTAATCCGACCCGGCATAAATTTCTGAGTATGTCAAAAAAAGAAGCGAGTCTCTAGCTAATTTCTATTAAAAGTTGCGATTTTTTAAAATAAATACAAACCAAATGCTCCCTCCGGCCGCTAGAGGGCAGTAAATGTGTAAAAGCGCTCACGTCAAGCATGCGGCCCTGACACGAGTTAGTCACAGGAAATAAACATTCGCAACGTGATGTGTCCAAGTAAAAATAAACCGGCAATCTTGGTTCACCATTCACCACTACTAAACAAGTTATCGGTCAACACACCCTTCCCAAAATGGCACTGTCAAAAAAAAGAAGAGTGGACACGGAGTGCAGAGTTTTCCAGGAGAAATGGACCGAGAAGTATTTATTCACAGAAGTGAATGCAAAACCAGTGTGCTTGGTATGTAATCAGCAAGTTGCAGTGTTCAAAGAGTTTAATATTCGGCGCCACTCATCATAAAGACAAGTATGTCATATTAAAGACAATTAATATTGTGCAGTATATTCTCAACTTCAGTAGGCCCAGCCTAGTAGTTTGATCTGATGTAGTCTAATCCTATTGCCCATGCACTGCTATAACTTTTTTATTTATTTATTTATTTTATTTTATTTTGTTTTTCTTTTTTCATTTATTTCAAAGCAGTATGACAATTAAGGCGAAAATATTTTTTTTATAGCTCCCACTTGAGTTTGTTTAGTGTGGTGAGTTGGTTCAGGTGTAAAACTGCATTCACTCAACTGTTAAAATAAACCAGTTGTTAACACATTCACGGCCAAACATGAAAAATCATTTTTTTCCCCATTGTTTTTGAATAAATGTGTTTAGAATGTGCTTAGAAAAGATCCCTTGTCATCCGTGATTATAATATGTAGGGTAGGCTACAAATGTAGGCTGAATGATAAAGCATAGTACTGAAAAACAAAGCTAAATATTTGGAGTTGACATTCTTTTGCTGATCCGGCTCACCTGAGAACAGAAAGTCTGGATCCGGCCCCAGAGCCAAACTGAGTTTGACATGCCTGATTTAAAGGCTCAGGAAACTTTTGGCAATATTCTGAGTTAAGAAGCTGATTACAGTGACACAGTGAGTCTACTAAACACCCTTTGATTAATGAATCGATATGACTTTTTCAACTGAATGACTCATAAATATACTTTTCGATGATATTCCAATTTACTGCTCAGTGCATCTGTATGCTGCAAGTCTATCTATGAGAGTATACAGCAGCATTGTATAGCATTGCAACTACAGAAGTTTAAGTAGGCCCATGAATGGACCAGTTTGTGTTCCCAGTAAACTAGTGTTTGCTTTAATAATATGTATGTTCTAAGAGTGTGAAATATAATCCCACACAACAGAAAAGATAGCGGTGACCATAATCCAAACCAACCCCCAAGCAAACAACTGGGTGACATCCCACATCACTACTGAATATACAGTCTGTCCCCTCACCTGTTTGTCAGGGTGATGGATTTCTACAGGAGGCTCTGGCTTGTCACTCCAAATGCGCTTGTGAAAGGGCTCCAGAAGGGGTCGCTGCAACAGGGCCAATGCCCCTCTCACCTCACCACTGCTCCGCCTCAAAAACTCATGACAACAGTTTTCATCACTGAAGCCCAGCCCACACATCTCTTTTACCTGAGAAGATAGAAGGAAAATTATAACATCCTCAGGCGAGACTGAAGCACTATTACTGGGCATCTCACATATATATGGGTCAAAGACGTATAAGGATTTTAAAAGTGAAAAAAAATCTAAATTAGCTGCTGTTAATAATAATAAAAGAACAACAGTACAACATCAAATCAATGTCTAAAAACCTAAAGCTACTGAATTGATTAACATGTGACAGAGGACATGTCCTGGGTAACAGAATACCTTTGTTATCCAGGAAGGACATATCGTTACCCAGGAAGGACAAAACAACTGTTTTTCCTTTATAATCAGGCACTAACTGGGTCTACTGTGTAAAACATTAGTTTAATCTTCAACACATCAATGTCATATTTCACATGAAATAGGTCATTTTAAAATTTAAAAAATTATAACTGTGTTATTAGCGTTATCCAGAAAGACACATCATGGTGATACATCACGTACCACTGAGCGAAAAGGTCAAAATATCAACATTTTAAGAGAGATTTACTGACATTGTTTTCTCTTTTGGGGTCCTTCAGAATCTGTTGGCTGATACAACACCCTGTAACATGGCTGTCCAAATCCAAATATGGTCATATAGCCACTTTATGTGTGATACACAGGAAGGACATTTGAGAATCCAAAAATGGGGACAAAAGTATTTCTTGAATAAAAATGTAAATGAGCTTAGTGTTGTTACTAAATTTGTAGGTGTCATTACAAACACCAACACAATTATGCCCCAGTGTATCATTAATGCCTTTATTAAGATTTTTGACATTTTCAGCATAATTTTGCACTTAGATCTTTAGCCCGGACGTTATCCAGGAAGGACGGTTTTGTACTTTTGAGCTAAATAGCTCCTTAAATGTTCATTTCTTACAGTAAATACTCATATGAGCAAGTAAAGTGGGGAGAATTGAGTAACAAATTGTACTTTTTAAATTTTTTTATTTATTTTTCTTATTATAAATATGCCTCGGACACCAGAATTGACATGTCTCGTCTTTGACCCATATATATATTTCTCACCTTAGTGAGTCTGTCTCTCAGAGCTTGTTTGGCAGCTCTCTCAGTGTCACCTCCTGCCATCAACCAGGCCTGCTTGGCTTCTGCCCGGGACAGCTGGATCCCACATTTTGTTTCTGCAAGGTCTACTGCTCTCCCACCATCCACAACAGGGCCTTCAAATGGTGTTTTCTGTATTGGAAGAGAGATAATGACTGACAAAACACAACTGACAGTGACAGGAATTTCAACATAGAGAAAAAAATGTAAAAAAATGTTTTATTCAACCATACTGACTGTGGGTTCAGTTATGGTCTGCTCAAGGACAGATTGTTGGGAGGATGATGCCACCAACACCACGATCTGGTCCAACACCACAGGAAGTTCTGCTTTTAACCACTTGCAGGTGAGGATGCTGCTGTACCCAGCTACCTTCATGCTTGTGTACACTTCCTCTGGACTCAGTCCTTTCTTCTCTCCATCCTGAAACAAAGTACAGATACACTCGAGTACTCGTACTAAATTATGTTTATCTGAATGATCTAGATATAATTGGGGTGATAAAGGAGACTTGCTCTTATTAACTGAATCAGTTTCAGTCCCTCCTCCTTCATCAGCTTCTGCCTCCATGAGTCTAGGTCTTCAGGAGCTGGCTTGACTGGCAGGGCTGGGACCCGTCTGACTGGAGAGGGAGGGCAGAGCTTCAAAGGGAGGGGTGCAGGCTCTGGACGAGCCAGGTCACATATTTCACACACTGTAGCAGGAGAGTAGTTTAGATAGGTGCAGAACTGACACACCCACTGGGGCAGAGAAAGAGACACAGAGAGATTAAGAGTCCATCATCTGTGTCTGAAAATTACAGGAAAATCCATTTTGGACTTGGGATTTGTACACAGACATGTCTGGAAGACCTTCGTGACAGGGTATAACTAACTTAGTTTTTATCAACAAATTCCTCCAAACAACTCTCTCTTCCTGGGGCTCTGCGACTGTGTGTCGCTCCTCAACCTGGAGCCGACAGCAGCGGTGCGTCATCATTATCCTAATGGCAGCTTTTTTTTTCCAGAAAGCTTAACTTCCCACCACACTTTGAATTCCATCAGTGAGTTACGGTAATTCAAATACAGCAAGCTTCTTTTTGTGCGCACACGGATGTTCAGGTCTTAAAGGGTTAATATTAGAATTTTAACGGGTCCAGGATGAACCGTGATTGGGTCCATGCCCGGACCAGGTCCGCCATTTGGTGATCCCTGGTCACTGACATGATCAATGGACTAGGCGCTGCGTCAACACCTATCGATGGCAGTAGTGTTATGATTACGCTAAAAAGTACTGATAACAGTATTGTTTGTCTAGAATTCTGCACCAGTACCAAACAATACTAGTATTCGGTATACATCCCCACCCCCCATACAGTTACCATGACTAGTGAAATAAACTATTCTACCAGGCTGTAAACATGTTTAATATTGCTGGAGGTCTAAGGAGATTTGCTCCCTTTTGGAGCCAGCCTCAAGCGGCCACTTGATAGCCTGCAAGTTTTTGAACTTCTGCATGGGCTTCATCGCTCAGACTCAGAGGTTTGCTGCATAGTCTACCTCGATAAGCAAGCAACAAGTGGACATGGAGAACAGCATGCGTTGCATACCATTTCTACTTTTCTGTTTAGTTGTATTTGTGTGGCTGCGTTACAGCACCACCAATAGGCTGGTGGTAGCCTATATATTGCAGCGTTTCAGCAGTAATGCCGTGTGGGTATGAACATTTCCTGACACAGTGCCATGTTTACAGAGAACTTTTCCAAAACAAAGTCAGCTCCGTTCCCGTGTGCACATGGCCTAAGTTTTGTTCATTCTTCCTGATTCTTCCTGCCAGAGAATGCAAATTCAGAGAAGTGTATATTTGGTTGACTATAGTTGTGTGGTATTGGACATAGTTACATATATTAAAAATAACAGCAAAGAAAAACATTTCTCTCTTGCACCAGTGTGTGGCTGTTTTCCTTCAAACTTGGGTCCTTTACCAGAGCCCTGGGAGCATGTACTGTACACACAGGATTGTTCTGATCACTGCAGGGACCACTGTTACCTTCATCTTCTACACATTTTCAAGTTCCTATTTCAGTCCTTGATTGTCCTTGCTCCTTATGGTCCTACTTCCTGATGTTATTATCAGTTAGGATTGTTACATCCATCATCCTATCAATTATATGAATCCACATGAATTAGTTAGTAGTTGTTTGACTTGTCAGGTATATTATGGCTATATGCACTCTCATTGTCTTAAAAACATGCCTTTAAATAAATCAAAAGAAAAATGTGTTGTTTCTGTCTTGTTTGTTTAAAAATCAACAGGTTTCATGGAAGCAAAGCCATAAACCTTTTCTTTGGAATATATTACTTTTATTTTTTGTAAAATTTATATAAAAAAAACATTATGATACGTTCATATTTTATGACATTTGCCACTTTAAATGGAAAATGTTAATCTGTATAGACGATGTGCATTGACCTCACTGCCACCTGGAGGCACAGCCCCCTGAGTGGCAAAAACAGTGTAATGTATCAGTAAATACAGCGAGACCAATAAATGTATCTTAATAAAAGATGCTAACAGTAAGAGCTTTACTGAGATGTAGCCATTCAATATTGTAACGTCAGACCAGAAGTTAAAAGGATGACAAGGAGTGATCACAAATATTCCATTTATTATTTTATTGTTATATATAACTAACTAACTAACAACTCTGACAACTGACATTAGCTAACGTTAGCATTATCATGATCGTGACAATGGCTAAGTGCCACACATGTACACACAGCGTACACATGACTACACATGTCCACCTGTTTTATGGGCTGAAGCCAAACATTCATTCGTTTTCTGTCCCTCTCTCTTGAGGGGAGCAGAGTATATCTAAGAATTTTATTTTTAAGTCATTTGCAGAACAATATACCACACTCCGACATCTCCTTTGTTTTCACCCATAAGGGGGCATGGCCTCACCAGTCACGTAAGGTTACTGTCTTCCGTGCATTGAGGTAACAGAAAGCATAAGTCTCCGTGGTTACGGCCACTGAGTGGCAAAAGTGACAGTTTGAATCATAGGCTTTAATACCATCTAAATTGTAAAATTAGTTAAAAAATGGGGAAGAGCTGTTGTGCGATTGACTGTACCAACAGATCTGAAAAGCAGTCGGAGATTTTACAGATATTTCCAACTGCCAAAGAAAAAAAAGAAACAACTGGATCACATTTAGTGTCTGGTAATACTAATTTATTCTGATGAAGTCATACTTAGTTACACGTAGTTACAGCTGACAGTAACTATTTCAGTTCCAACAATAAATAACAATAAACGTAATATTTGTGATCACTCCTCGTCATCCTTTTAACATCCCGTCAGATGCTACAGTATTGTATGGATAACGTTACTTCTTAGTAAAGCTCTTAGCATATTTTATTTAGCTATATTTAACATAACTAAAATGAACTAAAACTAACGTAAACTAAATGAAACCAAGACTTATCCACTTTTCCAAATTCATACTAGATCGAATGGATCATTGTAGAATCCAGTTGTCCTCAATTTGATCTGATAATCCACATTTTTCCTGGTTTCACTGTATTTACTGATACAGTTCACCGTGTTTTTGCCACTCAGGGGGTCATGGCCCCCGGGCAGCATTGACAACAGTGCATACCCTCTATAGTATTGCCACAGAATGGAAATCTTTGAAACTGTGCTTTTGTTGAACAAGATGGGAAGGTGATAGGATGGGACATTCAATGTAGGTAAGTATAAAACTACTTGAGATTTGGTTTAATGACCACAGGGAATTTAAAAACAAATAAGATTCAGAATAACTTTACAAGAAGACTCAATGACCTTGACAAGAAATAGCTCATTGAGCCTGTAATAACGGACTGCAGTACTCCAAATCTTAATATACCCAAAATTACAAAGCAGGTGTTGTGAAGATTCAAAAAAAAAAAGAAGAAAAAAAAAATATATATATATACAGTGGGGGAAATAAGTATTTGATCCCCTGCTGAATTTGTAAGTTTGCCCACTTCCATAGAAATGATCAGACTCTGGTTTTTATGGTTGTTTACTGGTTATGGGTATAGACAGAATATCAGTCGAAAATGCATAAAAAACACACAATCTAAAAGTTATAAATTGTTATGTATTTTATTAAGGGAAATAAGTATTTGATCCCCAAGCACAACACAAGTCAGTACTTTGTAGAGAAACCTTTGTTGGCAAGCACAGCGATGAGACGTTTCTTGTAGTTGGTCACCAGGTTTGCACACAGCGCAGGAGGGATTTTGGCCCATTCATCTTTACAGACAGTCTCTAAATCCTTCAAGTTTCTTGGCTGCCTCTTGGAAACTCGGAGCTTCAGCTCCCTCCACAGGTTTTCGATCGGGTTAAGGTCTGGAGACTGACTAGGCCACTCCATGACCTTAATATGCTTCTTCTTGAGCCACTCCTTTGTTGTCCTGGCAGTATGTTTTGGGTCATTGTCATGTTGGAAAACCCACCCACGAGGCATCTTCAGTGTTCTTGCTGAGGAAAGAAGGTTTTTGTCCAAGATGTTACAGTACATGGCTGCATTCATTGGCCCCATAATGCGGTGAAGTTGCCCTGTACCCTTTGCTGAAAAACAGCCCCAAAACATGATGTTTCCACCTCCATGCTTAACCGTGGGTATGGTGTTCTTTGGGTCATACTCACGTTTTTTCATCCTCCAAACACGGCGGGTCGAGTTAATGCCAAATAGCTCAACTTTGGTTTCGTCAGACCACAGCACTTTCTCCCAAGCCTTCTCTGAGTCATTTAGATGTTCACTGGCAAACTTAAGGCGGGCCTGTACATGTGCCTTCTTGAGCAGGGGGACCTTGCGGGCACTGCAAGAGTTCAATCCATAACGGCGCAGTGTGTTGCCAACTGTTTTCTTGGTGACGGAGGTCCCAACTGCTTCCAGATCATTAACAAGCTCCTGCCGTGTTGTTTTAGGCTGCTCCCTCACCTTTCTCATCATCATCCTCACTCCATGAGGCGAGATTTTGCGGGGAGCTCCAGACCGAGGACAGTTGATGGTCCTTTTATGGGTCTTCCACTTGCGAATAATGGCACCAATAGTTGTCACCTTCTCACCAAGCCTTTTGCTGATGGTTTTGTAACCTATACCAGCCTTGTGCAGGTCTACAATCTTGTCCCTGACATCTTTTGACAGCTCTTTGGTCTTGCCCATGGTGCTGTAGAAGTTGGAATGTAAGAAACTGATTCTTAGAGCAGGTGTGCTTTATATACATGACGAGTTAAGATCAGGAGTATTGGTAATTAGTTGACTGAGCACAGCTGTGTGCCACATGCGCACCAGCCAATCTGTAGGAGCCTGAATTCTAAGTGAATTGTTGGGGATCAAATACTTATTTCCCTTAATAAAATACATAACAATTTATAACTTTTAGATTGTGTGTTTTTTATGCATTTTCGATTGATATTCTGTCTATACCCATAACCAGTAAACAACCATAAAAACCAGAGTCTGATCATTTCTATGGAAGTGGGCAAACTTACAAATTCAGCAGGGGATCAAATACTTATTTCCCCCACTGTATATATATATGTATATATATATATATATCAACATGTGCCAACATGTGTTAACCAAATTAAATAAAAGAGTTAACTGACCTGGCTGTCAGGATCACCGGGCATACCCAGTACTGGTGCTGGTGGTCTTGGGGGTGTGATTGGTGGACGTGACAGGGTCACTGGAGGTCGTGTGGCCAAACGAGGTCTTTCACACACCTCACACAGAATACTGCTGGCTGCATTCACCATTGTACAGCTCTTACAATGCCACTCTAAGGACCAACCCATTAAAACATACAGACATCAGTTCTTTCTGGTCACATTACTGTATATGAAGAAGTCTGCAACCTGACTTGAAAACCCAGCCATATAAAGAATTTATTTTCATGAACAGGTTGTATACTAAAGTAAAAATAGTACTATTAGACATATGAGACAACATACTTTATAAGCAGGCAATGATTTACTGCAAAATATAAAGAACATTTAAATAATCATGGTATACTGAAAGAAGTCATATTTCAATTTATTTTAGTTTTTAAGTAAACAGCTATCTCCAGTGTAGTAGTAAGTGCAGAGTAACCAGTTAATTTGGTTCCATCTAATATTGAGGAGGAAACTCAAATAGTAGAAGACAAAGGGAACTGGGATTACTGGAGCTGTTGGATACACCAAAGATAACACAGACCAGTGACAGTGGCAGGTTGACATTCATCCAGTTTTGAGCTCATAGATTCCAAGCGAAGGCGCTCACACTCTACACATAGCAAATCCTGGACAGAGCTGACTTTAGTGCAGAGGAGGCATTGCCAGGTGGAAGAACTGAAACGAGGGAAGAAAAAGGAATTGTTGTAAAGTTTCCACACACTGTATTCATATATTTATTTGCACTAGCACTGTCTAGCACAGATCTTTTACTTTGAATTTCATTGTAGCCCCGACTATCTGAAACTTAGAGCAGCTATTTCTGAGGTTAATACAAATCCTGTGAAGAACCACAGCACTGTTCTGATAAATAAATTTAATCAGCAATACCATTTAATTTAATCTGCACTAAAACAAGGACTCTGAACATTGTAGGAAAAACAAGTACTCTGAATTCTCCTCAGATGGAGAATGCAGCTCGGCAGGGAAAAAAGTAAAAAGTGGCTCATCAATTCACCAGTGCCAAGACCTCCTATCTCACTAGCTTACAGTTCTTACTGTTCATACCTTGCAGTAAGATCCCCACCCCCACCCCCCGTTCGTTTTCTATCGTGATCAAAACCAAAATTTCTGATCAACCCATTTCAATTGCATGCTTAAAATAACATATGGGTTAAAGCCCCGTCCATTTCAACAAAACCCGACCCATTTCTGGGTTAAATCTCGCCCACTTCCGGTTTAGGCCCCGCCCACTCCGAGTACAGATACGGATACAGATAGATAATTCGCATGGTTAATAGATACAGATACAGATAATGCTGTACTCACTCATCCCTATTAAATAATAACACAATGTGTGTGCCAAAATCATGAAGCAGACATCAGCTGTTAAAATATTCTATTGGGCCCTAGATAATGTGAGGTTTTATTTGCATACAGAGAGCAAAACTGAGATCAGATCTTGGGACGCATTTGGATGCGCATGTTGATGCCAGGTGCACATGTACCTGAAGCTGGTCACTTCTGATCAAATAGCCCAGATCTTAATACAAGGTCTGAACAGGCCCTAAATAATTTTACTATTAACACCTAACTTCTTTTGATTGCCACTGGTCTTCCCGAGCCTTCCAGTCTTTTTTTCCTGAAGTGTTTTTTTTAACAGTTTATACAGCCAGAACTTCTGATCCTGACCTGCGACTGCTCCTGCTTTTAGATGATGATGATAATGATGTGATGGCTGTTCGATGATGGTTAACTCTCTCAGGACAGGAGTGATACAGTCTGTCACAGTCTGAGCAGAGCCCCTGGAGGCAGGTGAGGCAGTGAGCAGAGATACGGAGTATTCCACAAATAGTGCAATTCACTGAAATGAAGACAAAAAAAGAAAAAAAAATGCAATACTATATAGTATACAACAACTGTAATAGACAGTACAGTGCACTAATAATAACATATAAATTTAGTGCCTGAATACAGCATGTCTAAAGCAGGAGTCAGTACTCGCCAGCATACACCTTCATCCTGTGTAGAATCTGAAGTGCGTTTATCATGGACAAATTATGTCGAATCAACACAATATCAACAAAAATGTAAATAACGTCAAAATCCAGGAGATGCATCTTTAATTTTATTTATGTAATTTTCTCTCTTTTGGAAGATGAATTACACCCAAAATAACAGTAGAACAGAAGAAAATGGGGCAAATGTAAGACACAAACTGTGTTCAAGTGGCACTGGATCATTTACACCAGGGGTGCTGAAATTCTTCCCATGGAGGGCCAAAATTGAATTTGGGGGAGCAAGATATAACTACCATTGAGGACACCAAGGTCGCGTTCTCTGTATTTTATTTTTATTTTTCTTAAATTGTGGTATATAAACTTAAAATAAATTAAACGTGAAAACGACTGCAGGATGATGATCTTGGTCTCCCACAAAACCGTATGGTGATTTTATATTTGAAAAGCCAATTGTTTTTTTGTTTGTTTTTTTTCTTTATTTTTGAAGAGCCAAGAGTCGAGAGTTTGGGCATACATCATCAACAACACGCACTGTCGCTATGGTAACTACCACACACAAGTCGGACGCAGATTTGTTTTTTTTTTACTTTATTGAAAATTGTAACAAACAAACAAACATTTCAGCATTTCCAGCTCACATTCCTTACAAAATAATAGTATAATAAAGTTACATATATATGACATCACAACAATAGTTGAGAAAAACAAAACAAAAAACAATCAAACTAATGATAAAGAAAATAAATTTTAGTGACAGATCTCGTATCCCATGGATTAAAATTATAGTTAGAGTGACAAATTTTTAACAAAACATTTCTGAATGTATGTTCATTATAGATATGTATTTTTTTTAATTTGTAATCAATTTAAGAGACTTAAAATAATAATCCACTTGAATCAAAAACAAATTGGACAAATTCTGAAATTTGCATTTATGTACATGGAATTTCCCCAATAGGATATAAAGGTTTACTACAGTACGAAGTTTCTTTTCTTGGGATTCAAAATAAGTAATAATGTACTTCCTTTCAATGTTGATTTTGTGTTTTGTTTTACATAATATATAGTTCTCCAGATCTTTCCAAAATGTACCGCTATATGCACAACCATAAAACAAATGAGTTACATCTTCAGGTTCAATTTTACAAAAGGTACATTTGTTATCAATGTCAAGGAATCTCGAAATATACATCTTGGATGGGTATATATTATTATTTATAGTATTTTTAAATATAATTCTCTAATTTTATTTGTGACTCAAAGTTTCCTTTTAATAATGCATTCGTTGTTCAAAATGATAGTTTTTTATGGTGAAAAGTTATGTGAACAACATAGCTTCCAGGCTAACAAAGCTTGTTGATAAAATTCCGACATCTTAACTGGTAATTTTGAAATACTATAATTACAGAACGATAACAACTTGAGACCTCCAACATTCTTGAACATTATGAATCTGGAGTTTTTAAGCATCCCTTCAACCATTTAACTCGAAATGTATAATTTTGATCCATAAAATCTAGTAGATCAAAACCACCTTTGGCTTTAGGACCAGAAACCAAAGTTTTTTGTTTTTCAAATGATGGTGCTTATTATTATTCTTCCATACAAATCTAATAAACATACAATTAATTTCTTTACATGTAGAATCACAGACATGAAGGGAAAGTGCTGGATACACAAATCTAGAAACACCTTCAGCTTTAGTCAAAAGGATCCTTCCTAAGATTGATAAATTTCTTTGAAGCCATAAATTCAAAATAGTTTTAGATTTTTTCATTTTGGGAGAGAAGTTAAGTTGTTGGCATTCTACAACATTCTTACGTACAAAAACACTGAGATATCTGATACAATTTTTAACAGGTATATCATATAAAGTTTTATCATTTGTATCAAATAGACATAAAATTTCACATTTCGATGTGTTTAGTTTTAGTCCAGAAGCAGCTGAAAATTTGTCTATTAATGCAAAAGCATTTTCAATCTGGTGTTTATCCTTTAAGAATAATGCTGTATCATCAGCTAGTTGTGTTAGTTTAATTTCTCTACCAAAAATAGACAAACATTGAAATACAGGGTTATTTAAAATATGTAATGAGAGTAATTTGACAACAATAAACAGCAAAAATAAAAAAGGCGATATCAGACAGCCTTGACGGACGGATCTCAGAACTGGGAATCTTTTTGTAGTGTTCGGATATAATATGACACAGCTGTCAATATTTTTATAAAACATTTCAATAGTTGATCCAAAATTTTGACCTTTGACCTTGTTGCTTTAAATAAAAAATTATGTTCCACCGTATCGAAAGCCTTAGAGCGGAAATATTGTTTCTCTTTAGGTTTTGTTTCTAAAGGGCAAAGAAGTAGCTAGAATTCCTTGAGCCATGTTAATATATGCATTATCTATTTCTTCTTTTAGTCTCTTCAATTTAATTTCGTCATCCTCTAATAGACTATCTTTCTTCAATAATGTATTCAATTCATTCATGATACTTATTTCTTTAGAGGCATTAATGTTTTTTATTGCTTTACTTCGTCTCATTGCTACTTCTCTTACCTTAAACTTAAAGTATTCCAATTTCTGTGTGTGATTCATTTCGGTATCCCTGAATATCTGTTTTGCTGTTCTTTTAACAACATCGCAAAATATATCATCATTTAATAAATCATTATTGAGTTTCCAGAAATCACGAAGATTTTTTTGTTCAGTACCTATTAAATGAATATTAATCAATTTGTAATCAGATAAGGGAGCAAAATCATGAGATGATTCTGAAACAAATTGTGAACAAGAAGGCGATATAAGCCACAAATCAATTCTGGATTGTAGGGATCTATTTGCATTACTCCAGGTAAAATCTTTTACATCAGAATTGAAGTATCGCCATATGTCTATGACCGAAAGTTGTTCACAAATAAATGCTGAATGTTGGACTGTTCTTGCCGGTAACTGATCTAACAAATCATCTGGAGCATCATTGTAATCTCCCCCAAGAATCAGTTGTGCTTCTTTGTATTTTAATTTAAGAGCTTCAAGTTTCGTACACAACTGCATACACATTATTTTTGCAAGAGCTGTGTTATTATAATTGTATAAGTTACAGATTATAAAAAAAATCGAGTGGACACCAGTGGAAGGAGTCCACATTCACTCATAGTACAACAAAGACATGAACACACTGGCACACACACAGACTCATATCCAGTTTGAAAACCAAAACAATCCATCTAAAAATAAAGATTCAATAATAGTACCTATAAATTTGTTTAGAAAACTTACCAATGATCTCCTCATTGCTTCAGACAATGGACTTGTCTCTATACTTGTCCTGCTAGATCTCAGTGCTGCATTTGACACCATTGGTCAAAATATTCTACTACAGAGACTTGAAAGTGTGATCAAGATTACAGGAACTGCACTAGACTGGTTTGAATCATATCTGTCAAACAGATTCCAGTTTGTCCATGTAAACAACAATTCTTCTATATATACCAAAGTAAGCTTTAGAGTTCCTCAGGGTTCTGTGCTAGGACTAGTATTATTCACATTATACATGCTTCCCTTAGGCATTATTATTAGAAAGCACAGCATAAACTTCCATTGCTACACAGATGATACCCAGCTATATTTATCCATGAAACCAGATGAAACTAATCAGCTGGTTAAACTCCAAGCATGTCTTAAAGACATAAAGGCTTGGATGACCTGTAATTTTCTACTTTTTTCTACTTTTCTCAGACAAAACTGAAGTTATCGTATTTGGCTCTAAACATGTCAGAGATTCATTATCTAATCACCTGCTTTTGTTGGATGGCATTACCTTGTCCTCCAGTACTACTGTGAAAAACCTTGGTGTTATATATGACCAGGATATGTCCTTTAATTCTCAGATAAAGCAGGTGACCAGGACTGCTTTCTTTCACCTTTGTAATATCATCAAAATTAACCAGCTCCCAGTTTGGGTCCGGGAGGCAGACACAGTCTCTACGTTTAAGGTCAGGCTTAAGACTTTCCTTTTTGACAGAGCTTATAGTTAGAGCTGGCTTAACCATTCCTTAGTCATGCTGCTATAGGCCTAGGCTGCAGGGGGACGTTGCACTGAGAACATGTCCTCTACTCTCTCTTCTCTGGCTCCTGTCCTCTAATCTCTTATAATTTATTTTCTGTCTCTTATAAATTATTTTCTAATACTAACCGCTGTGTCTCCCTTTCTCCCCTCCATCTTCTTGTGAGGGTCTCTGGTCTGGAGTGCTGAATATGTGACCTGTGGAGTTCTAAGCTACATCTGCTGCTGTGGCCTCATCAACCAGCCCAGTCTTCATGGTCTGGAGTGCTGTGTATCAGACCTGTGGAGCTCCATAAACTACATCTGCCCCAGTTGTCATGGCCTCCTCCAGTTGTCCACTCCTACCTAGATGAACAATTCTCCAACTTGCCCATGATTCCTGTTATACTCACAAACTGTCTAACAGATCATCAGCTATGTGTTATATTACTAGACCCTACGTTTCCTTCAGCTTGATGTACAGTGGGGGAAATAAGTATTTGATCCCCTGCTGAATTTGTAAGTTTGCCCACTTCCATAGAAATGATCAGACTCTGGATTTTATGGTTGTTTACTGGTTATGGGTATAGACAGAATATCAATCGAAAATGCATAAAAAACACACAATCTAAAAGTTATAAATTGTTATGTATTTTATTAAGGGAAATAAGTATTTGATCCCCAACAATTCACTTAGAATTCAGGCTCCTACCGATTGGCTGGTGCGCATGTGGCACACAGCTGTGCTCAGTCAACTAATTACCAATACTCCTGATCTTAACTCGTCATGTATATAAAGCACACCTGCTCTAAGAATCAGTTTCTTACATTCCAACTTCTACAGCACCATGGGCAAGACCAAAGAGCTGTCAAAAGATGTCAGGGACAAGATTGTAGACCTGCACAAGGCTGGTATAGGTTACAAAACCATCAGCAAAAGGCTTGGTGAGAAGGTGACAACTATTGGTGCCATTATTCGCAAGTGGAAGACCCATAAAAGGACCATCAACTGTCCTCGGTCTGGAGCTCCCCGCAAAATCTCGCCTCATGGAGTGAGGATGACGATGAGAAAGGTGAGGGAGCAGCCTAAAACAACACGGCAGGAGCTTGTTAATGATCTGGAAGCAGTTGGGACCTCCGTCACCAAGAAAACAGTTGGCAACACACTGCGCCGTTATGGATTGAACTCTTGCAGTGCCCGCAAGGTCCCCCTGCTCAAGAAGGCACATGTACAGGCCCGCCTTAAGTTTGCCAGTGAACATCTAAATGACTCAGAGAAGGCTTGGGAGAAAGTGCTGTGGTCTGACGAAACCAAAGTTGAGCTATTTGGCATTAACTCGACCCGCCGTGTTTGGAGGATGAAAAAACGTGAGTATGACCCAAAGAACACCATACCCACGGTTAAGCATGGAGGTGGAAACATCATGTTTTGGGGCTGTTTTTCAGCAAAGGGTACAGGGCAACTTCACCGCATTATGGGGCCAATGAATGCAGCCATGTACTGTAACATCTTGGACAAAAATCTTCTTTCCTCAGCAAGAACACTGAAGATGCCTCGTGGGTGGGTTTTCCAACATGACAATGACCCAAAACATACTGCCAGGACAACAAAGGAGTGGCTCAAGAAGAAGCATATTAAGGTCATGGAGTGGCCTAGTCAGTCTCCAGACCTTAACCCGATCGAAAACCTGTGGAGGGAGCTGAAGCTCCGAGTTTCCAAGAGGCAGCCAAGAAACTTGAAGGATTTAGAGACTGTCTGTAAAGATGAATGGGCCAAAATCCCTCCTGCGCTGTGTGCAAACCTGGTGACCAACTACAAGAAACGTCTCATCGCTGTGCTTGCCAACAAAGGTTTCTCTACAAAGTACTGACTTGTGTTGTGCTTGGGGATCAAATACTTATTTCCCTTAATAAAATACATAACAATTTATAACTTTTAGATTGTGTGTTTTTTATGCATTTTCGACTGATATTCTGTCTATACCCATAACCAGTAAACAACCATAAAAACCAGAGTCTGATCATTTCTATGGAAGTGGGCAAACTTACAAATTCAGCAGGGGATCAAATACTTATTTCCCCCACTGTATGTATCTATGACAGAAGTTTGTTTATCTTGTTTCTCCTGCTCTTCTTTTCTCTCTATCTTCTCTGTTTCTACCTGGCTGGCCTTCAGCAGATGGGTCCCTCCATATGAGCTGGGTTCTGCTCAAGGTTTCTTCCTGTTAAAAGGGAGTTTTTTCTTGCCACCGTCGCCCTCAGGCTTGCTCTGGAGGTTGCAGGCTGGTTTTTGTGAAGCGTCTTGAGACAATTTGTAATGTTATTGGCGCTATGTAAATAAAACTGAATTGAACTGAAAAATGGCCACACCAGCAGATTGTTGGGAGGCATGACAAAAATAACAGTGACCACCCCATTGTGCTTTCCAGAAATTCACATCATTTTGAGTGAGTCTCTTGTAAAAGGATTAAGTCAGCATTTTTTCATCTGCAGAAAATAAAAATAGATTTTCTTTTGGTACTGTCACAGATACTTCTAACATTAAGGGATACTATTTTTAAGGAATTAAAATGTAAGTCTATCATAAGGGGAAAAAAGTAAAGTGAACTAGAAGTCTGTTAAGATAAACAGGAACTTGTAAAGTGCTGAGATATAAATACACAAGTAGGCACTCTCAAATGAGAACTCTAAATATTGAGTACCTTGAGAAATGAAGACTTTCTCTCTCTCTCTCTTTTTTAAAATAATTAAGTAAACAAATTGCTTAATTAAATAGGTAATTGTGCCACTGTAGAAAATAGGTCATTTAACTATTCATAGCAACGTATGTTAACCTCAACATAATTTATTGTCATATTAATATGATTGAGCTATACAGTGGACAATAAGTGCCTTAGTAGGTGTATATAATTTTAACTTATGGTATGAACATGTTACCCCATTAAACTTTACATTTATTCAAGTGTTATTTTGAACTTAAATCAATCACTATTCATTGTGAACAGCAACCTGAATTAACCTGAGGTAGTTAAGACATCTTGTTAATATTAGGTAGCATTCAACTTAACTTAAGATCACCTTATTCATTAAATTAACTCTCATGCTGTGCTCATGCCACCGGAGCAATCCATTTGGTCTTCTTCCCATTGTCGCAAGCTTTTTTGACAATTGGCCAGAGTTTGTTCCTGCATAGTCTCTCCATGTAGGTGAGGTCTTCTGCCATCCGTAGATTTTTTTCTTTCATCACGTCAGAGTTGAGGGAGGCTCTCCATATTTTGTGTCGGACGGTGCGCATGGTGAATTGTATGATGATGGGACCTGGTTTGTTTTCATCTCTTTTTCCTCCCACTCTATGCACTGTATCTATCAGGAATCCAAGTTTGGATTTTTCTTCTGGGATGATCTGGGCGATTATTCCCATCACCTCCTTTCTCAGATCTTCGTTTCTGTGTTCCGAGAGATTAGGAAGACAAGGTTCAATCATCGGCTGTATCTCTCTGCCTCCTCTTGTCTCTCCTGGATTGCAGTCGTCCGCTCGTTCAGCCTCTTTATGGTGTCACCTGTTGCCTTACACTGCATCCCAAAGTTTTTCAACTGTTCCTGCATGACCACAATCTCCGCAGTGTTTCTATTCATCATTTCTTCAAACTTGGAGAATTGGTCATTCAGCCCGTAAAACGCTTTCAAGATGTCAATGTTAGACACATTTTCCACTCTGTCCTCCAAAGTTCCAGCACGGATCTTCTTTGAGCAGGGGATGTTAAGAGGAGTTTCAGGAAGAGGAGCACATAAGCCTGGGAAGGTCTGATCAGGCTCCAGCTCCATTACCAGTCCGCCCTTTCGTTTTTGGCCATATTTTCAGTACTAGCCTGTCACGTTGCTAATCTAATCTTGGCCGGAATCCCCAGTCAGACGCTGATGTTGTTACCGCTACCATAGACATTAATATGTAGGCGCCCTATAGAACGCTGAACGGCGTTCATAGGTCACCGGCATCTTTGTGGAGTCAGGATTCGGAGATGATAAAATGCCTCGTACGTGTGCTGCTTGGAATTGTTCTAACCGTATGTATTATGTATATATGTATGTATGTATGTATGTATGTATGTATTAATGTCTATGACTGCTACCATTCGTGAGTCAGTCAGTCACACCAGTCACTGGAAGAGGAGTACGTCAAGCTAAACATGTAGGTGGACAGCAGTTTAAGTGGTAGATGACTGTAAGAAAAAAATAAATTTTCATGTGGGAATATTTTTCCCACAAAGCAGCCCCAGCACTCCTGCTGAACTTCAGCAGGAATCTTAGGCCTCACTCCGGGCAGCTCAGAGGACACCGACAGTGCTAGCAGTTGATCTCATACACCACAGGACACAATGGCTGTTCCGCCGTACTCCACAGTTAACGACCAGCGACATAGCCAAAAACAAAAAGTCCAGAAAAAACAAAATAAAAACAGCACAAAAAGACAAAAATGACCAAAAACCATTTTGGTTTTATTAAAGCCTATGATTCATAGGGGCCAAATCCCAAATTGGGCAGCCAAAACTGACCTGATATTATCATGTGTGCATTTTTAACACGATATTTAAATTTAATTTTTTTAACCTCTTACCATTCCAGCCTTTTGGCAGAAAAATGCCCATTTAGGACATACCCAGAGTAAATTGAATGCTGTTCATGAACAGTTTGGAGCTTATGCATGGTCTTGGTTTCTTTTGAAAGCTAAGGGCGTATTCACACCAGGCTTGTTTAGTCCACTTGAAACAGACCCTTTCTCTGATCCGGACCTTTTGGGTAGGTGTGTTTTACACATCAGCAGACTCTGGTGCAGACCAAACAAGTGAACCGAGACCACCTCTGCAACTGGGACTCGGTTCGTAACAAACTCTGGTCCACTTCGTTTATCCTGTCAATGCAATCCGAACCTTCTCTGAACCAAATGCAACATCTCAGTGCCTTTTTGGATTAAACAGACTTCCATTTGTAACAATTCACCATACACACAAGGGGGATCTTTTCAGGACAACACTACCTTTTAATGTTTCAATTATATTAAGTTTGTTTAACTTCACAGTCACTAATGCCGTGAAGTCCGACGTCTACAGCCAAATCACAAAAAGAATGTGTGTGGCAGGCTTAAAGTAAAAAAACTCAAAAAACGGCAAAGATCCCACCAATAATTTTTATCTAGTGACTAAGCAGTTACGGGACACACGTGGGTTTGTTTATAAGGTTGGTACGCTTGTCAAACCGAACCCTGAAGTTTCTATCACAAAAGTCAGAATCACTGTAAGAGGTATTGTCCTTGAGGCGTCGAAGTTCTTACACAGTTTAGAATAAGAAGTTGTTGGGTTCGCCTTAATTTTTATTTTTTTGTATCTGATGCCTTCAGAGGAAACTGAGGACAGATATCATCTGGATAAGGCGAGATCATCATAACATAAAGTCTTACTTACTTCCTGTTTTGCATTGTTTCTTATTTAAAGATTACAAACAGACGTCCAGCCCCAATACGCACTGGTCTATCTGAGAGGAAACCAAACTTTCTGGGTAAGTAGCATATTGCTATTTAGAGCATCTCATTGGGACACGAAACACCAATCATCCGCTAAGTTTGCTGCAATTGGCTCAGTCTATGGCTTAAAGAAGGGGGAATGCGCTTCTTTCCAGCGCTGACTCTCATTGGCTTCTGAATGCTGTTGATGGGACAAGGTAGCTCGGAATTGGCTCAATGACGTGTCAATCAAAAGGCCAGAGTTTAGTGGCAATTTAAAAATTAAACGCTGGTAAAATTTCCGTGAATTTTTTGATAAAAACGAAGATTGTGATGAATCTCCTTCTTCATCCAACCAATAAGTGCACCAGGGTCTCAACCACAATCCAGAACCCTGTGCTTCTCCAAACAGTACCCCACTGTAATAAGAACTGGATTCAGATACTGATACTATGGGATGTCGCAGTATACTGGAATTGACACTAATCATGATATTAAAGAAATAAATTTCAATACAGTGTAAAAAATACGCTTAAAAAGTATGATAATATTGTGTGAGTCCTGGCCTAACTTGGCATGCCATCAATTATATTTGGCCCGCACCTTGCCCACTCTATTTGTTTTTCATGCTGTCAACACTCAGAATCTGCGCTCACTTGCTGTTTTTGTTCTCTGTTTATAGGTGCACTTCCACTCCTGGCCAAAGAATAACACTGTGAAGAAGAACAGATGAAGATGACCACCAGCGATTCAAGGATGCAGATGGAGCGTGTTGGGCAGTGGCACACAGAAAAAAGAAAATTCAAAAGAAGGTGGGAAAACGATTATCTTTTTACCAAGGTCGACTCCCCCACAGTGTACGTTGCATAATTGAAGTCTTAATGGGGGCACGTTTTGTCCTGTGTATTACAGTAAGTACAGTACTTTATTTTATTTCAGGCATGTTTTGTTCATTTAACTAAATGTCTTTGTATTTGAAGATATAGGTCCAAGGCCTAGTAATGACATGGACATGTCTTAAAATATTTCTTCAGTGAGAGATTCAATTATTTTTCTCATTTAAAGAAGTTAGACAGATGTTCATTAATTTTGTGAACATAAATGTCAAGCACAATAACCAGTGCCATTCATTAATTTGCGATATTGTTTATTTTGCACATGTTGTATATACCCATATTCAACTAATATACTGCAAAATTAACATTGTGGCCGATGACCCTCTCCCGGATTCAGTTTTGGTCCTCCCCTGGTCCAGTGCCACTTGAACACAGTGTTTTACATCTGCTCCCTTTTCTTCTGTTCTACTGTTATTTTGAGTGTAATTCATCTCCCAAAGGAGAGAAAATTACATAAACAGAGTTAAAGATGCATTTGCAACAATCTGAATCCATTGGTTCTGGTAAACAGTGTAGTACAATTTGACATTTGAGGAAACATGAGAAAAGGATCAGTACTCGTGATGTTTCAATGTGTGCAGCTAAAGCACGTTTACTTGATAGGCTGTGGGGTGAAGGCTGATGTGTACCTGTGTGAATTACTGTAACAGTATGGATTCTAAACACATAAACAAGCACAAGTGCATACAGCCAAAGTCAGAGCCAATACAGTAAAATAATGATTTCCTCACCTGATTGTTTGTTTGAGGAGGTGGCAAATGCTTTAATTGGTCTTAGACTTTGGTGTTTGGTAGACAGAGAATGACCATAGCTGTTCTCATTCGAGGAGCAATGGGAGATGGCTAGAGACTTGGTCTGGTTGTCTGGGTGACACACAGTGGAGGAGGAGGAGGAGTTGATCACAGTATCAGTGTTGAGACCCACATCCTAAGAGAAGAGATGAGTGGCTAAAATCTGAAATCTAAAATTGGCATCAGATTACAGTAAACTTAGAAATAAAAAGATTCACACTGTGTAATACCATACTAATACCAACATGTTACTGAAAACGAAGGCTTCATCACACAGAGTTTCTCTTGGTCCAAGAAGTAAAAATCATGACGCTGATCATTGAAATTTTTTCTTCAGTGGTGTATTCCTATTTGGATGAATGTCTGTTGTGGTCAACAGTGCTATGCTATGATGGTGTGGTAGGTTAAGATAACTGGAGTGATAGGACAATAAATTATACATTTTTATGAGAAGTGCTGTAGTTTTAATAGTGCTATACACTACCTCGGCAAACAGCATTGAAGGGTCTTGGATTTACTTACTTGACTAACAGATATTGGGTTATTGAAATTTTTTTTTTTTAAAAATGCTTGTTCAAACAGTGGTCTATTTTAAGATATATTATTCTTAGGTCCACAGAAATAGCTTTGTTTTTGAGACATTGTGTCTAATATGAATAAAGGTGTGAAAACCTTGGTATTTCTTTTTTACATTGACCTGTGAGCAGATGATTAGTCAAAATCGTATTCAGGTCACATCTTTTATAAACCGGTGTGTAAATGAAGTTGTGCCCTGTATAGTAAATCATTTCTGGTTTCATTGCATACAAAGCCATATATTCAATGCAGTACGCAATATGATTCTACCTTGTGTCTCAGTGTAGGGATGATTCTCTCATAGAACTCAGGCTGGGGATGAGCCTCCTGGGATCAAATCAAACAAGCTGCCATTAATACTGTATATTCAATAATAATAAAATCCATCCAAATTAAGGAATGTCAGAACAGGAAAACTGTAGAATGACAAATGCAATTGTTAAACTTACGGAGGATGTGCCATGTGTGTAATAAGTTAAAGATTTTCAACCTGACTACATCCAGAATGGAATGGAGGCTGGGAAGAGTAATGGGAACCATGCCAGCCGAAAAGGCACATTCACATAATGAAGATCAAGAACAAGACTAAATGTGTGTGAAGACTCGTGCTTGTAGTAGTACATTTTCAGTGAAATTTTCTCATATCTGGTGTAAATGCATTAATGTGAACAAATGCAAAAAATATTGAAGAAATAATTTTATCCAAAACCTTTTAATACTATACAAGTAGGGGCCAAGGTCAGGTGCCATATGTAGTATACTGGCCTGCAAAATGTGAGTTGCACAGTGGGAAGCCATGGATAGAAGTGTACAATATCTTAAATCCATTTTAGGTTGTGGAAACAGGGGAACGTCTGGCACACTAAGAAAAAGAAAATGTGCTACGGTCACCAATAACAGGCATGTAGAAAATACACACAAACCTTAATAAGCATTTCAAGTTCCATCCTCAGGCTCATTACTTCTAGAGTTACTGCAGCAACTCTGCCCACATCAGGATCTGTGACATCATCAGGGAAACTGAGTCCATCTCGCTGCTGATTGGAGTAACCATATAAACCAAGCACAGTTCGTCCCCCCTGTGAGCAGAGAGAGCAGGGTGTCACTAAACTGGGGTGAAAAGGGCAGAATTAAGTAAAGAAAGTCCAGAAGTGGATCATGACAGAATGTGCAGTATGTAACATTATCAGGGAGGTTAGGTTTCTAATGTCTAGCCCATCTTTAGGGTGTACCCTGTAAGCCTGTAAGCTTAACATACTTGGCTGAGAAGGACCACAGGCCAAAGCAGACTCCAACACCTAGGTGTGAAGTCCTCTCTCAAGGTAAGGCGGAATAGATGGGAGATTATAGGGTCTATTCAGTCCAAAAGGAGAGACTGTTGTGTCCCGAGGGGTGTGTTCTGCATGCATAGTGGCTGCACTGCTCCATGTGTGTGACACAGCTGATTGAAACCAACAACTTGGCAAACAAAAGCAATATAAGCAACACACCAGTCATTTGGCCGGTGTGCAACAGAGCTGAGGACAGCAAAAGAAATCAGAGGAAGAATAAAACGAAACACTTCACTTACCACGGATTAAACGCATGGAAAAAGGACTTGCATCTAAAAAGGGCTACTGGTAAGCTCATGTCTCCCCACTGGACTCTCATTTAAAATAAGATCTCTCACTAATCTTTTGCTTGAAGTTCTAACTTTATGTTATGCAACTTACTGTATGCTTAGTTTGTTTAGGTCATCTACATTGCTTATTTCCCACCACAAAATATCAAAATGTGAAATAAAGCAATGGTCAGGTTTAGTTTACTGATGTTTAAAAAGCAAATAAATATATACATTTGAGTTGAATTAGTTTAAGTTGATAATTAGTATGGTAAACTTTGCTTTGTTAAAATGGAAATTTAAAATATTTAATTCATTTATAAAAATAGAATATTTCTGTGCGTTTCATCTAGATAACATTCAATTCTTCTTTCCCCTCGGATTTCCAAATCAGCAGGCAGTGCTAACACGGGGCCATGCAAACCTGTTTTACCACTAGTGTGAGATTATTCTACAACATTTACTCACCATCACAGTAAAAAAGTCCATCCTATGGAGGACCGATTCCGACACAGTAAAAAATACATAAATAAATAAATAAATACCTAAATATATGACATAAATGTTATTTATTTATCCATTTATTTATTTTTTTATTGATACGATGTGGAGCTCATTAGTCCATCAATCAATAGTTGTGTTTTGCTTTAATGTGGCACACAGAAGTACATGTTACTCTTATGTATACTTATGTTATGTAGGCTATAATTAAGTTCAAAGAAATGATCTACTCTTCTACTGAATTTATTTCCCCACATTGTGTTCTGTTTCATCCACCATCTTTCTTAAAGAACAAACTTAGGAGTGGACAGCAGGTGAAAACCAAATACAAGAATATGTTGCAGTCTGCTGACAATGAATTTCTGTATGATTTTAACGGTAAAGAAAAAAAGCACATAAAACTGACACAGGGAATGGTCCTCCCACCCAGGAGCTGATTCCAGCAGATGAGCTGGCAGTGGATCTTAATAAAAGGAGGGGTCCAGGGAGGGACCATGATGGACTCCGAGCCCAAACAACAGGAAGTAGCAGCTTCCACTACAGATTAAACACACTTGACAATATTGTACTATCTGACTTAGAATTTTCTTGCAGCATCTAGGGACATAGTTGCACTTTTGAAGCCACCAGAAGATGATACAGTTAGTTCTGTACATTTTCTTGAAATAACAGGCTTGGCATGTCCTTTCAAATGTCCGTACAAGTTCTGTTGATTCATGTATGCATGTATATGTCATAATGAGTGAACCTCTGCAGATGAAGAGACACTGTCACTGGATTTCAGAATGCTTAAGGTATCATGTCAGTGTTGTGAAGATCTCATACTTATTTAGTCCAAAATTAATATAAAGTCGTGATGTGGTGCTAATAAAAATATGCGTTCAAGGACCCAAAACTGCACAGGCTCAAAAGCAGGCTTATAATATTGGGCCTCATTCACTAATATGTGCGCAGAAATGTTCTTATTCTCGCAAAAAAATAAAAATACTTGCGCAAAATCACCGTCGGATTCATGACACAAATTGACAGGCGCGTGTCCACGAACAGCAATCTGCACACTGCCAGAACGCTAAGGATGCAGCAGTCAGCGTCACAGATGACCTGCACGGTGATTGAGTGGTAGTTCTTTCTATTCATGAACTGCACAGGATGGAGCTTTAATGCGCACATGGGTGCAGTCTATCGCTCCAAAAGTATTTGGCATTCCAGCAATGCTATAAAAACTCCTCTACACTTCACTCCAGCATTGTTCGTCATAAGGGAATGTTAAGAAGATTGGCAATTGTTTTATGATGCCATTTAAGGTATAATTTACCTTTGGGATGACATGGCTGGAGTGGGTCAGAATGGGTTGTGAAATCCCAGCCCGACCCGCTGTTTCCCTCTGGAATGTACCTGTAGCCAGGAAACTGAGGGCGGACAGGACTTATACCTGAGGAGGTACAGGATGAGAGCAGTGTGTCGGGGGATGGAGATGCGGCTCCAGGGAATTGCACAGCTCCAGCAAAACATGCCTTGGCAATCAGAAACGGCTCATAAACCATTCTTCACTTTAGTCAAACATGTTTTGACGGCCCCTGAAGATGCGCTCTCTCCTGAATGCACAGACAGGGATATCTTCCAGCAAGGCTAGATCTGCCATCACTCCACTTCAGTGGAGGTAGCCGTCACGGTACCAAGAGCACTGATGAACAACCTTATGTTCAAACATGGTGTTAGTTATGGACAGACTGTGACTTGCACAGAAGTCCAATAACTGAACACCACTCGGGTTCAAATTAGACAGGTCGTTCCTTGATTTCCTTTTTATTCCTAATCCATGACTTGATGAAATTCATTCTCCAGTTTTAAAATGGGATTCATTTGCAAATCATTTAGGATGAGGGTGATATTCTCTGATAACAAACTAAACCTATTCAAAAGTCACAATGATGATGTTTTTGCTCTTTAAGACTCTGAAAATGGCCAGATTTAAATAATGATATTAAAATTTCCAGGGGTGCATGCCCCCATACCCGCCTAGAAGTTCTGACTAATGACCTCAGTATTTTTTGGGCCCTGTGTACTGCCCTGGTCATGAGTATGTTGTTTTTGATACCTGAATAGCATCAACGGTGGCCCTGAAAACCGGGTTGTTGTGTTTCACTGTCCTCCAGTACTTTGGCCTGTTGGGATTTGTCAAATTACAGCCGTACTTTTCCAAGATGTTCAGTGCTGTAGACAAACGCTGAAGAGATGCAAGAGTCTGCAGAAGAAATAGACAAGCAGAAAAGTTAAAGTTAGAACGATTTTAGGGCCAAATTAAATTAAATTTAAATTAGAAACAAGCACTTAACCACACCAGCATTATTTACTGCGCTCTCAGCCGACTCTGGATTTATATGTGAAATTTTATATTTAATCTGAATGGAACTATAATGTAGTAGTTATATATGACAGTAAAACACCTTCAGACATCTTTGTAAAGTAAATCTAGTGCAGCAAGTCTTATATCTCAGGGCTAACTTGTATTACTAAGGAGCACTGTAACACCTTACTGAAAATTTAGTGCAGTCATTGTGTGCAAACACAACATTTTGAGGTAGACCTAAACTAACCTGAAACATTTTTGACCATTTAACTGTATTGTGTTTGTAATAAATAGAACAATTTACTGTTCTATTTTCACTTTACAGGGATATGGTCAGTAGCATTACAATAATTAAAAACACAGAGCATAACAAATGTACATTCACAGATGCAAAGTATGTTGTCCGAACAAAAACACAACTAAGTATTAAATTGCACAGATAATGACTGTTGGATATTGCACAGAGTTGAGTGTAATTTATTCCTGTCTAGCTGCCCAAATAGTTCTTTAAAAAGCCTCCAATTAATTCAAAATGCTGCACCAAGGATCCTCCCTCTTATCCTTTTGGATAAACCTTACAGTTTGGATTGGCCCAGGTAACACTGAGCCATCCTTATAGAGCTATAGACAGTTTGGGGATGATGCACTGAGCACTGGTCCTCTACTTTTCACTCTCTTTCCTGTGCTCTAACTTCTTATCTAATTGCTTCTTTATTACTGCTGCATTTGTGTGCCACTACTGAATTCCATTTTAATAGCTGTGTGCATCTCTCTTCATGTTCCTGCCCCCCATCCCCACTCTATCCGCCATAGCTCATGCAACATCGTCAGCTATACTCTATATGTATCATAATTAGCTGCTCTCTTCTATCTTCTTCTGTCCTTGACCTCAAGCAGATGGGTCCCTCCATACGAGGTGGGTTCTGATCAACGTTTCTTCCTGTTAAAAGAGAGTTTCGCTTTTCCATCGTCACCTTTGTGTGCGCCCTGATGCTTTCAGGCCAGGTTTCAGACCAGGTATTGTAAAACATCTTAAGACAATTTGCATTGTTATTGACTCTATATAAATATAATTGAATTGAGCATTCTGTACAGTCTGTGACATGAAAAAAGGTCATTATCACAGTGTGAATTAACCCATTAGTCTCACATTTCTTAGCCTCCATGTTTTTATCAGTAATGTTGATCAATGATCAATAATAGTTCCAATATCCATTGCTAACAATATACAGTTAACAGCATTGCTGCAGTGTGTCAGTATAAGAAAAATGTAATTAACATTGTAGGTGTGAACCTGTGGTTCTGTACGTCTTTACTCTCACCTCCTTTCTGTTGCTACCAAAGCTATTTTCTATGACCATGGTCTCTGCAGCAATGTGGCAGTATTTGGAGCAGGGTGGTAAAGGCAAACTAGCCATGGCCATCACTCCAGCCCGCATCTCCACCACTGTGCCCCCAGAGTACAGACACACTTGAGTCCGACTTCGCAGGTTGTGCAGCTGCTCTGCCAGCGATGGCATTCTACATACACACATATACACAAACAATCAATGCATGTATATTACTTAGGGGAAAATAAAGTCAAAACCATGCATTTACAGAAATTCACTTAAATGAATACAATATCAGAATTAGAACATTCAGTGAAATTACATAGTTATTGTTATAGAAATTGTTAAAAGTATACAATAAATCATATACTGAGAGAAAGAATACTGCTAGTAATTACTGCTAAACTGAAATAACATGTGATGCTGCAAAATAACTGGAACGCAATTACAATTGAATGGTATTTAGTCAAAAACCAAAGAATGTATACATAGTGAAATTTGATCTGATCTGACTGTTACAACACTCACTGTACACTTAAAACAACAGATGATTATCTCCATGCATCTCCCACCCCCATTCTTGAAACTAGACACAGTATGAATTAAAAGCAGTACACTGCAAAAATGAATAGTCTTAATATAAGAAATAAATACTTGGTTTGAGCAGATATAGACTAAAATTAAGTGAAATAATCTGCCTGCGCAGTAAGATAATCACACTTGGTAAGATTTCTTAAAATAAGAATAAATACATATTAGGCAAGTGAGAAATATCTTAAAATAAGTGGCGAAACACTCATTCCAAGTACTGTATACAAGTCAAATAATCTCAAAACTAGCTTTTTAATTCTTATTTAACTTTTTTTTTTACACAAATTGAGTGAAAAAATTAAATAAATCCAGAGCAACTTTACAAGACAATTCTTCTTAATTCAAGAGTTATGATTAGCTTTTATCTTAATCAATACATTTAAAATCATACACAGAGAATATTGTTAACAAAATTTATTAGAAGCGTAATAATAATCATCATAATTCATCTCAATTCAAGTTCTAATAATGATACTGTTCTAGATTTAAGACAACCACCTACTTGAATGAAAACAAGTCTTGCATTAAACAAACAAATATTTTATTTTCTCTGCATAAAAAAGAACATGCCTTTTTTAGCTCTGAAATGCAGGAGTAAACAGTTTTTCCAATACAGTGCAGTTAGTCAGTTACACTGAGACTGCACACAGCATAAAGTGTACGACCGTAGCACCAGTCATGTTTTGGCTCACAGTATGTATGTATCTGAGCTCTTTTCGTCGCAAGAAGTTCTCTGGTTCTGGGAAAAGGTCCCACAGGTCTTCATGAGACAGAGTGCTGATCATTTCTTCACTTATGTTTGCAGCTGTGAGATAATGTAAGACACACATTGCAAGATGAATTAGTGCCATTGACCAAACTGAAACAGCTGGCTAGCGCAGACTAGTTAGTGCATTAACAATAGATTAAATACCTCAGTGGACTATGCATCACCATATCAGAGTGGTGAATTAAACATCGTAATCGGTCCTAATTCTTTTAATTCTGAAGCGATTTTAATTCAAATATACAGAATGTATATAGCAATCTACAATTTTAGAGAAACTCAAAAGCATAAATTCTAAATAATTTACATTATAAGTTGTGGCTATTCAGAAGGTTAATGTTTTAGTATAGAATTGAGTAGATCCACCCCAGTAACTGTATTTAATTGAAACAAGTAACCAGTATCATGCTCAAATTATCCAATTTATAATAAAACCAAATTCATTAAAAACAGTTCAGAATTCGGAATTATGACGTAAAAATAAAACAATAACTACGTGCAAAATGTATATTTGACAACACTACCTCTTAAAGTCGACACCGTGGCGACACTAAGTTCGACCATGCTGTTAGCGGTTTTAGCTAAAGTTAGCTCAGGTAACGTTAGCTCGTGCTCGGCTGCAACAGTGTACACAACAAATACACACTTACACATGGATAATATTTAAAACGTATGTGACTAAAAACACGGGATTTGTGATACAACTTTACCTGCGATGAAATACGAATTCAAAACGTCTCAGACGAGGCTGCTTTTTTACGTACCTGTAACGTTTCCTCCAGAGAGCAGTACTGCTGTTCTTCTCCTTTGTGTTCGCTACTGCGCATGTTCAACTTTCAACCAAACACGATGAAGTTCTTAAAAAAACAGGTGAACGTATTATGCTCACTTAGATTCTGAATAAAACACGATGTTTTTCAGAGATGGAAATAGCCATGGAGTGTCCCATCTCTCATTTTCGTTTAATCTTTAATGAGGGCTGCGCAGTAAGGTAAAATAGCGGTACAGCCTGACCACTGCTGAACCATAGACTGCTACCATTTCCAAAACAGGGATTTATGGCAGAAATTAATTTTATGAAACTGAACTGAACAGAAAATCATGGATTTGTGTATCATTGTATTTTATTCAATTTTGTTGGAGTTTTATTTTGATTGAAGGAATACTTCAACATTCTGGGAATCCCTAGTCTTGTGATTACCATGAGGCAAACAGCAGAGACTCCAGAAAGTCACTATCTGATGAGTTTTTGTCAAAATCCGTTGAAACTTATGGCTTTTTTATAAACAATATATATTTTCTTAAATCAAGTAAGTCTAATTCCTGAAACAAGATGGTTTATCTTTCATATGACATATGACTCAAAACAAGATGTTTTCCGACTTTTTGACTTAACAATTAAAGACTAAAACTTTTTTTTTTAAAACGACAGGCTGAGTGCAAAAAGCTGCACACATATCTGGCTGCTGCTTGAACATTACTGAGTTGTTGATAAATTAATTAATTTTAATTAATAAAAATAGTTAAAGAAAAAACAACAGCTAAATGTTGAGGGGACACTGATATAGGTTTATTAATATTAAAATTTCTGGAGATTTCCTGTTAACGATTCAACTCATAGGAATGGTAACAGACCTACTGTTGTAAGGTCACAGTAAAAGAGAGACTAAAACAACTACAGTCATAGTTATAATAATGAAAACAGTCATCTAAGACATTTCAGGTATCTACTTATTGCCACCCCTATGTGAGTAATAGTCTCACCCTGGCCACCTCAATAAAACATTTCTGGCTCCACCACTGCCATATTGTCCCAGCGGTCACTACGATCTCAAAGGGCAGGACTACTTGTGATTCTTTTCAAAAAGTAGAACAGGGGGTAAAGCCTTCAGCTATCTGACTCCTCTCCTGTGGATCCAGCTCCCAGTTTGGGTTCAGGAGGCAGACACTCATTCTACCTTTTAAGGTCAGGCTTAAGACTCTCCTTTTTCATAAAGTTAGGGCTGGACTTAAGTTATGCTGCTATAGGTCTAGGCGGATGGGGAATGATGCACAGACGACATGTCCTCTACTTTATTCTCTCTTGCACCAAGTTCCTAACTTGTACTTTCTCCTCTTGGGCACCAAGCTCCTGTTTTTCAATCTCTCATAATACTTTTTCTATCAGTGCGCTTACATGCACGTTGTTACCGCCAGGCTCAAGGCCACACACAGAAAAAGCCATTAAAGTAGTTTATTTAGCTAATTCAAAATTAGGACACTTAACAAAATGAATAACATCAGCTGTGACTGGATGGAAGTAACAAACCGAACAAAGGAACAGGCTGTGGAGGATGCAAAAGGCCTCGCAGAGAGAGCGAGAGACTAAGAAGGGACGTCTCTTATGCCCTTTTAGAAGCCGAGTGTACATGGGCAGGTACATGAAGCAGACCCTCCCAGCTCCACCCAAAAAACAGCATGAAAGAAGGAAAGAGGACGGCATTAGCTCAGGAGGTAGACACCAGTTAAACTACATAGTAACTGCTCGTGACATGGCATCTGCCACCATATTGTCAGTTCCCTTCACATGGCGAATATCTAAATGAAATAGCTAAATTAAAAGACAACAATGCATAAGTTGCTGATTTGGGTTTTGGAGAGAGTGGAGAAAAGTCAGAGGGTTATGGTCCGTATACACCACTAAAGGTGTTACTCCTCCCCCTACATAAACCTCAAGATGTATCAATGCCCAGATTAGAGCCAGTGCTCCCTTTTCGATTATGGAATAATTTAACTGATGTGTGTTGAACTTTTTAGAGAAGAAACTCACTGGGCAGTCAACACCATTTGTGTTCACCTGCATGAGGACAGCACTAGCATCCACATAGAGAGTGAATGGTTGGTCCATCCTTGGAGCTGCTAGAACAGAGGCAGCACGCAACAATGACTTCACTGACTCAAAAGCCTTCTGACAATGAGGAAACCACTCAAGTTTAACCTTTGAGCTCAGAAGAGATGTAAGTGGAGCTGCCACTGAGGAGAATTTTTTTTTCAAAACCCAGAGAGTGTTCTTTCTTAGTTGTCAGAACACGGAATTAGCAACTGCCAACCCTTTTGCTCTCACTGGGCGCAGCTGACCTTGCCCGACCACTTTGCCCAGGTAGGTGACAGTTGTTTTTGCAAACTCACACCTTGCTACATTAATGGTCAGGCAAGTGTGGGCCAGACGGTCAAACAGAACTCTGATGCATTGATCATGGTGCTACCAAGAGTCACTATAAACCACAACATCATCCAAGTGCTCTCCTGGTTTGATTGTCATTGCTCTGTCTCTTGGTGCATGGTAGAGAGCAGTATAGTTCAGTCATGGACACTTCAATATGTTCTCTTTAGCAACATTTCTAAAACACTGTGTCAAATACTTGGCCCCATTATCTCTCATCTCGTGCTGGTGTGGAGATTCGTGGAAACACACTGTTATCTTTCCTGCAAGTGGCACACCTTTTCTCCAATTTTCAAAAATAAGGCACTTCTGATTGATGGAAGACCTATTTCTGCACCCTAGTGGGAACAGAGGGGTTTTCACTACTTAAAAGACAATTATAATGATTTTGAATTACTCTCTTTTGCTGATATTAAGGATGCATTCGATCTGCCAGGTTCCACTTTTTTGTTTTACTTACAGCTAAGGTCAGTGCCTAGAGCACATGGCGTACCCTGGCAATGGTCTTTACCTGCCCACCCACTCTGACATTTTTAACTTAACAAAACATAGCTAAGGGTATGGTGTCCAAATTGGACCATTTTCTGCAGGTAACAGACCTTGTCTCATTCCCTGCATCCTAATGTTAGCACATAGCTAGCCTTATCTTTAGCATGCTCCCCAGTTAGCGTGCTCCCTCCGTAGCCACAACCACTGGCTCGTTCGCTCCGCTGCCAGGGACATATTCTTTGCGGCTGCTAAGCATTTCAGAACCTGGTTGTGGCGCCAGGTGTATCTCCCTTGAGAGAGACTAACCCTACAACCTGTCAGAATATGGCTAAGCGTACATACACCAAAGTGGGCAGGCAGCATCCTCCCCTAACTGCTGGTTTAGGTTTTGGGGAGATTGCAGCACATCATAAATTGCCCCTATCATAAATCTAATCCTACTAGCCTTCATGCTCCACAGCTCTCTCCACAACACTTTCCATATATCTACACTGTCCTTGCTTAGCCTGCGACACTGCCTTCGTGCATCTCATTACTTCCTCTTGCCTATGAATTTCCTCCACTACCATCTTCTTCTTTTCCTCCGCGGATACCTTGCTCCACAGAGGTTCCCTGCACACAGTCTCAGGCCTCCACGCCCTTGCTGCACATGCCCCATGATATCCCTAAACCTGAGGGCTGCCTGTGCCTCCTGAACCACATCTCTTGGGTTCCACTTCCACCCTGTTTTAACTGTGGGGGCTGTCCGCCTGACTACTGGATCTTTTGACTGAGTAAGAGTCATCTCCAGTCTATCCTTAGCACACTTAAACTCCTCTGTTAGAGTAGTTACTGGGAGCCCCAGTATGCCTTTCCCATACAAGGCTGCACCGCTTAAGCAGCGTGGGACACCAAGCACCAATGAATGAATCATCCTTTCAAGCTTCACAACCTTTGTCAGAGGGACCTCAAACACTGTCAGTGGCCACATTAGTCGTGGCAATAACCCAAATTGCATGCACCATAATCTCAGCTTTCCTGGGAGCCCTGACCAGTCTATTCTTGAAATGCCTTGAATCATTTCTTGTCTCAATCCTTCAAACTGTGCTGCATCGCTGAGACTTGCGTCATACCACCTTCCCAGACTCTTCATTGGCTTCTCTCTCACTGTGGGAATAACCTCCTCATTAATAACAAATTTCTTATCTACTACCTTTAACAACTGAGATACTCGGCTTCACCTTCATCCTAGCCCACTGCAAGTTGCTGTTTAACTTATCACACAGTCTGCTAGTACATGGAGCAGTAGACGTCACAGTCATCATGTCATCCATGGAGGCCCTAACTGGGGGGAGACGAAGCCCTCCATGCAGCTTTTCTCCACCTACCACCCATTTCAAGGCCCTAATAATCACGTCCAATGCCATTGTAAAGGCTAGTGGAGAGATTATACACCCTGCCATGATGCCTGCCTCTAGCTACTTCCATGCTGTAGTATACTCTGCTGTTCTAAAGCAGAGCTGTATATCTGCAAAGTACGCTTTGACTAGGTCTTTAATACTGCCTGGAACTCTAAAAAAAATCAAAAGCTTCCCATAACAAACTGTGAGGAACTGAACCAAACGCATTAGCCAGGTCTAGAAATACCGCATGCAGGTCTCTCTTTTCTCGCTTTGCTAACTGGATTTGGTGCCAAATCATACTGGTGTGCTCTAAGTACCCAGAAAAGCTGGGGATTCCAGCCTTTTGCACTGACGTATCAATCAAGCCATTTCCCTCCAAGTACTTAGACAGCCTCTGTGCCACAACACTGAAGAAGACCTTCCCCTCAACATTATGCAAACCGATTGGTCTAAACTGACTTATCTCTTCTGAGCTCTTCTCTTTGGGAATGAAAATCCCCCCTGCTCTACGGCATGCCTTAGGGATGACCTGTTTCTTCCAAACTACCTTCATCAATTTCCACAGAAAATCTCAATACATCTGGTGCACTTTTATACAGCCGATACAAGACTCCATTAGGTCCAGGGGCTGAAGAGGCTCTTGCGCGCCTCACCACCTCCTGAACCTCTTTCCACCTTGGTGGGCTAACATCACACTGCTTGCCTATTTCTCCGATTGGTGGAAATCAGAGGGGAGTGCCATCTTCCTAAACCTTTCCTTATCTTTATGTACCTCCACAAATTACTCCTCAAGTTCCTGCTTTGGCACCAGCAGGCTCCCATTCTTCTCTTTACTAAATAGTGACTTCACAAATCTAAATGGGTCCCTATAGAATGCTACTCTCGCCCGCTCTTTCTTTCTCCTATTTTTCCTAATGCTCTCCGCTCTTCTTAATGCTGCCAGTTGTTCCTTCACACCAGCCTGTAAGCAATTAATGCCTTTCTTCTCCTCCTCTGTGGCCTTCATCCACTGCCTCTTAAGCAATCTCCTCTCCTGTATAAGTCTATCAATTTCCTGCTGACGCCTAGACCTAACTACTTCTCCTTGTGGTTCCTTCCGCTTCTCACTAATGCCAAATCTTTCCTTACCATAATCGTAGATTATATCTCCTATCCTCTCCAACTTATTCTCTACCGTCCCTTTTAGTTCACCTAACGCACTGGCCAAATCATTATTGATATCTTCCCACTTCCTAGTTTCAGCTGCGCTTGGCCACTTCATCCTTGGTTTCTTACCACTGATCTTCTCCCTCCTTGGCTGACTGCGCTCTTGTTCTGCCTCCGTGCTAGTACCTGCCTCAACGTTAGGGATGCTGATATCCTGCGAGCTGTGGGTTACTTCCTGTCGCTGGACTTCAACCAACTGACTTGATACACTTCTTAATGATATGTCATTCCTCAATATTTCTAAACTCAAAAAGCAAGTCAACTTTTCTGGACTGACAGCAGCCAAGAAAATGATTGCAACTCTATGGAAGCCACCTCATTCTCTTAACTATTCAATCTTGGACTCTCTCCCTTTTGGACGTCATATACGTGGCGCTTTCAACAGCTCGGATTAACGGTGCTAATGAAAGCACCCTTAACACCTGGCATGGTACCGCTGAGTCTTTGAAAAATATGCTCTAAGTTGATTTTGCCACTGGCTCTCTCACCTCATTGCCTCTAAATGTTAAGTCCCCTCTGTTTTGTCAATGTTTGTGAGTCTGTGTGTGTATGTTTTTTTTCTGTTTTTTTTTTTTGTAGATTATGTATGTCATTTTATTTTTTCTTTTACATGTATTATTATTATTACTATTGTTATTATTATTATGTATTATTATTATCATCAATACTACCCTAACCGGAGACTAGAGGGCTAACTGTCTTTCGCTGTGAATCCATCCTAATAATATTGTATCCCCTGAAACAATTCTGTTGAATTTAATGAAAATTAGAATTAAAAAAAAAAAAAAAAAAACACTGCTGCACTTTGAGTAGGAGCTGCTGTAATGAAAGTAATTTCCCCCTGGGATCAATAAAGTAATTTTGATTCTGATACACAGATATACACATGAACATACACACACATACAAAGAGTGGAGCAGAAAAAAAAACACATTATTATAATGGTAAATGATCTTGCTTTTATGTAACGCTTTTCTACCTACTCAAGGGTACTCAAAGCCCTTTTACAGTCAGAGACACATCTACCCATTCGCTCACACACAAGCACACACACATTCACACACCAGTGCCAGTTGCACTGGGAGCAACTGAGCAACAAGTGTCTTGCTCAAGGACACTTCGGCATATGGCACACTCGGGGGATCGAACCGCTAACCCTTCGCTCTACCTACTGAGCTATAGCCACAGATGACATTATATAGAGGGGAAGAAGGTAATGATAAATAAATATGTAAAAAAAAAGGGGGGGGGGGAGGTTGTGTAAGTGTGCAAGGAAGTTTTCATATAAACAATGAAAACATAACAAATATTACTGTATGTATGCATGTGTGCAAGTGAGCACATAAAACAATATATAAACAATAATAAAACAAGATTCAGAGAAGACAAGGTAGGACAATAGACTATTAGATTAAAGTCAACTTCGTTGATAATAGTAACAATAATATGCAGATAACAAGCTGGTAATCAATAATAATAAACATACATACACATAAATATGAGTTGAAGTGCATTATAAAAATCTGTTATTGGCAATGGTTTTTTAGGTTCATCTGTTTGGTTTGTGCTAGTTATCAGTATTTCTGGTAGATGTGGAGTGTGTGTTTGTGTGAATGTGTGTGTTGAGTCTGTGCCCGTGCCTTTCAGTTCTTCGCTGCATTGTTGTACCTGTTGTTTTTTTTGTTTTTTTTTTTTTTTAAATGTTCAGATTTCAAACGGTTCATACAAATCGCTGGTAACAAAGTTAAACTCCGTGATACATGTTACAGTATTGGTGTTACAACAATATAACTCCATTTGGTTTGTGTATAATGTGATTGTCTTTTTTTGTTTTGTTTTTTTACTTCACTGCATGACAGCAATAAAACTGTAATATTAAGACAGCTACTTCAACCTGAGCAGGCTGAAAATACATGCCATGCACTTCAGTCCTGCAGTGGCAGAACAGCATGTTGAAATCTGTGGTCCCATGGAGGAGACGAAGCAAAATTGTGACTTCATTCAAGAGAAGAGTTTTTGGATTATTTATCATATATGGTATTGATAAATAATTGATTTGGACAGTGTAGCGTGTAAAACTAAAAAGACATAAGGCTGGTTCAGCTACAGCATAAATAACAAAGCCACATCTTGGATTATCTCACGTTCCCTGCCAATAAATAAAAAGGTGTCAATTCAGGATATTTTCACATCTCATACAAAAATAAAATATCAGGTCTCAATCTCAAACTCAACACCAATGTAAAAGGGGTTCTCAATGCTTTTTCCCCGAGCGAAAAATTAAGAATAATACCATTCAAAATATCTATTATAGCATCTGTCAGTGTAAATGTTGTATGTAAGGCATCACCTGAGATAAGCTACTACTCTGGTATAAAGACCATTTATTTACATACCATCTTAAATACAATACCTTACTAAAGTGAAATTTTGTTATAATGCCTCTGACACAAAACAATATATGTGCTGATAGAAAATGTACTGCCATATCGCACAGTCAGACATGGATATTGGGTGGCTGCTGTTTCCTACCTCTGTCCATCAAGAACACGACGGTGAAATCCTTGTCTTCAGTGCGCTGCAGAGCTTTGGTCCTCTTCGACCAGTGCTGCAGCAGTGTCGCGAATGTAAAATGAACAGAAGGGGCAAAGCGCTGCTGATGTCTGGACTCAAACCGAAACACGCTAAGCCCTCGCGTCAGACTCAATATGGGTCGAAAGTGACACTCAAAAGCTTTTTAAAGGAATGTTTTAAGGCAATTAAATTAATTATCAGTTGTGTGTTCCACGGCGGTAAAGCCAGTCTCCCCTTCGGAAAACACACTGCAGCTAGTCCTCATCCCCAGGTGCGTGTGTATTCTGAGCATTACGAAACAGGCAACAATAGTCCTTCACAATAAAAGCAATATCCGCTTTCAGTAATTTTACAACGTTTATCATTATTTGAGTCAGATTTAATATTAAAAGGTTAAGATAAAATCCGAATAAAATAATTTTAAGATCAAATCATTTTTTTCATGGGCTGCGCAAGATCACGCAAAAATACAAAGAAGCCACCAAATAGATAAGTTAAAATAAATAAATAAATAAATAAATAATAATAATAATAATAATAATAATAATAATAATAATAATAATAATAATAATAATAATAATAATAATGATTACATTTAAAGGAACAAGAATTATTTAGCCTAAAGTTGCTGTACCAAGCACAATGACTAGGCAAAGTCAGATGAAAACCGACATTTTATTTAACCTAAATTAAATTAAAACAAAAAAGATACAATATACAATACTGACATAATCATAATCACGAATACTGACACTCCAGTAGGTATTGTACTTGAGAAGAAACAAATACTGCACAAAATGATGATATGAATATGAACATTCCATGAGATGAAGGTGTAGAGGGTCCTTGGGTCTCTATGTGTGACAGAAACTCCGCAGCAGTGCGAAGATATGTTGAGGTTAAAAACTCTGTATTACACGGGACTTCTGTTAGTGCTCCTTCTTGCACTGTGGGGACAATGTTCAATGACTGAAGAAGCTAAGGTTCCAATAGTGACATGCAGGGAGTGAGAGGAGTTGTTTAGGATGTTTGTCAGAATGAAAAAGGCCCTCTATTTCAATGGGTACAATTCTAGGATCAGAATGTCGTCCATACAGTGCTTTGCAAACTTATCCTGTAGGTACTGTGACACCTTCAACTTTTTGGGGGCAACATATTTGTCTCCTAAAACGCATGAAACATCTTAAAACCCTGTTGCTTGGGTTTGGTCATCAACATCAAAGTTGTTCTCTGTCTTTACATGCATCTCTCTAGTATGTGCTATCCCTCCCTGATTGTACTTGTTTTGCTCCATGTACTGTGAATTTAAACAAATAGCAATCAAAATGTCTGCAGTGGGCTATAGCAGTGTTCTTCTTCTTCGACGGGCTTTCTTGGGTGTTTTTGTTCCAGGGTCACACACCAACGTAGTGGTTGTAGAGCATGCGCACATACATTATCCAATCCGCTACCGTATACATACCAGAGAAAATCAAATTCCAATCTGGGTGTCTCAATCGTATAATGAGAACTCCGATTTTAATCGGAGTAACGTGTTTACATGCACTTAAGTTCTCCTGTTATAGACCGCTTAAGGCAGTAATTTGTTTTTTTCATGTGCATGTAAACGCACTGATTCAATTGCTGTGGAGTTGAATGATTGGTTCATTTAGACTTTTTCTCACCTGAATCTGGTAAGTGATCATGGTAATCAATCAAACAATTGCTGACCAACATCCTTAACTCATGTGGCCTCAACACATGGGGTGGGTGCCCTACTCATTGAGCCAAACACTACCTCTTTTAGTCAGTTTCTTGGCACTTTTATAGTCAGAGACACATCCACCCATTCACTCACACAAGCACACACACATTCACACACCAGTGCCAGTTGCACTGGGAGCAACTGGGGGTTCAGTGTCTTGCTCAAGGACACTTCTTGACACACTTGGCACACTCAGGGGATCGAACCACTAACCCTTCGGTTAATGGACACCCCGCTCTACCTGGGCATACTGATGATGTGCCACACCATACTGATGTGTGTACTGTGAACTGTGTTTAGGCAGTCAATATGGGATTAGAGCCAAAAACCTACGTGCATAAAAACCATATCAGTGCATATTAAGACCACTCTGCGCTCTCACGGTCTCTCTTTACATGCACACTGTCACTGTCCGGTTGCTGTAACTTTCTGTGACTAAGTTTTGCTGACACAATGTGGGCGGGCACTGAAGAGATGGCACGGCAACGCCCCTCAATTCTGATTGGTCACTTTAAACGCCTACTGTCTCCAGGTCAGAGTCAATCCGAGGCGCAGTAGGGTGGGTCACCGTTGCGGCAGAATGGCATACTTTGAGTAAAGCCTCAGGCAGTCCATTTACTTTCCGATGTCATCCTGTGTACACTGCAAAACTGTGACCAGTGTTTACTAAAAAAAATTATGTCAACAAACATTATATAAATGAGTAGATATTGATTAACTAAAAATGGACATTGTATTGAATTATTCAGTGAAATTTAAACAAAAATATTAAGTACATGTGATTAAAAGATGACCAAGGAAATAGGTTGGATTTTACAGAAGTCCTTAGCGGCCATGAGTTCACATATTATTATTTTTTTCCATTGTCCTGTGATAAAGAGTTAATTTCTAATGTTTTCTCAAGATCTCAAGTTAATGATCTCGTTATCTCGGGAAAACAAGCTCCATTTTCTTGATTAACGTCAAGCTATGTATGCTAACCTGCAGGCTAACAAGCAACAGCTTAGGCTATAGACTGAATATGATAACGCGATGCAGCCAGGCATTGTGCACAGGTGATCATTATACTGTCTAATATCCTGTCTATTTACTGTACAGACTGTCCACCAGCAGAAATCTGATGTCGATGTAATTAATCTTTTATTCTTTTATTTCCTCTCCCTGTTCTCGTTATGTCCACAGTATACTATCTATGAAAAACGCATGGCACATCTTACCCCTATTTCATCAGCCAACCATGTCTCTTCAAATGGCCACTTGAATAATATGACAATCCAGAAATACGATAATACACTGATTATAAGTGTGCATATAAACACTAATTAACAGTATCTTTCTCAGTCTTTGTCCTCAACTGACGTAGGTCTTAACAGTTATGTGTGAAGTTGTTTATTAATTGAGGCTCCTGAAATACTGACATGAGGAGAAACACACTGAACCCACAGTGGAACTTCACAGAATACTGCAAAGTCTGCAACTGCATCCTAACACAACAAAAGAGAAAATGGACCCCTATAACCTTATTAGAAAAATGTTAATGTGAGAGGGTTTGACATTACACATTAATGCTAAATGATTCTAAACTATATCCCAGGCACGATGACAGTTGTGAAATAGAATAGTGGATATAGCAACATTTTAATATTTTTTAAGTTACCACAGAAACTTAATCGAGAAACAGACATTAATAGATGATCAAAACACCTATATGTTGTTGTCATTATCGTAGCATCTCCGCTAACGACGGTGCTAAGACATGTAACAGATTACCATTACAAGGAAAGTCGGTTTATACATTTGAAATTTTATTTCAGCATAACCATCTTTCACAACATTTAAAAACCACAACAATTTAAGGGAGGGTTCATGCTGTATTCAAACTAAGTCAAATATTATACTTGAATAATCCAGCTTGAAAAACGTTTTTTTGAAGACTTAAAATGTGTCCATGACGATCCCATCTTAGAGCTGTATATTTTCAACTGCTGTACAGTAAGGTCCTGTGACACACCATCTATCTGGACCCTGGAACATCAGAAACATAGTATAAATTAAACATTAACCTTTAGACAAGAAATGTGACGATCTATCCATAGATATACCCTTAAACATTCTTTAAGTTGTTCCTTTGTTGCAAAACAAAATCAAATATTGGACATGTCTGTCGCAACTCTAGAGCTTTAAATTTCGTCTGTAAACCTTTTGTATCAAGGTGAAGGCTTGTGCCAAATTTGAAGAAATTCATTTAGGGTATCAGATTGTGATATGATTTCCCAAAACATACCAGATGGAAGAAGGAGAGATGACCTTTCAGATGTAACCTTTTTTTCTCTTTCAACATGTGTTTTACCGTACCTCCTACTCTTTCAAGAGTTGATGTGTGGATTGCACCAGGTAAACCATCATGCACCGTAAGACAACGTCTGTGGTCATGATGATGCTGGGATTGATTGAGGTGCCTAAAATGACAAAAATAATCATTGTTCTCCAGTATCATATTTCACTATAATAAAACACATCTAGTACAGTCATTAATTTAAGATTGTGTTTAAATTAACACTAAATATCAACATTTTGCAATTTGTTATTAATGCAAATAAATGGAGTTCATACTGCAACCTAAATGCTTTCAAAAACTCTCACAATCATTTCACTGTTTTTGACTCACTTTGAGCATGTATTAAGTTTATATAACAGAATGCAGAAAGACACTGGTGTGTTAATGTGTGTGTGCTTGTGTGAGCAAATGGGTGGATGTGTCTGCGACTGTAAAAGCGATATATAAAAGCAAGTAATACTGTCAATATTACCACTGACAACGACTATTCTGCCTCTTGGTCTGTAAACCAGACTACAAGCAGAGCGGACCTCTGGTGGCAGTGTGGAGACCGGAAGCTCAGATTGAAGCCACCTGCAGGGTGGTATGGTAGCTGTGTGGTGGTGTGGTTATTTGGTTACTTCTTTTTTTTTTTTTTTTTTTTTTTTTAATGCACCTGAAAGAGTGGCTGCATGTCACCAGTAGCTCTGTGATGTAAACCGTTTTTAGGTTATTCTTAGTGTGTTATTGGTTGTTTTTGTCTGACTTGTTTTTTCTTTGCTTTGAACCAGTTTTTTGGCAGTTTTTTTCTTATTGTACTTTTTGTTTTTGGATGCCATTGGCTGTGGCGTTCCTGTGATCAGCTGCTAGCACTGTCCGTGTCCCTTGAGCTGCCTGAGTGAGGCCTGTGATTCCCGCTGAACTTCAGAAGAAGTGGGGGATGCCATGCTGGAGTTGGAGGTGGAGGAGCGGAGGAGGTGGGTCGGGTCGGTGGTATTCTGTATTCATGGGGAACGTGAGGTCTTTGGCGGTGGAAAGGATGGACTGTATGCAGTTGATGGGACCCGGAGAGTGTCATGAGAGGGGCTTTGGAGACCTGGTTTGTAGCAACCACAGTACATCTGTGCCCAGCTTCGGGACTCTATGGTTGACACGCTCCATTGGTGTTTTCATCCCTCCCTCAGCGACAAGGAAACAACAAGCGACATGATCCATGCCGCTGTTGCCATGCAACTGGGCAAATAACCACATCATCTTAAACACTGTTTTTTGCCAACTGCTTGCCAATTCTGTAAATTTTGCACTGATTGCACTGTTTATTTTCTTAGATAATTTATTTTAATATGAATTTTTTTATTTGATCTTTGTTTTTGTTTTTTTAAGAGTGTTTACCTTTATGTTCAACAAAGCCACTGTGACAAAGTTATTTCCCTCGTGGATCATTAAAGTCTGTCTAAGTCTAAATCCAAGTCTAACTCTGCAGTAGGAGATTTTAAGAATCTCTCTCAATTTGACCTTGTGCCCTTGAAAAAAATATCTGCTGTAAGGCCATAGTGGCCTTGATGCCCTGCGGTTTTGTAGTCTGTCTCTTGACTGTCAACAGGCTTTAACACCACCAGCGTCTATTGAGGTAAAAAAAAAAAAAAAAAATCTTTTGATTCTGGATTCTCATTGGGCAACTCATTAGTGGTAGATCTGATTCAAGCTTGGCATGAACCTCTCGTATGGGCTAACAGTTTGACACCAATCTATCACCAGCCAACCAGGAGATGCACTGTGAAGTTGAATTGTCACTGAAGAGAGAGGAAAAAGTTGACTGAGGTAAGACTGTGATAAACGAACGAACAAGCCTGAGTTTGTTACCGTTAAACAAACATTGCTTGTGTAGCGGGAGTGGGTGTGAGTGTGTTTGTGTATGCGTGTGTATGTGTGATGTGAGTTGCCAACAACGCCACCTGGGATTCTAACCCAGGAAATAGCCCTACAAAGGCCAACACAGGTCCGGAAATCACACAAGGGCCAGAGGTCGTGGTTTCAAATTAAATTTTATTTAACAAAATTATTAAAATAACTAAAATAAGAGTGTTGCAGGATGGAACAAGTGCACCCAGATAGGGCCAACACACTGGCAGGAGAAAACAAAAGACACCAATCAGGGCTGGGCTTACCACATTTATATTTGAGGGTCCAAGCAGTGAAGTTGCTGGAACCCCATTGTTTTTGTTAGTGTTATTATTATTATTATGCTTTCTTCTGCCATTGGAGTCTATGACAGCCCATAGAACTGTATGGTAAAAAGTTGTGAAATTTGGCACATTCATTAAGCAGATGATTAGCAGCAGATAAATTAGCAGATGATATTTACCATGGCGTCCATTCAAGTGCACACTGTGACCAACTCTCAGAGGTCCAGCTGTATGCCGCTGTTCCAGTCTTCAGTGTCTTAGGAGGTTGTGTTGACCATGCTGTCCATTCAGGTGGTAATGAAGATAATGACCCACCCTCAGAGATTTAGCTGGATGATGCTGGCTTAGTTTTCACTCCAGTCGCGGAAGTCATCAACGGTGCCCCCTCCACATCCACTCCTGTGTCAGGGGACCATGATCAACATGCTTACGCCAACTCAAATTTTGATGCAGGCTTTGAACTTCAAAGAGTAAATCTAACCAGGCAGATTCCATTCTGAATGTAACCAAACTGCACTCTTCAGTATTTTATACCTCAGGCAGAAGATCTGAAGAAATGTCTTGTGTCACAAATGAAGTCTCAAAATGCTGAGTCAAATTGCATTTTTTTCTACCAGTCAAATATCATTTAGTGTGAACGTTTCATACATAAGAAAAGAGCAATTATGTCATGTTAATTTATAGCTGTCTGCTTGTGCTTTTAAGTGTGTATTTGATGTGCCACAGCCCGTCAGACATTAATATGTCAGTGTTCAGTTGAACCAGAGGTACTCCCCCCACCGCCACCCCACCAAAGTGATGGTTTCAAAGGCATTTTCAGCCACATGGCTGACTCCTCACATAACATAACTTGAAAAATGCTGATTGACTTAAGTGCCATTAATTAAATATGTTCTTTACTTCATCTTGTGTGAATTTTCTTTTGGGTTAGGCGCCGGTTATCAATATGTATTCAGTTAATACATCACAAACTACAAAAAAGTTTTTTATTTTTTAGAAACTTCATTGCATTCAGCAGAATGTCACATTTGTGATATTTGTGTTCACTCATCATTTGCTGTCTAATGTAACTGTTCAGCATTTTTAAGTGTCTGATAATCCTGAAGATGAATTCCAGAGTGTTTGAATTTCGACATTATATGTACACTATCAAAGTTTTAGAACACCCTTTTCCAGTTATTTATTGCAATTCAAGTCATGCAAGTCCCATGAATAGCTTGAAATGGTACAAAGGTAAGTACTGAACAGCCAGAGGTTAAAATAAAGGTTTGGTTACCCAAAATAATAAAATAAAAATAATGTGCATTTCAAAATTATACAAAAAGCCTTGAAAGCTGGTGCTACTAATTCCTACAGGTGTTCCAACTTTTCTGGATTACTTACAACCCCCTCTGTCTGCATAAAAGCAATGTTGAAACACACTGTGGCACCAGACCCTCATGAGCATCAGGTGAACAGTATTGTACTGCAGAAAGTAGTAAATTGCTACAAAAATGGTGAGAAAAAGGCTATTAACAATGGAAGAGAGACAGACCATCATAACACTTAAAATGTAGGTCTTTCCTACAGGGAAATTGTAAAGAAAGTCAAGGTGTCAGTGAATACAGCTTTCTTCACCATCAAAAGGCACTCAGAAACTGGGGAAACTCTGTCAGGAAGTGATCTGGCAGACCTAAAGCCACAACTGAATCAGAGGACAAGTTTCACGAGTTGCAGCAAGAAAGCCATTGCTAAGATGTCAGAATAAGACAAAGAGGCTCTCCTGGGCCACGAAACACCGTTATTGAACTATTGAAGACTGGAAGACACAGGATGTTTGTACACTGTCGAGTAGGTGAGCAGATGGTTCCACAGTGTGTGACATCAACTCTTAAACATAGTAGAGGAAGTGTGATGGTCTGGGGCTGTTTTGCTGGATCCAGGGTCGATGACTCGTACAGAGTGAGTGGCACCCTGAACCAAAACGGCTACCACAGCATTCTGTAGCACCACGCAATACTCTCTGGTCTGCGCCTAGTTGGTCAGAGGTTCAACCTACAGCAAAATAATGACCCAAAACAGAAGTCCAAGCTATTTCAAGACTACCTCAGGAAAAAAGAAATAATGGTAAGCTTGAAAACATGGAGTGGCCAGCATAGTCTCCAGGCTTAAACCCCATCAAGCTGGTTTGTGATGAACTGGACAGAAGAGTGAAAGCCAAGCAACATACAAGTACCACATATTTATGGGAACTTCTGCAACAGACTTGGGAAGAACTTTCTCAAGAATATTAGATTTCTATTGTAGAAAGAATGCCACGAGTGTGTTCAGTCATCATATCTCCCAAAGGTGGCTACTTTGACAAGTCAAAAGTTTAGAATACATTTTGGTCTATAAATTGATTCCATTTCTTTTTCAACTCAAATTGCTTATTTGTTCTAGGCTTTCATTTCAGAGTGCAATGACACAAACTGAATAATTTTCAGTAAATAACTGGAAAAAGTGTGGTGTTTTAAACCTTCTGACCGGTAGTGTATATCCAAAAGATTTGCGCACTGTTGCTACCAGTTTGTCCCTTTATAAATCACGTAAAGTGTTGTTGTATATTGATGTGCTGAAGAAAGAAGTGATCACCGCTGACAAGTCTTATCTTGCATTTAAAAAGGTTTATTTACAAGAAAGAACAATGTCAAACTCTTGCCGAATCTGAGAGAGCCTCTGGCCAATCGTCGAATCCCCTCTGCCATTCAGCTCCCACAGTCACCTTATATAGGATGGTCATCCCCGAGAACCCCCATACACAAACAAAGCTTTATATTGTATGTCCTGGTTCGTTTCACGAACTGGCATCTGGTAAATTACCTTTTTGACCTTTAACCATTAACCTTTAACTATTAACCTTTAACCATTAACTTTTAACTTTATACATCCTTCACAACCCCCAGGCACAGGAAAGGGACAGATAAGAAGAAAAAGAAGTTAATATACTACATATTTCCCCCCTTCGAGGCTCCTAGAGTCTCGACCACCAAAAAACACATTCAAACACACATTCAAACACAAAAACATATTCATTATTATAACAGAATGATATGTCCTTCTTACAGTGCCAGTTACAGCACAACCCTTAACGATACAACAAATTCATGGAGTGTGAGAGCGAAAACCTATCAGACAGTCATCTTTCTTAAAATGTCCACCTTTCAATCTAGACAGGAAATTCTCTCACGGCCCCTCTGTCTAAGGCGACCACACAGTAGTACTCCAAGCCTACTAAAAAGAAGGATTTCTAAAATGTATAGGGAAATATCTTAAGCAGAGTATATATATATGGATACCTCAGAAAATAAATCAAAACCATATCCAACATCAGGCTGGTCGACCCATCGGACCCTCCATTGGACCTTTCCCTTCCTAGCATTACTTTCCTTAAACACCCCGAAAACAAAAAGAAAACAACTGAGGTTCCAATACATCCACTTTCTTAACAAGCACATAACTCAATTACATTTTTTACAACATTGATAAAACAAAAGTATGTTGCACTGTGATTCTTTTCCACTTTGCTCCATTCGTTTCCCACTGGCACTGCAAAGCTTCATCACAGTGTCCTAGTTCAGGGTCCTTCAGTCCCCGAACACCCAGCTTCTCACATTGATCCTCCTTCAACGTCCGTCTAGGAAGAGAGAGCACAGCAGTATCTTTGCAAACATTAAAACAAATAGACACAATATATTTAAAAACAAACATCAACACACACACATTTCTCCCTTGACCCTGTGGATGATAAACTGCCCCAAGACGCTGTTTAATACCCAGTTTCTGTAAAATCAATTTCACAGTCTTATCCACAAACTCCTTCCCGTTATCCGAAGATATTCGATCAGGAAGTCCCCACCTGCTTATGACCTCCCTGCACAGAAACTTTGCAACTGACTGAACATCCTTTCGCTTAGTTGGACAAGCTTCAGGCCATCGTGAAAATCTATCCACGACGACCAACATGTACCTCTTTTACCTGCAACCGGTTTTATCATATCGACAAAATCCACCACCAACTCACGCATTGGACCCCTTGGCGTTGGAATATGACCTGGAGGAACCATCACACCCCTCCGAACATTATTTTTCAGACAGATAGTGCACCTGCTTATAACATAATCAATTTGCTCAAGCAAATATGGTGCCCAAAATCCATACTCTTTTATAATCTTCCTCCTAACTTCCCCCCTTGCAACATGGGCTAAGCCATGTGCTTCCTGAATCATCAATCCCAACAGGTCTGGAGGTGCTACTATCAGTCCCTCATGATTTCTCCAGACCAGTAGAATCCTGTGTTGCCCCTCGATCTACCCACAACTGTTTATCCACCTCAGAGACAGCTTCCTGCATTAAGACCACATCTTTCACTGTAATCTTATCCTCCAAATCTACTTCATGTGTGACCAAGAAAACTTTACCCAACTTCTCAGCTCCTGTCACTGCTTTTGCAGCCTCATCAGCCGCTTTATTACCCTGAGTGACTCTTGACACATCCTTCTTATGTGCTGCACATTTAGCTATTGCTATTTCTTTAGGTTTCATCATAGCATGGAGAAGTTTCATTATCTGAGTGTGATGCTGTATTGGGGAACCATCTGTTTTCTTAAACCCTCGATTTTTCCATACCGATCCAAACAAATGACACACATTATGAGCATATGCAGAATCTGTATAGACCATCACACGCTTTCCTTCCGCTAAAAGACATGCTTCAGTTAACTCCACCAATTCGGCAAGCTGCGCTGATGCAGGCTGCGGTACCACTTCCGCTTTCTCAACAACAAATCCTGTTCCCTGGGCTTTTACCACCGCATAACCAGCACTCAAATTATCTCCCACACGATAACAGGACCCATCTGTCCAATACTCTACATCTGCCTCACGCAGTGGGAGAGCTTTCAAATCTGACCTTAATCTTGAGTATTTCTCTGCTTCTTGAACACAATCATGTGGTTCACCATCTTCTGGAGTTGGCAAATTCTCAGCTGGATTTATCGTAACACATCTGACTAATGTGACATCCTCCTGTTCTAAAAGCCTATTATAGTCTCTAAGTCTAGGCATGGTCAACGTATACCTGCCATAGTTCAAAAGATTTCTGAGACTATGATGAGTAAGAATTGTCACTGGATATCCCCTCGTGACCGAAGATGCTTTGTCATACATTAAATAGACTCCCACCATTGCTCTATAACACAGTGGTAGTCCAAGTTCAACATCTGAGTAAGCAGTAGAATAATATGAAATAGGTTGAGGACTGGTCCCTGTACCGGTTGGCTGACAAAGAACTGCACATGCATATTTTCCTTCAGCTGAAGTAGATACGTACAACAGAAAATTCTTAGAATAGTCTGGAAGTGCTAACGCTGGAGCTTCTTGTAACCTCTGTTTAATCGTTTCAAAGGCTAATAAACCATCCTGTGTCCAGAGAAGATTACAATGAAGTTGAGTACTCCCAGTATCTTTAATCATAGCCCTTAAAGGTCCTGTCAAACTTGCATAATCTTCAATCCATGCTGAAGAGTAACCAGTGATACCGAGGAATGTCATCATCTCCCTGACTGTTCGGGGCTTTGGAGCCTTTCGAATAGCCTCTAAATGACTGTCAGAAATACTTCTGTGGCCCTGTGATATTGTTTGACCCAAATAAACTACCTTCTCCTGACAATATTGCAACTTCTTCTGTGAGACCTTGTGACCATTTTCTGCCAAAATCTGCAACAGCTTAATTGAGTCTTCATGACATGTTTTTTTATCTGGTGAACAAATAATAATGTCATCTACATATTGAACCACTGTACTTTTTAATTTTTGATCTAGTCCTGCCAAATCATCTTTCAATACTTTATTGAAAATATGAGGACTATGTTTAAATCCCTGTGGCAACCTTTTGTACACATAAAACTGCCCCTTGTATGTGAACCCAAACAAACCCTGACTTTCTACACTCAGTGGAACACTGAAAAATGCACCGCATAAATCCAATACTGTAAAATGTGTAGCATTTGGGGGAATTTGAGCTAACAAAGTATGCGGATCTGGCACTTCTGCTGGAAAATCGGCTACTACTTCGTTCACAAATCTCAAATCATGAACCAAGCGATAGGAATCATCTGGTTTCTGTAAAGGCAACAATGGCGTATTGCTTATAGGATTTTGAGTTATCTTCAGCACATCTGCTCTCAGAAGTCCTTCAAGCTGTGGTTCAATCCCTTGAACTGCCTCTTCTTTCAGTGGATACTGATTCTTCCAAGGAGGTCTGGCTCCAGGTCTAAGCTCCACTTTCACTGGTTGAGCTGATTTAACAAGACCAATATCAGTACTGTATCGAGACCACAAACATTCAGGTACTTGCTGTAACATTTCTCTCCTCAAAACGTCTGCGTCCATTTCAACCCCACATATCGTTTCATGTGTCATTTGGACAACTTGTGGTCGCCCATGTCCTTGAGCAGATATCATAATCTTGAGAAACCGCTGATCCTCACTCTTCCAGATGGCAGAATTCCCCTCTACTGGTGCAAAAACAGCTTTTACTGCTTCCGCCATCATTTCTCCTATATCTTTCTGTTCATATTCTTCAGACACCATCAAAGTCACATGTGGTACACTCTCTTTGATTTTATATTCTTCGCTCACATATTCATTCATATCAACCATCATTGCTGCTCCTTGTGGTCCCAAAATTATACAAGACGAGGTGAGTTCAACTTCTTTTGGTTGATGACTTATCCACTCCTCACAATTTGACTGGGCAGCGTCCTTAAAATACTTGAGCGTACAATGAAGCGAATAGTCTAGAAGTTTTGCATCAGGCATATTTGCTACAATGAACTTCTCCCACAATTTAACAGGTTCCAAAAACTCTGCACTAAGATCTCCAATCCAGCATACTGAAGAGGCCTCCACATCTGTTGTCATCAATAGTTGGTAAGCAGTATCAGATGGCATCTCCACCAAACAGCCGTCGGGTGTACACTTTATAACACACTTCAATCTGCATAAAGCATCTCTTCCTAACAGTGCAATAGGTGTGTGTTCTGAAACCAATATAGGTATTGTAGTCTTTTGATTTTTATAACAGAGCTCAATTGGTTTTGTAACAGGTACCAGCTGTTTCACTCCCTCAAACCCCGACCAGACATAGGGAGGTGTATAGCATCTTCAGGCCGAATACAGGTGAAAGCCGCTCCGCTATCTACCATCACTTCTAATGGTCTATTATTTACCTTCACCATTATTGTTGGATCTTGTTCCGGCCCTGACACCACCAGCTGACACCCCCCTTTCGAATTTTCCAGGCACCCCTAAAATCCTTGCTCTGGACCCCTGTAAGGGTTCGCCGGTCCCCGGATTATCAATTGCTGACCTCTGAATCCTCCTCTTGCATTTCCCCTGAAGTTTCCTCTGAAATTTCCTCCTGGTCTATCACACTCACGAGCAAAGTGTCCAAACTGTCCACAGTTATAACACACTTCTGAGAACTGTTGGAAATTAAAGTTTCCTCTTCCTCTTCCAAAGGTTCCTCGACCTCTTCCTCTCCATATTTGCAGCTGGCCAAAAGTTGGTTGTGTGTTATAAACAACAGGGACCACTGGGGACGGTTGAGGTGATTGAAACTGAACCTGGTTTGGCTGCAATTGTGGTGGCGGCTGATTTTGTTCAGGCTGGCTCTGTAAAACTAAAGCCTGCTTCTTCTCCTTCTTCTTGTTATCCACCAATTGTATTTAATTGAGTTTCCGAAGAGTTTCTTGATCTTGTTCCTTCTGATCATACTCCTTCTTTCTATACAGGTCCACTTGATGTGCTACATGGTCTGTATATACACCCTTCGCCATATTTCCAAGACCAACCACTTCTGCCAATTTGCTCCGCACTGGTAGAGGTAGCCCCTTCTGTATCTTGACTCGCAAAATTGATTGCTCCATTTGGCTCTCCTCTGGATCGTTTCCTGTGACATTTCTCCACACTTGATAGGCTCTTGACACATAGGCTCTCGGATTTTCTTCCTGTCCCAGTGGCTCAATGAGAATGTTGTCGGGGTGTATATTTGTCGGAAATGTATCTTTCAATGCTCTCCATACTCGACCTCTATTTGCTGCAAACAGCTCTGAATCATTTACAGCAGTTTCCACATAACGGTTTAATCCAGCTCTCTGCAAAATCTCCCCCATGGCTGGAACCCCAAGTATATTAGCCAGCAATCTCTTAATGTCTCCTACTGCAGCTTGCGTCCCCACCATGATCTCTTCCAACTTTGAGATCCAAGGGTGTGCTCCATCTTGAAGAGTAGGTAACTTCTCAAGTATATCTGACATGTCAGTACTCTGCCAAGGTTTATACTCCAAGTTCTGACCTCTTATGACAACTGGACACATCTTACCAGGCTTCTTCTCTTTCCTTGAACGCAGTTCATATTCCTTGTCCTGTTTTTGGGAACCTGTTTTCCGCAACTCTTTCTTCTGAATCTGCAGTTCTTGTAATTGGTCTTCTAATGCCTTCCTTCCTTTTGGTGTAGTGCATTTGTCCAGACATCTACAGCATCGATCTATATTCTCTTCAACTTCTCTTAAAATCTGTCGTCTTTCTTCTTCTCTATAAGCAGTTTTTATCTTAGCAGACTTCAAAAGAGTAGGACTCTCACTTTCTTCATCACTATCCTCATTCTCAATCTCATTTTCACTTCCACTTTCACCTTCAACTTCACTTTCATCTCTCAGTTCCATTCTTCTTCCTGTTGTACCTCCTCTTCTTTCCGCTCTGGCCAGTAGTCGTCTGACTGCTGGATCATATCCTCCCATGGCTTCTTCTTCATCACTCTGATCCTCCACTTCTCCAAAATCCATCCTTTTAATTCTCAATCGTCCTCCGGTCTCCAAACGTGTCGTTTTCTTTTTACTTTTTGTACTTGGATACATCCTAATAGTTGTCTCTGCTTTCCCCCACTTCTATAACCTGCTCAGCCTCATTCTTAATGTGGTAATTGCCCTCTTGACTAATTACCGGAAGCTGAGGATAAACTTCCCTGAGCTCCATCTCCTTCTTATACGGCGGAGGTCCCTGTACTGGAACTACATGTGAAAAGGGTGCATCAATCTCTGCCATTAACTTCTCTGTTTTCTTCACATTCTTTTTCATTTCATCTACCGTCTTCTCTTCACAGTCTTTCTTCTTCTCCATCCATTTCTGTCCCTCCTTCTCAAACAACTGGAGAATGCCAAGCTCCGTTTGTCTCTTCTGTTTACGTCTTTCACCTTTTCTTCCTTTCTTTTCGTCTGCCTTATATGTGGTCACAAGCACCTGTATTGTTTTTATTACTTCTGGATTAAAGGTTCCTATCACTGGCCATGGTTGCTCAATTTCAGGCCAACGCTTACACCATTTCTGTGACATCTTTGCAATACCTTTAATTAAAGGGTTATTCTTCTGAACTACCTCAACAGGAGTAGTTACTTTTGAGTTATCCATTTTTGATATAATAGTAACACCCCCTTTTTATCTGTAATCAAATTCAACCTAATTAAAAATTACCTTAACTCTATTCTATTATCCTATTATTATATTTATTTTAATTGATACACTATTATTATTACTACCTATATTCCCCCTTTTTATCACAATCAACAAACAAATGAATCAATTTGCCAACTTCAGAGGATGCAAAAACAACCCTACAGATGTAAGAGCAAACAACGCCAGGTCCACACACAATATCAACCATATACAAACAACCGATCAAATTGCAAGGTACAGCTTCCCCAACTCAGCAGAAATTAAACTCTGTTTTCTGAATGGTCAGTCATTGCCAAGCCTCAAACTGCAACATACATGCTATGTGCAAACAAATGAATATACTGTAATTGTCCCAAATCTGATTACCAATCAAACAATATATGTATCATCAATATCAACCATTAACAAATGCATAGAGGTCAAAAAGCAGGTAGGTTAGAAAGAGTCTGTGGATAAAATCACACTGGCCTTATTGCTGGGTTCAGATGCGTGTGCTGTCGTCTGCAAGCCTCAGGTTTCCTGTGAGGTAGACCAGCTGTTCTCTCCTCTGCCTCCAGACACCCCCTTGTCCTTTTACTTCCTTCTTGAACTCTCACCCCATAAAAAGAGACAACAGGCAAACACTTTAACATTGTAGAAAACCACTAAGTACAATACACTCTTCAATGTGACTAACACATTCCTGCCAACACTTTCCTTTATTATTTCTTTAAATATAAAGTCCTTTTTCTGGGGCTCATATATTTTAACAGTTTCCAAAGTCCTCCAAGCAGAGGCTCATAGTATTTTAACCAAAAAAGTCCCCACAAAAGGCTCATACTATATTTATCAAACGTCCTTTACAGGCTCATATGTTTATCAAATGTCCTTAAAAAAGGCTCATAGTATTTTAGCAAGTACTGAATATGTAAGTATATTATTATTTTTATCGCCTTAATCTCCTATTTCCTAATTTTATTTGTTTTATTCAACATAAAATCTAACATATTACTTCATAAAACCGGTTGCCACACAAACAACAAGGATCCACAGACAACACATACAGAACACACAAATTTAAAGTGATCACACATTTCTCTTCCAAATAACTAAGCCTCTAACTTCTCTCTAACTTCTAACTAACTTCTTTTCTTTTAACTACTATTTTCCCTTTCTCTATTAACTATTCCTATTTTCTTCTATTTTCTTTTGTAGGCGATTCTTTCTAGCGGTCCTAGACCTGCCCTAGTAGCCTCAAGCTATGGAACCCCTTTTTCTCTATTCCCTTTTTAACTCTTATATCTTCTTTTCTTATTTTCCTCTAAATTTACCTCTTTTTTTAAACAAGAATTCAAATGTTCCTAATTCCCCTGGGCCCAGGAGTTCTCTCTCTCTCTTTTTTATCCTATTTTTACTTTAAGCCAATTCCTTTGAAGCCAATAAAGCCAATTTTCACACTGCTACCAAAGACCATGTGTCTTACTAGTTACAGCGGTAAAGGGCCCCTCCACTTAACTTTGCACGATGTGAGTTCAGCGCCTCATGCTACTAATTAGGCTTTTCTACTCTTATTTCTTCTATTCCTTTTCTATTCGCTTCTTCACTTTTTCTCTGTTTGTAGGCCTACTCTTATTTCCCTTTATTCCTTAATCCTAACTTCTCTTTTTCTTATCTTCTTATTTCCTTTAAATCTATATCGTCCTTTCCCCCCTTTTGCGTTGCCAGCAACGCAAAGAAACCTCAAATTTAGAAATTTAGAACGACGAATAACTTCTAACAGCAGCACAACAACCACCCCACAAAGAGTCTTAAACGGTGTGTCCCCACAGCAACACTGCACAGTCCCCACGAGCAAACCAGCGCACTATAATGTGAAAAACTCACCCTGTATATAAGCCGGCTGATGCGGGAGTCAGCTCCTCAGGACTGAAAGCAGATGCTGAGAGGCCACAAACACGTCCAAGTTCGTGACGCCAAAATTGTTGTATATTGATGTGCTGAAGAAAGAAGTGATCACCGCTGACAAGTCTTATCTTGCATTTAAAAAGGTTTATTTACAAGAAAGAACAATGTCAAACTCTTGCCGAATCTGAGAGAGCCTCTGGCCAATCGTCGAATCCCCTCTGCCATTCAGCTCCCACAGTCACCTTATATAGGATGGTCATCCCCGAGAACCCCCATACACAAACAAAGCTTTAGATTGTATGTCCTGGTTCGTTTCACGAACTGGCATCTGGTAAATTACCTTTTTGACCTTTAACCATTAACCTTTAACTATTAACCTTTAACCATTAACTTTTAACTTTATACATCCTTCACAACCCCCAGGCACAGGAAAGGGACAGATAAGAAGAAAAAGAAGTTAATATACTACAGTGTTGAATCAAAGTAATAATAGGGCCAAAATGTCATGACCAGACAAGGACGCAGATGCAGGAATCGACTTCTAGGAATCAGTCTTTAATAGGAAGGTTCAGGTACAAAAATTCTCAAAATAAAGATGGTTTAGAAAAACAGCCCAAAGACCTACTTCCAGAAAATCAAAACTGAAAATCGCTCCGCAACGGAAGGAAAACACAAAAGACCAAAGTCAAAAACCAAGCCAAAACTAAATGATCAAACTTAGAGAAGACAAACTCCCTTTAGAAAGTAAAAAGGGACAATCCAAATAGTGATCTTGAACAAGGCTGTCATAAAGATATGGTGAACACAACGTCAGATAAAACACTCTGGCACACAACAAGGGAGACGCAGACTATTTGAACACATGGAGGTAATGGGGGACAGGTGGACACAATCAGGAATCAGGGAAGACACTCAGACTGGTGACACATGAGGAAGGGCAAGTGACCTGAAACGAGAGGAGAGTTACTTTTCAAAATAAAACAGGAAGTGATGAGACAAAACATGGAGACAGGACAAAAAATGTTGTGCACATAATATTGTGCTTTTTTAAAAACTTTCTTGCAATTTCTGCTTTATTTATTTCAATTTTGGTATTTTACCTCCCCAAGCGTCTCAAAATTATTGAGATAAAAATAAAATAAGTCCTCTCTCTGGGTCAGTCAATTGTGTGATTAAGTCAATCGACAGAAGATCAATAAGCCACTACCTTGATAACTGAATAAGTGTTTTAGTATTTATCAAGCAAAGATGTAGAGAAAGAAAATACGCTTGTTTTAGCTTCTTGATGTGATGATTTACTGCTTTTATTTGTGGAACTAGATGATTCACTGTGTATCTTTGGTTTTGGACAAAAATAGATATGGACTGGGGAACTTTAACAGATATAGGGTTAGGGTTATATATATGTGTGTGTGTGTGTGTGTGTGTGTGTGTGTGTGTGTATTTATATATATATATATTATATATATATATATATATATATTATATATTACTATTTTCTGACCTTTGGACAAAAGGATATGGGCAGGGGCGTCTCTAGGATTTTGACACATCCAGGGCTTAGCCCAGAAGAGTTAACCAGATGCATGCACAGGGCACGCACCAAAATGTTTAGACACAGACATTCTCCACATACCCTACAGGTACCTGCTCTTCTGGACTGAATTGAATTAAGGCATTTCATTTCAGCACTCTTAACTTCCAAGACTGACGGCGAGTCGTCTTGTGGTGGATGTTGGTGAACTCTGGAATCTGCCAGAGGTAAATTCATGTGTTTTAAGGTGCTAGGTGCTGTTGTTTATTTTTAATGTGTAAAAACCAACCGGGAGAGCCCTGGACCTTGGGAGAGAAACTGTAGCTGTTGCACTTGAGCTTGGTTCAACACACATGTTCCATGTGTTCCACACATGTGCCATTCCCTTGCCGCTGACACTCCATCTTGCCGTTTGCCCCTCTCCCCCCCATCTTCATCTCTGACTGAGAGGATTCGTGAGTACACTTACATTTTGCACGTGTCTTTTTGTTTCTACTGGTTAAGTGGCCATTTGTTTCCGGCCTCACCACTCATGAGCATCGACTGGGCCTGCAACGGTTTTATTTTGGTTAAGTTAAAAGCCCGGTGTGAATGTGTGTGTGGGTGTGGGCTGTGTGGACATTTGAGTTTGCTGGTCATGGTGACTACATTCTATTTGGGTTCATCCGAGATCATTTGGGAGTTAAAGGTACCAGAGGATTATTTGAGAGTTTTGAATACAATTTCAGTACATATTTAAAGGTCAACAGTGAACAATTAACAAATTCATGACTGTGTCATAAATCATTTTCCTTTTGAACTTAAAAAACTGTGTTGTAATTACCAAGGTGATATTTTAGTTAAAATTAAGATTAAGATTAATAGAACTTTTATGTTAAAGGGGAAGTACAACCTTTCTGTTTACTTCTTAGAATTTATTGGAGGCACCGCCAAGTTATTTTATATCATTATCACAGTTATCACAGGTAGCGCCAGACAAATTCAGGCCCTGTCCCACTGTACTACAACACCCCCATTAATTTGTCAGTTTTAACTAGCTACATGTGACTTTTGGTTACGCTTACTATTAAAGCTGAGTGTGAATGTAGACCCTAAAGGTAGGGTTCACCTAAAAGGTAGAGTTCAACTGCCTCTGTGGAAGAAGTAGGTGGGTCAAAAACAGTCTCATCACATGGATGTGGACCTCTTGGCAGGCATTCCTCTTTACAAGCCTGTATCTGCTGATGGGATACTACCTTGATGTAGTCTGTGGTGCCAAACAGGTGAGGAAGGCTGTACATCACTAGTGGTCGTCCGCTTGGAGAAACTGCATTTCTATTGGGGCAAATTCTGTGGCAATTCCACAGGTGAGCAATGTCCTGCAACTCTTTCTAAAAGAAGAAAAGCAAACTAGGCAAAAAGAAAAAAACACTTTTTAAACTTGCACATCTTTTCAAGTATCCCACACTATCCATACTGCAGTCATTCTCCTCCCCAAAGAGACTGTAAAGGGATTCTAATAAATGTGACAGCAGGGACAATACTGTCTTTCTGTGTAATATTCATTCTAAATCTCAGCTGAAGCTCATATGTGATTTGAACAGAGAAATAATCTGTTGTGAATGTGAGTTTTTTTTTCAACAAAATTTCTTAAGCAGCTCTGGAAGAAAATACTTTGGGATTCATATTCATATTGGAATTGTGAATATGAACAGCATGGAGAGGAGAAATGATCACAGCTGCAGTAAACGATAAGTGCAGCTGGGCATATGAACAGTATTGTTATAATTAGCTATTTTGACAGAATAAAAAAACAGTCTCCAGGGAAGTTATCATTTAGACCTAATTCATTACTCATTTAAAGTGTTGTTATGTGTATAGATCTGTGTATCTCTCTCTCTTGCTCTCTCTGCTGTAGTCCTGCAGGTGAGAGGTGGAAGGTTGGCTGCCAGCCCGTGGATTGGCTCATACTCCAGCCAATCAGAGAAGGAGGGACATTTGAAAAGCTTCTGTTGTGTTGCTCTCTCTCTCTCTCTCTCTCTCTCTCTCTCTCTCGAGTGCATGCTGGGAGATTGTGGCGTGTGAGTGAGACGCTGAGCGAGTTCTGTTTTCGAACTTTTTTTCAGTTTTTTGTTATGTATTGTAGTTTAATTTGCCTCAAATTAATTACTGGGTGAGGTTTTCAAGTTTTAGTTGTTGTTTTTTTGGGGTGAGTTGTTTTTTTTTTGTTTTTTTTTTGTTTTCTTTTTTCTCCTGCCGGCATCTATGCCGGCCGGCGTCTCAGACGCCATGGTAAATGGAGAGTTTTCCAGGCTCACGCGGAAACATGGCATTAAAATCTCTGCCAGCTTCCCGTGCAGCGTGGAAGACATTGCACTGGTGGTGGCAGAGAAGGTAGGACACGGCAGCGTAAAGTCGGCCGCAAGGATGAACGGTGCCATGGTCATCTTCCTGGACCAGGTGGACAAGGTGAACTGTGTCATCGAGACCGGCATCACGGTGAACGGTATGTATGTATCAGTGCTGCCGTTAACGCAGCCTGCAACCAAAGTGATATTATCAAATGTCCCTCCGTTCATAACCGATGAGTTTCTCAGTAGAGAACTGTCCAGACACGGGAAAGTGGTTTCCCCGATCAAGAAGATCCTGTCTGGATGCAAGTCTCAGTTACTGAAACATGTAGTGTCTCACAGGAGATAGCTTTATATGATACTTAACAACCAGGACGAGGAGCTCAATCTCGTTTTCCGTGTCAAAGTAGATGATTATGACTACGTGATATTCGCAACCTCATCGGTTATGAAGTGCTTTGGTTGTGGTGAGGAGGGGCACACCGTGAGGGCCTGTCCGAGGCGGGGTGATCCGAGTCCGCCTGGTCCTGGTGGAGTGGTGGCTGCTGGAGCCTCCGGCTCCGTGGGTGAAGCGCCTTCAGCGGACGCAAGGCCGCGGCTGGCTCCACGCAGCTTGCCACGTCAGGGAGCTGCCGTGTCTGGCCCGGTTCTAGGGGGGTCAGACACTATTACACACAATGTAAGCAGTGAAGATGAGGGGAGTGAGGTGGTGGTAGGTGAGGTAGGGGAAAATAAAGGAGGTGCTGAGGCGAGGGAAGAAACTGGTGTGTGTGAGGAACAGATGGACAAGACAGGTGAAGTTAGTGGGGCACAGGAGGGAAAAACGGGTGAGGAAGGGGAATTGCAGGCAGGTAAGGCAGATGAGGAGGTGAACAGGGCGGGTGAGAAAAGTGACGGAAAGCATGAGCAGGTGGAGGAGGCTGAGATGGAAGAAGAAGGGGCATCGGCAAAGCCAAAACCGTCTCATAAGCGTAGGAGGAAAACAAAGAACACCGTCAATGAGGCAAAAACAAGTAAAGTGGGGGTGGACAATGGGAGGAGGCAGGTGCAGACGGATGAAAGTGGGAGTGAGGAGGAGTGTGTGTCAGATAACAGTGACGTGATAGGTTTCAACCTGAGTAGCAGTCAACAGAGAGAACTGTACACTGCAGAAAAGATTAAATGTTTTCTCCAAAGGACAAAAAACCAACACGGTGTCAAAGTAGAAGAGTTTTTCCTTGATTTGTCACTGTTCTATACGTCTGCCAGACTCCACATGAGCCAAAGAGGAGAGTCTGGCATCACAGACCAGGAGTTTTTTAGACTAAAGAAACTTGTGTTGAAAGTGAAAAAACAAATGAACAGTGATGATTTAAAAAACTCCAATGTATTTTAAAACTCCTGTGTATTTTAACTAATTTATTGATTTTAAAAGTTGCTCTCCTTCTTTCTTTTAACATAGATAGTTTTAGAATGGGCAGTTTAAATGTTAATGGAGCAAGAGAGGTGAAAAAAAGAGCACTCATTTATGAACCAACCAGAATGAAACGCATTAATGTCATGTTTCTACAGGAAACGCATAGTGACTCTGGTAATGAAGCAGACTGGAGGAGAGAGTGGGAAGGGGAAGCCATTTTAAGTCACAGCAGCACTCTGAGTGGAGGAGTGGGCTTCCTCTTCTCCAGGAGTTTCTCTCCAATCTCACTGGAGGTCGTGCACCTAATTGAGGGAAGGTTACGTTTAACTAAAGCTCGGTTTGAACATTTTACTGCTGTTTTTATCAACCTATACGCTCCAACCAACGGTGCAGAGAGGAAGCTGTTTTTACAAAAAGTAAATGATGTTTTAAATAGCTGTTCCTCGGAGGATTTCTTATTCGTGGGTGGGGATTTTAACTGTACTGAATATGCGCCTTACAGATCGCAACCATGCAGAGCCTCATCCAGCATCCCAGCAGGCTTTGAGGCAGCTGGTCCACTCTCATGGCCTGGTGGACGTGTGGAGGAAGATGCATGCAGACAGCAGACAGTACACATGGTCCCACCTCAGAGAGAGTAGGATCTCCTCAGCCAGACTTGACCGTATTTATTGTTTTAAACATCATTTTAATACTTTTAAGTTGTGTAGAATTGTACCCACGGGATTCTCAGATCATTCCCTGCTTTTTTGTCATGTTTTTATTAGGAACATTTTACCGAAAAGTGCATATTGGCATTTTAATTCAGTTTTAACACTTGATAAAAAGTTCAGGGAGGTTTTTATCTATTTTTGGCATGTTTTTAGACAGAGGAAAGCTGATTTTAGTAGTCTTAGGCAGTGGTGGGACCATGGCAAGACTGAGATTAAACTTCTCTGTCAGCAGCACACCCTCAATGTTACCCGAGACATCACCAGATCTGTGAAAGACCTGGAGAGTGATATTGTGGAACTAGAGACAATGAGTGAGTCCAAAGGAGAAAGAGGATATATTGAAATCCTCAAAAAATGGCTTTAGCCGACCTGCTGGACAGTAAAGTACAGGGTGCACTGGTCAGGTCCCGATTCCAGAACATCACTGAAATGGATGCTCCCTCTAGCCACTTCTTTAGTCTAGAAAAGAAAAACGGACAGAGGAAGGTAATCCACTCGTTGCTAGCAGACACAGGGCAGGAGCTCACTGAACCAAGCCAGATAAGAAGGCGAGCGGTAGAGTTTTACTCCTCTCTCTACACTTCCGAGTGTGAGGAGGAAGCCGCACTGTCTGAGGAATTCTGCAATGGACTGCCTCAGGTCTCTAGAGACACCAACTCCCACCTTTTGGAGCCGCTGCAGATGCAGGAGCTTCAAGCCGCCGCAGGGACGGAGAGCTCCCGGCATAGACGGCCTAACTGTGGAGTTTTTTAAAGCCTTCTGGGACATCCTCAAAACGGACATCTTAGAGGTGTTTAATGAAAGTCTGGCTGCTGGTTCCATGCCAGTGTCCTGCCGCAGGGCTGTCCTCACGCTCCTGCCCAAGAAGGGAAACCTACAGGACATTAAAAACTGACTCCCTGTGTCTCTACTATGTGTGGATTACAAGATTCTGTCCAAGGCCTTGGCCAACAGGCTGAGAGGGGCTATGGAGCAGGTAATCCATCGGGATCAGACCTATTGTGTACCTGGCAGGTCCATGGTAGTCAATGTCTACCTAATTCGAGATGTTTTGGAGCTCTCCAGCTCATTGGATATAGACACTGGTCTGATTTCCCTAGACCAGGAAAAGGCTTTTGACCGCGTTGAACACGGCTTCCTCTGGAGGGTGTTGGAGAAGTTCGGGTTCAGCGCAGGGTTCATAGCTAAGATCAAGGTGTTGTACAGTGAGGTTGAGAGTGAGCTGAAGTTAAATGGTGATCTGTGTGCTCCTTTTAGAGTGTGTAGAGGGGTCCGACAAGGGTGCGCTCGGTCGGGGATGCTCTATGCACTCTCCCTAGAACCCCTCCTGAGCAAAATACGCTCCTGCATGCAAGGACTGGTTTTACCTGGTTTTAAGGGAAATATTGTTTTATCAGCTTATGCAGATGATGTGGTGGTTTTTATTAGAAGCCAGAGGGATGCAGACAGGCTAACAAACATTGTTAATAAGTTTAATATTGTGTCAGCAGCGAGGGTAAACTGGATGAAAAGTGAAGCCCTTGCTGTCGGCAAGTGGCATGGTGGTCTCCCGGTTCTTCCCCAGAAACTAGTTTGGAAAAGAGATGGTTTTAAATACCTGGGAGTTTTTCTGGGGAATGAAAACATAGTTCAGAAGAACTGGGAGAACGTTACTGAAAAGATTGAGGGAAAACTTGAAAAATGGAAATGGCTACTCCCTCAAATGTCTTTTAGAGGTAGGGTCCTGGTTTTAAACAACCTTGTGGCATCCCAACTCTGGCACCGATTAACATGTATAGATCCCCCATCAGACTTACTACGAAACTACAACGAAAAATAGTAGATTTTTTTTGGGACGGTCTCCATTGGGTGCCACAGGGGGTGTTGTTTTTAACCAGAGAGAAGGGGGGACAGGGCCTCATCCACCTGGCCAGCCGAACTGCTACATTTAGATTGCAATTTATACAAAGGTATTTAATAGGCCCGGCAGATCTAGTTTGGAGGGATGTGGCCAGCTGCATTCTCAGACGTGCAAATAACTTGGGACTGGATGCTGCTCTGTTTTTAACTGATTTAAAATTTTTAAAGTTAAGTGGGTTGCCTCCGTTTTATCAGGGTGTTTTTAAATCCTGGATCCTTTTTAATCAAAAAAGGGGCCAAAAGTCTGACTCTCTGCACTGGTTGTTGAAGGAGCCACTGATACACAGAGCCAGGCTGGATATCAGCAGCAGCGTCACACCTGGCCTGATGGTGGCGCTGTGCAGGGCCCGGACCCTGTGCCTGCAGCAACTGGTGGATGGGGTGGGGACGGCGCTGAGCGATGCTGTGGCCCTGGGGTCTCTGCTGGGACTACGCTCAATCCGGGTTGCTAAAACGTTTTTGGAGCTCTGGAGACAAAGGCTTTCTGGAAGGGAAAGGAGCCTCCTGATGGACCATAACCAAGGAAAGGCTCTACCAAACTCCACAGACCCTTTTCCAGAAATCTATCTGACCCCAGGACTAGGAGACTTAGACTAGATAAACTGACGTTACACCGATCTGACTCAAAAACTTTCTACTCCAAGTGTATCAAGTGTATCAACAGGAATGGACTGAGCAACAGACCGGCCACAGTGTGGAGTAAAAGACTAGCTGGGGAAACTGGACCCGGCCCACAGTGGAATGTTTTATACAAACCTCCCCTTAAAAAACAGACTGCCGACAATTGCCATTGCCTACAACGCTTTTATTTCTGTTCTTAATACTGCTGTTAGTTAAAAGTGTCCTTTTTGCCACGTACGTGAGACTATCTACCATGTTTTTATTGAGTGTAAGAGACTCACAGAGTTTTTCACTCTTTTAACATTGGTTTTTAGTCGTTTTGGTGTAAGTTTCTCCAAGAAGGTTTTTATCATGGGTGCTGGCTATAAAAAGACAAACAGAGAAAAGTGGCTGCTGCTAAACTTTCTGTCAGGAGAAGCAAAAATGGCAATTTACGTTAGCAGAAAAAAACGAACAGAGAGGGACAGGAAGCCAGGTCAGTCTGGCTCTGCAACATCAGGGCCAGACTGTGGCTCGAATATAGATTTTATAAACACATTGGAGATTTGGATACTTTTAAGCAGCGCTGGTGCTGTAAAAACATAATTTGTTCAGTAAATGAAAATGAATTGAATTTTAAACAAGTTTTCACTGGATAATTTATTTTTTAATATGCCAAAACATACAAAGTAACACTTTGTAAATATAGTTTTGTAACACTACTGTAAATATGCTAAGAATGTAAATGAAATGTATTTTTAAAAATCAATAAATCTCTCTATCTCTCTCTCCCTCCCTCCCTCCCTCTGACTTCTTTGTTGGATAGGTAGGTTTGTGGTGGGGACTAGGGACCAAGGTAATACTGGGGTACCCTCTACATCTGCACATGTAGGCGGACTATATTATCACATTAGGTCACAGCCAATAGAGTCAGGCCTTTTCTTTTCTTTTCTTTTCTTTTCTTTTCTTTTCTTTTCTTTTCACACAGAGACAGTTGAGCTAGGCTCATTTTGATTGTAATTTGTCTATTTTATTTGGCACAAGCCCCACCAGTCCCTCTCTCCCCCTAAATTGTTTAAAACCTACATCTGTTGTGTGTGTACCTTTTCACTTAAGTGTTGTGTAGAACTGCCTGTGTTAACTGCCTCCCATCATCTCTGAGTTTTTCTTTGTTGATTGTCAGCATTACTGTTTCCACATAAATAGAAATGTAACAAGTGTTATCTTAATTCAACCAAAAGGGGAGGAAGACTTACCTCAATTATTTCCAAGCATGTGAACTGTATGAGATTTTTGTCAATGAAGTCCCCTGAGAAATGGTCATGGTCCTTTAAATCTTGAAAAACATTCAGTGCGTTTACATGCATGTGAAAAAAAAAAAAAACTAATTATTGTCTTAATCGACATATATAAAATTGGAGTTCTCATTATCCGATTGAGACACCCAGATAATGCGATTGAATCGGAGTTTTCAATCGGATAATGCGTGTGCGCATGCTCCACGACCGCTGCGCTGGCGTGTGACCCCGGAACAAAAACGTCCACGAAAGTCGGGCGTAGAAGAAGAAGAAGACAAACGGGTAAGTGCGGATCTTACCTGCACCAGAAGTAGCGCAAACATTACGTACAAGAATAAAAAATTTACTAATATCCGTCAGTTGTTTGAAATGCCGGTCCGCCCGATGAACGACTTTTGTTCATTATATCGCGTAATAGGTCAACCCGGAAATCGGGCCGTATCAACGTGGTATTAACCCGCTGAAAAGATACGTATCGCCACCTAGTGTGGAGGAGGAAAACAGTTATTCGATTTTCTTGCGCTGCAACTGGGACAAGGACTGTAGTGAGAAAGTCGAATTTTGAGTCTAGCTTGATTAAGCTCTGCATTTCCAGCGCATTCCTCGTCCACTCACTGAGCAGCCGAGTAGCTGTTCGCAGCAGTTCGTTAATTGGACAGTTGGACGGAGGTGAAGGGGCGTGGCTGCTCACTGCGTTCAATCTGCCACCACACGGAGCTGTGAAAGCATCTGAAGCCCAGGTAAGCTAACAATTAATAAATTAATACTCAAACTTTAAAATAATGGCTTCTGTTTGTGAGAGAAATTGTATTTTCACTCGTAATAATAGCGTCAAGTTAGGGGGTTCACTGAACTCTTTTTTTGTAAATAGCTGCTCTACAGGCTAAAAAAAAAATAGCTTTCTCTGTCTGTTAGTTAGGCAGCCAGTCACAGTTGTTGCCCGTAACAACAACTGTAACGTTAACGTTACATGTAATTACACGGTCACAGCTAACTACGTTACGTTACTGTGAATTCCCGCTCATTTCATGCTGTTGTGAAGAGGTGGAGAGCTGCCAAAAATGTTCACTTGCAGTTTTTGCAGCAAAATAAATATTGGTCTTTCATTCTCTCTCATTGTTTCTCTTTTTTTTGTCACTGACACTTAAGGTTAGTCAAAGTGGATTTTGAAAGGCCTAATATGTCTGTACCACAAACCACACACACAGTGTTTTACAGTTCTGTATTTATGGTAGGAAATTCAACTGAAAATTTTGAAATCTTGAAAAGTTTAAAACAGAATGTTCAAATTGTTTCGTGTCTTCTTTTAATTAAGTTTGAATTATGTGTTTTGTTTAGTATTATTTTAATTTTTTAGAACAACCCAGCTATTCTGCAAAATGCTTTATGCTGAGTGTGGATCAAAACACTGTACAGGACAACATCCCCTCCTTCATGTCTGTCCTGTGCCGGATGTTTGGGAGCTACTATTGCCTAAACATACACTATCCATCATGCCTGGTATCAACCCTGGAGTTTCTGCAGCGGTGAGTTTTTTTGGCTTTGATTAAGTTTACATTTTCACTTTATTGAACTTACAAGTAGTTGCTTTGGTGACTTTACCTATTATAAGTGCCTTTAACCTCTTAAGCCCGAGATTTAGTCTGACCCAGCTACATATGTGCTGATGCTTTCACCTCTACAGGTGTCTCACTAGTGTTACTGTTATTATGATACCAGTGTTATTCATATAGATCTTGTAGTTGCAGAGATGTACTATATTCATGTTGGGTATGTAATTTTCGAGCAGGACCCTGAGCCAGAGGCCTAGGGAAGAAGAGGTTAAAGTAATAGCTTAAATAAAAAGTTATCATTGTAAAGATTTTTGTTAATGTGACAATATTTTATTATTAATACAGTCGTTTGTCTTTTAGGTGTTTCCACAGATGTTTTTTCTCTATCAACCCAGAGAAGGGCACTAAAGTAGAGATGACAAAAAGATCCCATCTTCATTTGAACCCCCAAATCCTTACCTTGATTCAGCAACTTTCTGATTATGAGTGGTGTGATGTATAAATATGGACTACAACCACTGAGATTGATGGCACGTGCCCCCCAAGGCTACATTTTTTCTATTTCTGGTAAACGTCATCTAAGAGGTGGTCGAGCTAACTGTAATGTTAAATGACAGTTTCCATTTTTCACTGAGCAATAATCCTAACGGGCGAAGAGAAATACTTTTAGACAGCTTCACAGCATATATACGAGTCAAAGAACAGGAATTTGTGCCTTATAATTGTATATTATAGTATATATTTTGCAGCAAATTCTGTTTATTTAGTATTTAGGTGCTTGACTGTAAAAGTCATTAATCCTGCACTGATTACCAGAGTAATTCCGTAAAAAATACATTAGATATGTAAACAACTTTACAGAACAACTTGTAAATTTTACATCCCAAAACTGTAGTTATTCATCAAAAAATATTTTAAAGTTGTAGATTATACAGTCCTTTAGTAGTTTGTGTGCTTGCTCAAAACATTTTTCTGCGCTCAAGTTATTATACTGCTCACTCATAAATGAGGCTCAAATATAACTCCATACGAAGCTAGAACAGTGCAAGCACACACAGTAGCGGTGCAGAATCAGGAAGTGACGCAATATGCTTACTCACATGACGAAAGTGACAACTAATGACCCAATGGAAATGCAAAAAATAAATCCACACTGAAATAAATCCTTCTCTGACTTTTCATACTGTTAAAATATAAGGAATGTTCACTAGAAATAAAGTAGGAATAAAAAAAAACATCTTTAAATGTATTTGGCCTTAACTGTATTGATTACTGTAACTTTCTTTCTTAACATCTGTTGCAGTTTTATTAACCTGTCATCTTCAGCATGATGGACAGCGCTGTAGCTGCCTCACAAGAGCATCAGTGCGTCAGTGTCATTAGGGGGCAATTCATGACAAATATGAAACGCCACCAAGAGAAAGACACTCGCTGGACACAATTCCTTGATTTTAGATGTTTTCATATAATAGAAAATAAAGATAATATTTATCTACCAAACAATGACTCTTACTGATATCCGCACCTAATAACGTCATCAGTTTGTGTTTTAACTATGCACTTAACATAAATGATTCTGATAGGGTTTGAGGTATTTGGGGATCCATTCTCCTTTTTCTTTGTTTCAAGGAGGCATGAGAAGACTTTCTTTTATTCTAGACAACCCCCAAGTGATCTTAAAAGCTCGGAAAATAAAAATCATATAAAAGATGTGCATATGCTGAATATTCAAGTCATACTTACTTGGTCCCTAAACACCACCTCCCTGTCAAAAAAGGCACAGCAGCGCTTGCACTTCCTGTGCCTGAAGAGCCATCCTGGCCACCTTCTACAGAGGTACTATTGAATGTCTGCTGACCAGTGGCATCTCCGTCTGGTTTGGGGCCTGTGAGACTTTTGACTGGAAGTCTCTGCAGAGTGTGATGAGGACAGCGGAGAGAATCATCGGGTCCCCGCTCCCCTCCATCCGGGACGGGGACCAGATGCCTGACCAGAGCCCAACGCATCTCCTCTGACCCCACCCATCCACACCATGGACTGTTTTCCATGCTGACCTCTGACAGGAGGTTCTGCATCATCCACAGCAGGACGTCCAGATTCAGAGACAGTTTATTCCCCCTGGCTGTAAGATTGCTGATCACGCACACACAATAAACAAACTCTTATCCGTGGACTGCTACTGTCCCCTCCTGCCCCCCCACCCCTGTACCCTTCACCAACCTACACCTCACCTGATCCTCACTGGACTAACTAACCTCACTGGACTGACATATATATATACCATTACCGTTTCAACTAGCAGACAAATGTTGCAGAGTGACAGATATTCATAATTATTGTAGTAATGCACACGTGTCTTTTGGGTCCTGATCTTGAATTTCCACACGTTCTTGCACAGAGGTTCTTCAATAAAAAATATGAATGCACATCACACAAAAATCCACAACACAGTCACATTAACACATTTATTTGTTTTGCATTTTGTTAATTGAATCAAACGTACTTACTGACTATAACTAAGATGCCTTACATATAATGAATTTGACTAATCATCAAGCACGCTACTGTTAAACAAACTCAGTAAATGAGGATGAAGGAATGCAACATTAAAAAGCTATGAAATAAGTCAAGCAGACAGGACAGACAAGCATGCTTATTTGTGTTAACTTTGTGTGATAGGATTTTTTTCTATGGATACAAAGCCTAAACAAATACAAATGACGGTGTGGTATTTTCAGACAATCGTGACTGTGCTTACAGGAGCAGAGCCAAAGCAGCATTTCTATGATTCCTGGCCTGCAACAGTGTCAAAACAATACTTCCTTTACAACAAGCTGCATCTGTTTAAATAGATTACACAGAGTTGTACTGTTCTGGAGTGACATTCCTTCTGTATGTGGACAAAGTTGAACAAGAGATTAACAGTATTTACCTTTGCTGCATTGTGCGTGCAATGTGCAGTCACAGTCTAAAAAAGAGATCAAACATGTGATCAAACACCTCTATTTTCATTGTCCTAAACCCACATTCTATAGCTTTAACAAGTTTTATGTACATCATTTTCTGATTTTCTTTTGTTACATTTAGTCAGCCAGTATCAATTAATGAACAGGCACGTTGTTGCATGATTAAGATCATGTGGGCATATACAGTATATAAAGTTTTGTAGGTTTCATACTTTGCTTCGGATAAAGTGACAATTCAGTTATCGGTTATCTTAAATAAGATTATTTTGGTTATTGATAGGCTGACTTTATTTGGGAAGCAAATCTTAGGCATACTTTTGCTCATTTTAATTTAAAAATGTTTCTAATCTTGACTCCAAGAGACAGTGCTTCACTTCCACAGACCCATTAAAAATTATACTTTTGTGTCATATGGCATTTTCAAAGGTACGACAAATAATTTGAGATTTATTCAGATTGACATTCTTTACGACAAGTAGGTGGGCTGCCTACCTACAAGCGTACTGCACTTGAGTTATACAATATAATGCTGCAGCACCTATGTGACTCAAGCTGACCACTCCTGAACTTGACTGAAGCCTTTTTTTCTCCAAAATATTCAGTTGCTGAAATAATCAGTGTGGCACAGTGATGTTAGAGCCATAATCCATATTGTGTGAAACCTAGATGGCTGACACTGAAGTTGATGAGATAATACAAAGCTGCAAACAAAGGAACACAAAACCTGAACATGTGATGATGAGCAGGTTAGAAAGAAAAATAAATAATCTGGCCATATATTTTTTTTTAAGGTTTTTTTTTTTAGTTTTTTTTTTTAAAACCTTCCCATAAATTGTGTATTTATGAAAAGGCACCCATTTTAGAATATACAGAGATGTTAAGAACAACAAGTAGCTTCAAATTCCTCTCATAAAAATGCAGTAAACTAGTTTGAACTAAAAATATGACATCTTGATCTAGAAAGAGCGAGTTTACATCGGTTGACACAGTTATAATTCACATATACGCTTGTGTCAGATTTCCTGCAGTGCACACTCTGTGTGAACTCTGTTAAGAGGCATCAGATCCCTTCATTTCATTACCCTTGAGAAAGTCTACAGGGGGCACTCTTACTCGACTTTTACATTTTAGTCAGCACCCCTGAAAAACAAGTCATATAGACATACTGTAATTCTCTTTCAACGCTAAAGACTTTGGATAAGTGAAAGACAGAGCATGTCCTCCCTCAAAGAATATCTTGTTTATTAGTACTTTGTCTTAGTTAATATTATTAAGTTTCATACTGATTATGAACTCGTCCTAATTGCCATGCTCCCATATGACACTGCTACAATAAAGTCCAGCAAGTCAAACACAACCAGACAGACGATCAGACATCTTGGAAAAGTTGACAATTTTTCCCAGATCATTTAAAATCTGAATTACTTACTTTGCAGGGGGAAAAAAATGTGTGCACAACTGCAGAGTTCAGTAGAATAAATAAAATAGGGATTATGACACTTTTTTTTAAGTGTGTTTTTAAAAGCATTCATGGTATTGTATGCAGTTCAAATGAAAGCTGACCATTTTTATTTAGCTAAATAACTGGATGCAGCCCCTTCACCGAAACCAGATAATGGTTTCAAATGGTATACACTGTGATGAATGTTTGGGTAATATTTTACCGCATGCTTTCATTTTGTCCTCCAAATATTTTTAACGAACTTGTTGTTTAGTTTCAAAGCTGTCTTTTAATCGGCATCACCATGTTCCTAGAATTCTGTTATTAACTTGGTGAGTGCAGGGATATTATTACTGAAAGAAATGACGGTCAAAACAATTATAAGGCAAACCTTATAACTGGAATGATCCTTACAATAAGACAGTGGTCTCACGGAGACCAAGAAAGATCATTGGTTCTTCAACATCAATCAAAAACCCATACATTTTTATCAATATAATACTATATACACCCCTGATACTCCTGGATTTATGAGGGCAGTCTGCACACACTCTTAAACATGTCGGCATTTTCTTGATAAGGAGGTTCCCCTGGAATCAAAACCTCATTGGCTCATTCACAAAATATTCAGTAGGGTATAGCAACGCAAACACCCCAGGACAATTTAAGACACAGGCGCAGTGAGTGATGAGCGAGAACTTTTCCACAGTAGCAATAAGCTCATGTGTCCATGCTCGGTTCACCTGTCTCTTTATGTGTATGCATTGTATTGAATTTTTAGATCATTTATTCAATAACTGTGTGAAAATAATGGTCTAGAAGACCATATATGTGTCCATTCAATTCCCTTTTCACTTTGAAGACCCTGATTTCCTTTGGTATATCATAGAAAAAACTGAGTGAATGAAAAGCAAAACAAACTAAATATGTAAAATGTTCTCTTGGACAATAAAATATTATTTGTTTAGTGACAAGATAATTTTGACCTTTTGTCCTGTATCATGTGCTTGTGTGTTTGTCCCATTACAAGAATGTAATACCTGGACTTAAATTATTAATATGAAAAATCCATTACACAAATGAATGTCTGATCATTGTTTCTTCAAGTTTTGTATATTTTTTAAAAGTTACTTAAAAAAATATAATTTACTTCCACCTCCCATCTTCTCTTATTGTGATTAGCCTACTATAACAAATAGGGCCAGGTAGCAAGCAATAGGAAACTGTACATAACTTTCCTGCTAAGCTGTACAATCTTCAAACATTCTTGTTCTCACACGGTACATCACCTTGTTTATGTCCCTTTGCTCATGAGCCCTAAAAGCTTTATCCATACCATACCAGCCGGATCTTCTGACAATAGTGCAGTGACACTGATGTTAGACAAAATCAATTCAAAATCAAATAGTAGACAAGTGGGCATGTGTTTCTGAATGAGTTTGCCAAAGTTCTGGTGGGATATGACTTGCACTGGTCCCAAGAAAAACTAAAACTCTTAATTTTGTTCTTAGTTTTGTTTAATGTGTTTCTACTGTGTCTTTGTCAGCAGGTGCAAATCCTGAGCCAAGTACTGTTTGTTGGAGGTAATAATGGGCAGTTTCTGCTGTTTCCTCCACTTTCTGTCCCTGTCTATATATATATATATATATATATATATATATATATATATATATATTTTTTTTTTTTTTTTTTTGCTTGTGAACTCACATGCTTGTTTCACATGGTGGTGTCAAGCTTCTGTCGAGAACTATGTGATTTTCTTGTTTTTCTCCACTATGTTCTTCTCCAGCCTCACTCTTTCTTTCATCCAATCCCTCCATACTTACTAGTTCCTGGGTGAAGTTGAGTGGGCTAGCTTTAGATGACAGTGAACTAGCAGTGCTGCCTGTGCCAACAGAAGATTTTTCCATGTGATTCCTCCCCTGGTGGCTTAAGCATGTGAGCTGTCCTTCACCTTCTAAGCTCCAAGCCAGTGAGCCCTCCCCTCCCTTCTGCGAGTTGATAGGACAGACAGATTGCTGGCCCAGAGGTGGAGACTGGAGAATTGCCAGGGGAGACTTTGTTTCTTGTGTTGCAGAACTAGGACATGGAGAAATCCTGGAAACCATGGCATCACAAAGCAGTTGAGCAAACTTGGCTGATCCACTTGATACTGGGGCTGCCACAGGTGTCATTACTGCCACAAGAACATCATCTTGGGAGCCAATAATGTCAACCTTGTGAGCTTTTGTCTTCTGAGGGGGGGTGCCATCTTGCAAAGAGCTACAGATGCTCTCACGGGTCATCTCAATACTTTCCCCACTTTTTGGTACCAAATCCATATGTCCAGTCATACTTTTTCTGGGGCTAGACACAAATTCATACATACCCTCTTTGATGGCGGTTGGTTGGCTTTCAGGGTTAGTTTCCATTGTACTGATCTGACTCAGATCCAACGGAGGGGGGACACGCTGCTGTCTTGCCTCAGCTTGAACACCATCCGCACTGGGGAGCAAAGAGCTTATTCCTCCTGATTCCACAGTAAAATCCTCAGATACTTTAGAGCATTGTCTAGCATTGCTTACTTGAGGTGAAGTCTCCCTGACTTCGGAGTGGGTCGATACATTTGTCACGATCTGCTCTTCTTTAACCTTTCCCTGTTGCTCCTGGATGGCTGCTGTCTTGTTGGTATTTTTCGCACTTGGGTGTCGAGGGGTCAATTTGTTAGATGAGAGCCTCGTTTGTTCAGGGGAGCCAAGTAGAGCTACTTCCTGGTAATGTTTGGACCGGTCTGGGCTATCCATGTCTGCATTGGAGTAATGCTTGTGGTAGCTCCAGCGACTGGGCGAATGGTGATTATCCACAGGATATTTACTCTCCTCTTTTTTTTCCACCAACACATCTGTGAGTTCCATACTACGGGCAAAAGCATCCTTTAAGTTAATTGAAATAATGCTTCCACTCCTTTTGGCTCTTTCAAGAGCTTCCCTCCTTTTGATGGCCTTCTCCTGCCTCTTTTGCTCTCGGTAGAACTCAGAGAAGTTGTTGACAATGATTGGGATAGGCAGAGCAATGACCAACACGCCTGCTATGCAGCAGAGTCCTCCTACAATTTTGCCCAGCAGGGTCTGTGGGTAAATGTCTCCATAACCAACAGTTGTCATAGTAATTGTAGCCCACCAGAAGGAGGCAGGGATACTGGTAAATTTGGTGGCATCCTCATCCTTCTCAGCAAAAAACACCAAGCTAGAGAAGATCATAATGCCCATGGCTAAGAAGAGGATCAACAAACCTAACTCATTATAGCTCCTTCGCAAAGTGAATCCCAAAGACTGGAGTCCTGTCGAGTGTCTGGCCAGCTTCAAGATCCTCAGTATCCTCATAATGCGAAAGATCTGAACAACACGGCGCACATTCTGGAACTGCAGCACACTCTTGTTAGATTCAGTTAGGCAGAGGGTCACATAATATGGCAGTATAGCCAGCAAATCAATGATGTTTAGCGGTGCTTTGATGAAATCCCACTTGACGGGTGCTGAGAGCAGGCGCAGCAAGTACTCCATGGTAAACCAGGCAATACAGACAGCTTCCACATGGGCAAGACTGGGGTTGTCATTAAACTGACCAAATTCATCTACTACCTGCAGTTCTGGCAGAGTATTGAGGGACAATGATATGGTGGAAATGATGATAAACAGGATGGAGATCATGGCCAGTATCTGAAAAACAAACACAGGAATTGAAGTTATAGACAGCTTATTGTATGGCTATAGGAACAGAGAAAACTGGGTGAGTCTGGTCTATCCAAGATTAATCCTACTTCGAAGGCTCAGAAACATACTGTATGTCAATCAAAATATGTATCTGTAGTGCATCACAATTGAATCATACATGCATTAAACGTCATCAGAGGTAATGCTATAGGAAACTAGAACAACATTCGTAGCATTGCATAGCCTGACACAGCCACATAGTCACACAAACACCAGATTTTTTCTTTGTCACATATATGGATATTTGTAGTAGTGACATTATTATGTGCATTGGTGTTTTCTCTAAATATATGCAGAACACGTGTTACACAAGAAAACACACTTCTGATGCAGAACAATATAACTTATAATTGGCATCCACCATATGGACCACACATAAGAACATCAACACTGCAACACTGGAGTATTTCACTTTACAATATATCTTTTACTCTTCAGGAAATGCTAACGTAACATGTCACTGAATCCTGTTTTTAACCAAATATGACACATCCAGTCAAGAGGTATACATATATACACTGCCTGGGCAAAGAAAAAGTTGTCACCTGGGTTTAATTAAGCAAATGGGCACCAACCCCCTTTTGGATAATTACTGCATGGGTGATTATCTTTCAGCAGGCAACAAATTATTTAACCCCAACTGATGCAATGAGTAACTTCTCATTTCTTAAACAACCATGTCGACAGACACATCCTGTGGTTATAGAAAAGACTGAAGTCTGTTTGGGAAAGGTCAAAGTATTGGCGTACATCAAGCAGAGAAAATATCTAAAGGGATTACAGAAACTGCTAATATTGAGTATAGAATTGTCCAGTGCATTATTAGAGAGGACATGAAACACTAAACATAGTTATGATAACTTAAAGAAGGTCTCTCATACTGAAAAAAATATTCAAGTTTTAACACTGATGGTGAAGGGAATTTCAAAATCCTGCAATTTAAGTTTCACTGTTAAAACACAGGGTGCCGCTATGTTGTGTCGCTGGGCCTGTTGTCATTGGATTGTTTGGCTTAACTTGCGGTTGCACAAAGCAACTACATATGGACTGGAAATAACAGGTAAAGAGGAGCAAATTGCAGAACAAATTAAAGGGGGCATGGTTTGCATGCCTCCTGCACGTTTTTATAAAGTTGTTATTTGCATTTTGCACTTTTCGCAGCAGCTGTGGCTCAGAAGGTAGAGTGGGTTGTTCATGAACTGAAGGGTTAGCAATGTGGATGTGTCTGTGACTGTAAAAGCGGTTTGAGTAATAGGTAGAAAAGCGCTATATGATATGTTCCTTCTTGTCAATGGCTCAAACGTGTAGGCCTTGGGTTAGTTGAGAAACCTGTTCATTGATAGTTAGATGATAGAAAAATCACCCTTGCTGCTCCTAAACTGCGTCTTCTTCAATAGCTACCAAGGCAACTAACATATTTGATGATGTAGGCAGGTAGGGAGTGTGTAAAATAAAGATGACGGAGAGCATGCCCCAAAACACCCTCATAAATGCATTTAAAAAGCTGTTTTTTTTTTATCTTCATGTATTGTGTTTAATATATGTACACATATACTATTTTGGTGTCCGTTCCGTTAGTTTCATGTCCTCTTTAAAACACTGAATGATAGTGGGGAACTATCATCTTCAAGGAAGAAATGTGTAAAAAAAAAAACATGATTAATCGTGATTGGCAATCATTTAAATGTTTGGTGAAATCAAAACAACGAAAAACTACAGTAGAACTCAGCTATGTTTAATCGTGAAAGTAAGAGAATATCCACAAGTACAATGTGAGAGGACTGGGACTGAACGCCATGTACAGGAAAGGACAGAGCTGACTCTTCTTCCTTTGGAGACTCAGATCCTTCAACATCTATTCTATTCTATGATGACATTTAAGAGTTAATATTTATGAGTTAGATTTCCCCCTATTAAACTTAACAAGTGATTTATTATGCTATGAAACAACTTTTACCCCAAGCCTCTATTCATTGTGGGATGAGTAGTAGCCCCTGGATGAGTAGAATTACAGAGTTGAGTAGCATGACTTTACCAAAAAACATAACAAATGAGATTCAGTGTCATTACCTACAGTCCTACCTATGGTTCAAAAAACAAGAAACTCTCATATCTGAGCTGACTGAGGAACCTGAAGCATATGTGATCTAAGTCTTCTCCCTGCAGCCCTCGTTAGGACATTTCAGGATAACCGTAATAGGATTGTGTTGCTATCTATAGAAAGGATAGAGGGAGTTTAGACGTGGTTATTCATTCTTTCCTTGTCCAACAGGAAGAATCAGGCAATAGTTAGGATTAAGCTGGACGCCATAAAAAAAACTTTACATGAAAGGAAAAAAATGTATGAGCTGTATCTCTATGGAAAGAGGTGCTATCTCTTACTGTGAGTAATGACCTAACAGTCCAACTCGATGGTGCCTTTGTTACAATAAAGATACACTTCCTGGTTTTGTTGTCTTTGCTTTGAGTCCAAAGAATACGAAGAACTGCTAATGGCCTGATTTAGATAAAAAGTTAATATATGCATGTCATACATCATATTAAAATAATAATTGTCCAATAAGTCAATCTTTTTTTTAAATTTTTTTAGATTCCACATCATATTCCAACTCACATTTAAACATTTGAATGAATAGAACATTACTTATAACATGAGATGGAACTTTTAAAATAATAGAGATCAGAGAAAGACGAGAGAACAAGATAAGGTAAAAGGTAGAAGAGGGCAGGTGTGTCAAGATGTGCCCCTGCAGCAACTTAATGGCTTAATGGCAGCCAAATGCTGTGACCTTGGCACCCAGGGCAGATTTTAAGCAGTACCAGGAACACACAAGCTGCTTTAGAAGCTGTACAGTGATAAAATACCCACCTCTGAACCACAGACTGCAGTGGGCCAGTGAAGAGTGGGTAAGAAAGTGTCTCTGTTAGAATTAAAATAAGAACTTATGCTAATTCTTTTAAATGGTTTGTTCTCAGGCTAAAGGGGTCTGAGAAAAATGTAATAATCAGCAGCATCAAAGAAAAAGTCATGTCTGACACAGGCTGGCTGGGCAAATAGGATGTCAGGGATGTTTGCAAAGTTAGAAAACTAGGGATCAATATGTGGAAGGATTTTGAATATCTATTGAAAAGTTTCTATAAGTTATTTTTGTTACTGAGATCACATTGATTAATTTGTGTGTTAAATTAATTAAATTCACCTTCTTCATTCAATTTAAAATATATATTACACATTCCACATTGTGATTAACACTGTGTTAACAAAGACATGTACTTCTGTCAGTTAAGAGTAATGTTCATAGTTAATCTCCCCTAACCTCTGCTAATACTGTCATCCACCTAAAGTACATATCAGAAGGGTTGATGTCTGCAACATGTTGGTTTGGTTATATTAACATCACTAAAGCTATGTTTAGACTACCAGCCAGAAGGTTTTTTGAGAAAGTCTGGATGACAAACTGTATCCAAACCACATGTGAAAATTATTTGAAACAATGATCCTTTGGATTTCTATGGATTTGCAGTCCATTATGCCATTCACACATAACAGCATCAAAACTAGAGTAACCAAAGTACTGAGCTGACTTCAGAGTTCTAAGGATCACCACATGGACAACAGCAGTCTGTCAGCAGATGTCAAAGGAGGCGTCATTGCAGCCAATGGTGGAAGGAATGTCCTGGCATACTATTATTTAAAATTGTATTACCATCCTCAATGTAATCAATGATGCCGACTTCATTACCACCACGACCCATACAGATAGATGTCTAGACACGTGACAATAGTCTGATCACTTGTAAATAACACATGGCTGCCCTAAATGTGTGATATCAGCAGGAGGGCTGTCATGATGTCAGATTTTCACTTCACGCTTATCATGGACAAAAAAATCACAATAACCATATTATCACGATATCAACAAAATTGTAAATAGTAACGGCAAAATCCTGGAAATGCATCTTTAACTTTATTTATGTAATTTTCTCTCTTTTGGGAGATAATTTACACTAAAAATAACAGCAAAACGGAAGAAAATGGGGCAAATGTAAAACACAAAATGTGTTCAAGTGGCACTGAACCAGGGGTGGCCAAATTCTTCCCATGGAGGGCCAAAATTTAATCCGGGGGAGGGGCGCGGGCCACAAGTTTAATTTTGCAGAACATTGACATTTTGAAAAATAAATTACACTGGTTATTGCGCTTCACATTTATGTTAAAAAAATGACTGAACATCTATATGGCTTCTTCAAATAAGAAAAATAATTGAAGCGCTCTGAAATATTTAAAGACAGATGTGGATCATTACTAAGCCTTGGGCCTATATCTTCAAAGACATTTAATGCAATAGGCCAAGTAACAAGGGACAAAGCATGTCTGAAATTAAATCAATCAAATTTTTGTACTTAACCTACTAGTGCAACAAACAGGATGAAACATATCCAATTAATCCTACAAACTTCGAATTATACAACACACATTGCGATGGAATCGACCTTGGTTAAAAGATAATCGTTTTCCCAACTTTTTTTGAATATTGGTTTGTCTGTGTGCCTCTGCTTAACACGGTCCATCTGGGTCCTCTCTTGCTGCTGGTCTTCTTCTCCTCACAGGATTTGAGCTGGCAGGAGTTCAACTGCGCTACCCTACCATCATTGTTGACCCAAGGTGTACCTCGCCTCTTGCCTGATGCCAGCTGGGATAGGCTCCAACAACCCCTGCGACCCTAGTGAGGATAAGTGGTAACATAGGCTAACGTAAAGGTGTTTCTAACCCCTCTCTCTTTCTGAACCACAGGAACAAACTGTACAGAGATATACTCCCACCCTGAATGACTCCCTGGTTTCCTTTGAGTCCTTATCTTATCTCTCAACTCTTCACTTCCACCCCTCTCACCCCTTCTTTTTTCTCCTCTTATTCCCCTCTCATCCCTGGAAGCGTAAGGTCCATCTTTTGATGAAGATTAAGTTTTGCGATTTTTTTCAAAACGAACAGGTTCATATGAATCGGTTATACAAATGGAAGTTGTGCATCAAAAACATGGGGCGATCAACCAAAGTTCAAGTTTAACAGCAGCCAAAACTCAAGTGCATGTCTTGATATCTAGGGATGGAGTCGAACATGATATTTTAGAAATACTCGAATTTCGAAAAAAAAAAACTTGTAAAATTATTTGTATTCAAGAACAAGCCAAACATCCTATCACAAAGCTGCCTTTCCTCATGTGAGGAAATATTTGTGCGCCTGCCGAGACTGAGGGATGATCAGGAGTCAGGGTGAAAAGTCTCCACTCCCTAAAAGACAAGGCTCTGACTGGATGAAACACGACTTAACTGCATCTCTAGTTTTGTCGAATAGATTTAGTTGGGGAGGCAGCATGTAACTTTTGGAAAGCGGAGTTTGACCGGGAGATTATTCCATTACGTAACATTAGTATTGAGGCGTCTGCGGTCAGATTGTCTCCTGTTGCATGCATCTTAGCTCTGTAATTCAGACTATTGTTTATTGGTAGCTACTGGTAAATTATCTTATTTTTGTACAGTGCTTTTCTACCTATTGGTACTCAAAGCGTTTTACAGTCACACATCTACCCATTCGCTTCCTCACACACACACACACACACATTCACACACCAGTGCCATGCACTGGGAGCAAATGGAGGTTCAGTGTCTTACTCAAGGACACTTCGGCATGTGGCTCATTCCGGGGATCGAACTGCTAACCGCTCTACCTACGGAGCCACAGTTACCTATTATCTCTGACAAGCACCACATCATCACCACAGTCAAGCTCTGCTCCTTCAAGTCAGTATAAATCCCCTCTATTAGCTGTATTTAATGCAAAACATCAAACAATGTTACATATACATCCATAATTATTATAATGGCAAATTAAAGAATAATTATTTTTACACATGCGCTTCCTAAATTAGAAGTGTAACTAGATGAATTTTAATCAAATACAAATACCTTTTTCCCTGAACTATAACAAATACTGGATGGTTAACACAGCCCTACTTCGTTCTTTTATACAGCAATAAGTTGTAAAAAACAGCTCGATCTGTATTCATTTCCTTTACTAATGCAGAGTTTTAGTGGAATACACATTGAAATTAATTTAAGGGGCATAGATATTTTTATTTATTTTTTTGCTGAATAAATTACAGATACAATTTAAATAGAAATATAAAAAGATCTAATGTATAGACTTTCAACTAGCATGTAAAAAAGCACTAAACACGATCTGCTTATAACTCACTGATGAGCACAATTGTTTCTTTTGTCCAAGAAAAACAATTGTTTATGGTCCAACCTTTTCCTTTTATGATCAGCAGGAAATCATTTTCAAGAAATAATTTTTAGATGACATGAGCTTTGTGACATGGTGTATTATCCTGCTGGAAGTAGTCGTCAGAAGATGGGTACACTGTGGTCATAAAGGGATGTACATGGTCAGCAACAATACTCAGGTAGGTTGTGGCATTTAAACCATGCTCAAGTTGTACTAAGGGGCCCAAAGTGTGCCAAGAAAATATCCCCCACACCATTACACCACCAGCAGCCTGAACCGTTGATACAAGGCAGGATGGATCTATGCTTTCAGGTTGTCTATGCCAAATTCTGACCTGACATCCGAATGTCGCAGCTGAAATCAAGACTCATCAGACCAGGCAATGTTTTTCCAATCTTCTATTGTCCAGTGTTGGTGAGCCTGTGTGAACTGTAGTCTCAGTTTCCTGTTCTTAGCTGACAGGAGTGGCCCCCGGTGTGGTCTTCTGCTGCTGTAGCCCATCTTCTTCAAGGTTGGACATATTGTGCGTTCAGAGATGGTATTCTGTATTCCTTTGTTGGAACCAGTGGTTATTTGAGTTACTGTTGTCTTTCTATCATCTCCAACCAGTCTGCCCATTCTCCTCTGACCTCTCAAATTAACATTTCCTGAACACTACCTAACATTTCTGTTGATTAAAGATTTTTTTGTTAACTTCATATAAACTCTGGCATTTGGCAGGGTGTCCCATCTGCGCCTTTCTTTAGCTCATCTGCTTTACATTTCTCTGCAGTTACCAGAAAAGCATTTTTTCCTGGATTAACAGAAAAAAAATAAAAATAAATAAAAATGGCTGATCACTATAAGAGCAACCACCCTGTGGGCAGATGCTGTCTGTGACTTAATTGCCTTGTAGACTACCTCCATTATTATTATCATCTCATCTCATCTCATCTCATCTCATCTCATCTCATCTCATCTCATCTCATCCCATCTCATCTCATCTCATCTCATCTCATCTCATCTCATCTCATCTCATCTCATCTCATCTCATCTCATCTCATCTCATCTCATCTCATCCCTGAACAGGTCCCCAGTCTATCGCAGGGCAAACACAGAGACAAAAAACCATTCACACTCACACCTAGGATCAATTCAGCATGTCTTTGGAAGTGGGAGGAAACTGGAGTACCCGAAGAAAACCCACGCAGACACAGGGGCAACATGCAAACCCCACCCAGAAAAGTCTGAGCTGGACTCCAACCCAGTCCTCCTCACCGGGAGGCTGTAAGGCAATAATAGGGCCACTGTGCTGCACTATTATTATTATTATTGTTGTTGTTGTTGTTATTATTATTGCTTTGCATTGGTTATACAACGATTCAGTTGTCACTACATAATATATATTTTTGTAATATTGCACTTCCTAAATACAGATTTTTGTGATAACAGTATTCACTGTAAAACCTACTGTGTCATGTCTCTCTTCTGCTCACCCCAACCCCCACTCTCCCTCCCACAGGTCAAATGGTAGAGACTGGACAGACTGTCCAACCTGCCAACAGTAAGTCTATTTGAAGCAGCAGCAGTAGCCCTAGTAAAAGCTCCAAAGGAGATTAAGCTATACTCCTAAGTCATTTGGTGTGTCTGTGTGTGTCATGCACACAGAATGAAAATGTTGAGATAGAAGCCCCTCCGACAGTTTGTAAAAGAAAATAAACTGAAACTAACCACTCTAGTCTGTGTGTGTGTGCGTGCATGTGTGCGTGCGTGTTTGCTCCAGAACAGTGCACCATGTTTTCCAAAATGGCCAGGTAATGCTTCTTTTCTAATCAGCAGTGGCACTGAGCTGGTCATGTCACCAGGAAGACGCACTCCTATTGGTTCAGTGCTGAGTTACACCATGGCAGCCACAGAGTGACACATGGCTAGTGTCACTGCAGTGTTGTCTAAGCAGCTTCCTTCCTGCTGACGCTATGGTTCCAACATGGTCACATGTTACATGTACCTTTTAAGGCCAGCACTGTTGTATTTATAGTGAGAGGAACTAAACTCTTATGCAGGCACACACACACACACACACACACACACACACACACACACACACACACACACACACACACACACTGCTCTAAACTAAGAAGGCTTTCAAAAATGTTAATAGATCATTTCCATCAGTTGAGAAAATGCAGTGAATGAGCAGAAGAAGAGAGAAATCTAAATCAAAACAATTTTTGGTGTGACCACCATTTGCCTTCAAGACAGCATCAGTTCTTCTGCGTGCACTTGAGCACAGTTTTTGAAGGAACTCAGTTGGAAGGTTGTTCCAAACATCTTGGAGAACTAACCACAGATCTTCTGTGGATGTAGACTTCCTCAAATCTTTCTGTCTCTTCATGTAATCCCAGATGCACTAAATGATGTTGAGATCAGGGCTCTGTGGGGGCCCCACCATCACTTCCAGGACTTCTTGTTCTTCTTTATGCTCAAGATAGTTCTTAATGACCTTGGCTGCATGTTTGGGGTATTTGTCATGCTGCAGAATACATTTGGGGCCAATCATACGCCTCCTTATTGGTATTGCTTGATGGATACATATCTGCCTTTATTTATCAGCATTGAGGACACCATTAATCCTGACCGCATCTCCAACTCCATTTTCAGAAATGCAGGTCCAAACTTTCAAGGAACCTCCACTATGCTTCACTGTTGTCTGCAGACACTCATTATTGTAGTGCTCTCCAGCCCTTTGGTGAACAAACCGCTACAGTCAAATATTCGCAGTTGTTCGCCAAGTTTCCTTGGCTGACCACTGCGTCTACAATCTTACGAAATCCATGACCTTGTGCAAGTGTACATATATGGGTTGATGCTGGTTTGAAGGCAAAGGATAGTAACACCAAATATTGACAATACTTAAGCCCCTTTCACACAAACGACCCAGGTCAAGAACCCGGCAATAGACCCGTGATTTTATCGGCTCGGCTCGATGCGGCTTCAATGTGAACCACGTGTTTCACTCTGACGTTGATGTATCTGCCTGTTACACTCTGATTTTGTAACTTGACAGCCTGATGTATCATTGTAGAAGTTTCAGCTCAAAAACAAGTTTTGGTCTACTTCCATAAAGACCGATCTCTGAAGGACAGAGATTTTAGTTTTTTTTGTTGTTTTTTTTTAAACCAAATAAATCGAGTTATTACACAATCGTTAATGGAAGTGCATAGGTTAATTAGTCGTACATCATGTTTTGGAAATTGCACTGATTGAGGAATGGATGTGCAACTGTATTTATATAGAGCTTGTATAGCAATATGCCAAACTTTTTCAACGTTAATGGCAATTGGTAATCCGCAAGCTGCATCTGAGAAGAAGAGGAGATTTGGTGGCAGTTATCGGCCACTGTGCGAGACAGTGATTTATTCAGATATCAGCAGCCTTTGAAAGAGCGGGGGTTTGACTGGTCCATTATTCAGGTTATCAATAAATTGATATAAACACACACACATATAGTGCTGTGCAAAAGGCATGTGTAGAAAAAATGCTGTTAAGTGAGCAAACAAAAGAAAAATCCAGTACCCCTTTCACATCGAAAAATCCTGGGGCGACCCGGGATACCTCAGGTGTGCTTTCACATCTCCAGAAGTCCCAGATTGGACCTCCCGCTGTGAGAGCTATGTGCCTGTTTTTTCCTCACTTTGATACGTCATTGCATACATTGCAGGTAAACAATGGACAGCATGGGTGTAGTTTTTTTTTTTTTTTAACACTTTCAGTTTGTTGATAACTACACATGGTATACAAGAACTACATCCAGAACCACATCCAAGATCTCTGACCAGAAGAGTGCAGTGGTACAAACAGCTAGGATACTGCGCAGGACCAGAGCTTGAAGGAAGAGATCACATGCTAATATATGATTCAGTGGACTCATTTTGACACAGATTGGTATTTGTCAGATCCACAAATACAAAGCACTAAATTCAGATTGCAAGAAAAGCCAAAATGAATTAAAAAACAAACAAACAAACAAACAAAAAAAAAAACACACAAGGTGTCATAACCATGTAGCAACATGTCAAGGCAAGCAAACCAAATACCAGAATTTGAGTTAGACAAATTACCTTTTGAGTTTGCCCACTTTGGGTTTTAATTTCTGCAAATGTACTTTCAAGTTAGTGAAAATAAAATAACATGTAAGACAATAAATATTTTTTTTCAGTTTATACATTAGCTACCTGGTTACATATGAAGTTTATTCTTACCTCAAGCCATTTGTATTGTATTTAAAGAAGGGCCAATCTTGAGTTAATCAAATAATTAAAGTTTCTGTTGTATTACTAGCTGTCACATTTAGTCTAATTAAAGGATTAAAGATTAAACACATATTAGGATTTAATATAGTCAATGTAGTCACGAAGCCTCAACACCAATTTAGGGCAGGATTGAAATATATGAAACAGTTATGCCCACACATGTAGTATCTAACATTTTTTTTAGACTCTTGTTATAGCCATTTCTTCGTGTACTTTCACCTAGTTCAGGCACATTTATGCTAACATAAATTTATGCACCACTAAACACCCCCATGTATCATGCATCACCTAGTATCATGTACTCTTGTTTGTAGTGACCTCTAGCTCGGTACCCGGAGATTGGTATTTTTAGAACATATTTTATACTTATATTTTTATATTTGTTTAACATCTGCCATAAACCAAAACCAAACGTGAAAGAATGTAACCAAACATATCTTCTGTGTGTAAGTTTTTTACACAACTATAAAATGAGAACTGTTGTATAATTTTGATAATTTCTTTATTTGAGCCAATTTTGTAGATTCAAGCATTCATTTGATATAATTAAGAGAACCTGAACTATTGAGTGAGTATAATTAAATCTGATGTTAATAGCTGATTTAAGAAATGGACACTATGAATTAAAGAAAATAAATAAAATATTAGTTGTACTATATATTGTATTCAAGTAATAGTAATTAAGTAGTACTTAAACTGAACAACGTAACTCTAATTCACCATATAACGTTTACTTCTCCTTTTGAAGTGAGTTTACAAACTGTTTTTAAGTAAAGTCAATTTATTCGATCTTACAGTATGATGATGATGATGATGATAATAATAATAATAATAATAATAATAATAATAATAATAATAATAATGCATCGGTTTTATATTGCGTTTTATCATAGACACTCAAAGTTGTTTTACGTTGGACACATTATTCATCTGCTCTCACAGTCACACCCAGAAGTGGTGAACTACCAGAGGTCACAGTTGCCCTGTCTGACCACCACCATGGGAACCAAACATGGTGGACCAAAACACTGCCAGTTAAGATGCATCTGCCCATTCGCGCACACATGCACACATACATTCACTCACACTGGGAGCAATTGGGGATTCAGTGTCTTGCTCAAGGACACTTCAGCATGTGACACATTCTGGGCAACCCACTTTACCTACTGAGCCACAACTGCCCCTTGGGGTTGTGGTTCTTGCCATCTAGCAAGAATCATTTTCATTGTTTTAATGACTTTACAGTTATTGCTGGATTTCTTTTTCTGATAATGATTTAGTCTATTTGGCAGTAAAAGCCAAATGTGTGTTGCTACTACATTGTTGGTAATGGACTAATGCTCTGCTTGGATTTTTTTTTTAGGTGTTGGCTATCTGTTGTCTGCTCTGCTGTAAAGATAAAAGAAGCACAGAAAGCTTACAGTGTGCCCTACATAAAGAGAAAAAAGTTCATTGACAGAGAACATGCAGGATGTAGTACACACCAGATAAATATACACTCACAGAGCTTATCTTCTACATTTCTAGATTCTATATTTATTTTTCCAAAAAAATAACTGATGTTATCTTCCCATCAGATTCCCTTCAAACATTAACCATTTGCAGTCTTTACCCTGACCAAAATACTTTAAATAAACACAAACCAGGGGGATATCCATCTTAATTTTGCACATTGTCTGTGTTGGTGAGGTTAAGGGCTTAAGGGCTAAACTTCAGACAGATGATGAAAGAAAGTATGTTGGCTTTGTCCATCAGTCTTTATTACACCTGGTTCAAATGGAAATAAATTGGATTGTCTGTCTACATATATTTTTCTGGATAAATGTATTTAAATGACTGAATATGAAGGATTTCAGCTTTCCAAATCAACCTTTTAAAAGATCCTGTTTTTTCAGAGCGTGAATAGCTCTCTTTAATATAGTACTCGTATTATTTAGTATTTTACTTTAATTAAAGGATGCACAAGAGACAGATTAAAGATAATCTTAAAGATAATCTCCCTTACCCTTAAAATTTATTCTGGTATCATAGAATATTTTTGTGTTTCCAAATTGTGTGTCCATAATCAGTAGACTGACTTCATATGTGACACAGATTGACCACAGAACAGCTACGCACTGAAAAATATAAGAAGTCGGTCTTCTTCTTCTTTCTTGTGTATTTTACCAAGCCTTTGAATCACATGAGATACTGGGTTCTGTAGCAGGTTTACAAACTTAAATTGGTATACCAAGGAAACTGGAAATATTATTGTACTTTAAAATTGAATTTTCTTTTAAATGTGTACAAGGTATGTGTAGCTGTTGTTACCTTAGCAGCTACAGAGGAGCTGGGTTTCTCCAGCAGATCCCACAGCTTCTGTCTCTGGTCAGGGCAGCAGCCCTGCTCCTCCTCCTCTCCCTCCTTGTCCCTCAGTGATTCTGCCTCCCTCCTCAGCTCCTCATTCATCTGTTCCTTCTTCTGGTGGTACCGTGCCTGGCAGCAGGACTCCAGGTAGATTTCATCAATACCCCAGTAGTCCAGTTCCTGGCCAAAGGACAGAGCACACATCTCCTCCATCATGTGTAGCTTCCCTGTTCTGTAAAAGTTCAGGATGGAGGAGAAGGCCACTGGGTGCCGGTCGAAGAAGTATTCATTCTCATTGAGGCTGTAGTCATCACAGATGTCCAGGAGCGATTCATGAGTGTTGCAGTCTCTTAGCCGTCCAAGACGGGTTCGGGGCAGCCGATCCAGTGTTCTCCATAGAACTTCATGTGCAAGACCTCCAACATTAAGCCTGACGCGCCGGGAACGTGCTTTAATGCGGATGATGTCAATTGGCTCAGGAGGGAGCACAGGAGCTGCAGCCTGCCGAGGGTTGACTTTGCCTGTGCTGACACTCAATCTATCTGTCATGTTGGCTCTTCCTGCACTGTTGCCTTACAGACTGTGGATCACCTCTAACAGAGGTTGTGGGATGTGTGACTGTCTGGAACTTGTCAGGCTAAATGAGAAGGTGGTGGACAGTTGGCGTTTCCCCGACCCACGAAGCTCACCTGGCTGCGTTCAGACCACTATACTTCTGGTTAAATCCATGGCCTGAAGAACAAGACATTACATGTTATACAATAATATATGTATTAATGAGCTACACAAATTCATTATCCTTGATGATCACTAGCCTACAGACTTCATCTAGCATATTATCCACATTTGTACACTAACAATGGCACTAAAATAACAATATTTACATGGTCCAATGTAACTAGCAATGTGTCGGTTACAACCTTTTATTTAAATTGCCAAAAGCACTTGGCAACCCCACTAAAATGTGGTTGCCAAAATAATGGAAACTTGTTCCTGTGCAATACACTTCAGTGCTACAAACTGCAGCTTGCAAAATGGTTGAACAACAGTTGAATTGAATCTGCATTTTTAAATAAATCCTATAAACCTACAAGAAACTGAGAATTAGTGCAACACGGTTACATCAGAATGTATTCAAGAATGTATTCATCTTCATAGGTATAATCCACTGGTAAGTAAATCCAATAAGGTTGATTTAAATTTATATAAAGCAAAACCAGTCAGGTAGCCTAATATTGTGCTTGAGTGATACATAGCCTATTCTCATAGCATGTTTTAATAAAATGAGCACAATCCACATTAGGTTTGCATACTTACTAAGGCTCCATAGCCACATAGTCTTTCAGCAAAGATTTTACTAAACACAGCCTTTTTTTTTTTTTTTTTTAATTTATTTTACTAAACACAGCCTTTCACGATTTTACTCATGCTGTTAATTAATACCTCCAAATTATTCCTTGCACATTGAACAATGAGAGTGGATGGTAGTGGACAGGTCAAAGCTACTAATCTACCCAAATTATCAGCTTCAGGAGGCACAACTCCAAAGTAAGAGGACTATACAGCCAGGGTTTTTCCTGTCATAAAAATCTACAATAGTAGATAGTACATATCGTTTTTCCAGTGGCCTGTGAGCTAAAAGACGTACAATGAACGTACAGTGAATTAAATGCAACTTAGAAGCTGGCAGTTAATCATTTAAATAAATAGAAGGTATGCTTATTGAACAAATAATTTCACCAAAATCCACTTTTTCTGCAGGGTTTCTTAAAGTAGTCTAATAAAGCTCAGTTCTAATCCATCAGATAATCAAAGAATCTAAGGGTTGGAAAGTTTTCTCCTCTTGGCTCCAGTTATATGCAAAGGCTTATGTTGCCATTAGAAGTCCTGTGACTGTGGGACCTTTATCTGATTGTGTAATGGAGTTCTACAAATCCTGACATAGGCTTGGGCTCCTTTGGCTCAAGTCCTATTTAATTAATTATAGACTGTATGTCTTCTCTGGGACACACATAGGTCACATAGCTACACCAGGAACCAAGTTGCTACTATTCTATAACAAACACTCTTTTCCAGACCTTTTCCAGGCCCCCTCTAACGTAAATTAAAAGTTTCCTAACAAGTTAACCGAAGAACAAGACTCGTTGAAAGAACGTAGGTCTTGAGTTTTTTTAAACTACAATTTAAATGCAAATTAATGGTGTGAGGCAAAGGCTCACACCATTAAATTCTATTAAATTGCACTCTTTAGCTTGATGTAACTTGTGCTATACGAGTATAAAAAGGCGAAAGTTAAGCACATTAAATGTTCGTTTGGTAAAGTAATTTCAATGTAGCCTACCTCCGTGGAGCTTTTAGGAGAAAGCCTAACTTTTGCCTTTCAGGAGGTCCCACCATAGCAGCCTATTTTCTAAATCTTCGCTGCTTCGCCTCCCCTTCGGCCTTTGATTCGCGAAGACTTTCGAAAATACACAAACAACCGAGGGTCCGCATTTTAGATTAAAAAAAATCTATCGGAGCAGTTGTCCCAGGAAGGGTGTCTGCGTGTTTCTACACTAGGAAGCACTCAGAGCACATAGAGAAAAAGAAGTAACTGGCTGGCCAAGACAGAATAAAGGGATAAGAGGGTTGGCGGGGAGGGGGAGGGGGCACTAATTGGATTGAGGCGTTCGGCACCAAGGACAGCTCCAGATCAACAGCTTTTTTCAAGCTGGACTCCTGCACACCCGCTGCTGGTGGCCACATTTGTGCTCACTTTGAGTTCAGTTTTGTTCACAGCGACATGTTATTGTCGACTACTTGTAGTGTTCCAGTTATGTCACGACCAGTAGTGCGTCATTTTCATTTAAGTACACAGCCGTGCCAGGTTCCTGGGGAATGGTTTGGGGGATTTCGGCTGAGGAGCCATGGCAATAGCAGGGCTTGACCCAATAAGGCCACGGTCACACGTACGAAAACGAACTTTTTTTCTCCCGTTTTCCTTGGCGTCGTGTTGAGTATTTCTCAAACTCGTAAAGTGCAAAACCGTCTAGTTGTAGAACGGCTGTAGTACATATCCCACGTCGATGCGTGGCGCTGTTCCCACAAGAGAACTCCAAAAAAGGAAGAAGAGACAGAGCATGCGCATTAAGCCCATGTGGAAGTGCAAAAGATTGCAGTTCATCGAGTGGCCGCTTGCAGCTTGAGGCTGAAGAATTTTAAGATTTGATTAAAAAAAAAAAAGTAAAAGTAAGAGTTATGTCTTATAAAACAATATGAAAAAAAATACAAATGAATATGATGAAAAAGTATGATCCTGCAGTGATTTTGAGCAAAGGTCACATCACCTGCAAGGTATGCTCATATTTATGATTCATGATGAAATGTATTAAAAATTCATAAAAAATATGAGAAGTTTTAAAATGCTATAAAAAGAGGTGTGTCTCATACAAGTGTAGATCTACTGTCCGACACTGTTTTTGAGTCAATGGGTCACATGACCTGGAAGCTATTGAGCTTTAAAGCTCACATTTACATTAAGAAATGTATTAAAAATCCATATAAAATATGAGAAGTGATAAAATACTATAAAAAGAGGTGTGTCTCCACTGTTCTACACTGCATTTTGAGCAAATGGGTCTCATGACCTCCTGGAAGCTATTGAAGTATAATGCTCATATTTACACGCTGAAAAGTGTTAAAAATTCATAATAAATATGAGAAGTGATAAAATGCTATAAAAGGAGGAACCTACTGTCCTACATTGATTCTGAGCCAATACAGCGGTATTGAGGTAATACTGACATTACTATTTATTATTAGAAATTAACAAAACAAAAAATATCAATAATAATCATAATAATCACGCGTGCGTGCGTGCAAGTCTTCCTGTTGCATTCAATTATATCTGATATTTTTTCCTTATTCTTTTTTTGAGAAGAACACCACCCAGATGAGAGTGACTCTGAGGTAGAGGGAGAGTCAAATGAAGAGACTGAAGTGTCTCACCTCCCAAGATGGAGAAAAGCACATCCCAGGCTCCACGGTCTTAACCCTCTACTGCATAGCGTTGCCCTGAGGCAACAAACCACAATAAAATAAAATGATGAGTTGAAAGTGGCTGACTTTGATTTGAGGCGGGGGAGGGGCCCTTTCTTCAAGCATCACTACATGAGAGTCATCTCCATTAGAAGATAAGATAAAGTTCACTATTTTACATGTTTATATTGAAATAAACGTATATAAAAAAAATACTTGCATGCGCATGAATATGCCTAGAAGTATATTTGATTGTTTTTTCTACTTTTTTAAAATTTATTTATACAGTAAAACTGTTAATTTTCATTCGTTGCCTCAAGGCAACACTGTGCAGGAAGTCCAATTTTTTTTTCAGGCAATATAATGCATTAGCATACGTGTGTAGAGATGTGTTTGTGGGCATTTATATGATCATGGTCAATTTTTTTACTTTACAATCTACTGATAATTACAGGACATGGATGTAAAAACATTTTACGGAGGCAAACCTAGGGAATGTGCAGTTAGGGACATCCCATCAGACAGTGAGGACAGTGAGCTTTCAGGGAGTGACAGTGAGGAACTGGAGGAGTGGATCCCTGAATCAGGTTTGAGGGACACTTAGGAGCTCAGGGGTCAGTGAGGGATCAGAAAGTGTGTGTGTGTGCGTGTGTGTGTGTGTGTGTGTGTGTGTGTGTGTGTGTGTGTGTTATTATAATTATATCTGATATTTTTTCCTTATTCTTTTTTTGAACACCACCCAGATGAGAGTGACTCTGAGGTAGAGGGAGAGTCAAATGAAGAAGAGACTGAAGTGTCTCACCTCCCAAGATGTAGAAAAGCACATCCCAGATCCATCGATGTCTACCCAGACTGGCAGGGCCAGCTGCCAAAACCTGTTGACATCCTGTCCCCCCTCCAGTACTTCAGAGGGTTCTTCTCTGAAGACATTCTTCAAATTATTGTAGAAGAATCAAATCTGTATTCAGTTCAGTGTGACCCCAATAAGCCTCTAAACCTCACAACAAATGAGTTGGAGCAGTTCCTCGGCACTGTGGTTTACATGTCTCTCTTTGGCCTGCCAGCCACTTGCATGTTCTGGAACAAAGCCACTCGAGTGGCCAAAGTAGCAGACACAATGACCCTCAACAGATGGGAAACCATCAAGAAGTCCCTCCACATCAACAACAACGAGGGACAGGAGCAAGATGATCCCCTCTACAAAATACGTCCTCTGGTCACTCACCTGACATCCAAATTGATCTCCATTCCAATGAGTGAGAAGCTCAGCATTGATGAGCAGATTGTGCCATTCAAGGGCAGACACAGATTGAAACAGTACCTGCCATCAAAACCAAAGAAGTGGGGCTATAAAATTCTCATCTTGGCAGGAGCTGATGGAATACCCCACAACTTTGAGGTCTACACTGGGAGAGTTGACCAACCACCCGAGCTGCTAGATGTTGGAGCTAGTGGAAATGTCGTCCTCCGACTGGCTCCGACTACAAGCTATTCTTTGACAATTGGTTCTAGTGTCCCTCTTGTAGTCACATTGGCTGAGCAGGGAATTCACTCTACTGGCACTGTTCGTAGCAACAGATTACCTGGAGTCAACCTGAAGAGTGATGCTGATCTGAAGAGAGCAGGACGTGGGGCATTCGAAGAGAAGATGGCCATAGTGAGAGACACCACCTTGCATGTTGTCAAGTGGTATGACAACTGCTCTGTGACGCTTCTGAGTGACCACGTTGGAGCCAACCCTGTGACCGAGGTCAATAGGTGACATAAATGTACATTATTTTATCATATCATCTTCTTTCATTCATTCATCTTATGCTAAATAGATTATGTTACTATATTTTCAAATGTAAGGCAATAAATAAACAAATACATAAATAGATAGGTAAATAAACAAACAAACAAATAATCTATTATTACTATTACAGGTGGGATCGCAAGCAGAAAATTAACATCACTGTTCCCTGCCTTGCTGTTGTGCGAGAATACAACAAGAACATGGGTGGGCTGGACCTGCTTGATTCCCTGATTGCTCTCTACCGCAACAGAGTAAGATCAAAGAAATGGTACCACCGGCTGGTGTTCCACTTCCTTGATATGACTATTGTGACCGCCTGGCTGCTGTACAGAAGAGACTGCGAAGGTACTGGCATGGAGCAGAAGGACCAAATGAGGCTCTACACCTTCAAATCCTACATTGCAGAGGGCCTGTGCATGTGCGGTAAGAGCCTGGAGAAAAAGAGAGGTCGTCCCAGCCAATCCATTGCTAGCGCATATGAGGAGAAGAGGAGGAAAGGACCCACAGCTCCAATTCCAGCCCAAGATGTCCGCCTGGATCACACAGCTCACTGGCTGATCATGTCTAAGGACAAGGGACGATGCAGGATGCCAGGGTGCAATGGTACACCTAAAGCAATGTGCCGCAAGTGCAATGTGCACCTCTGCTTCACCCCCGACCACAACTGCTTCCTGAGGTTCCACACGGAATGAAATGACGGATCCCTCAGAGATTCCTGTTCAAATTTTAAATGTTTTTTGGTTTTTTATTGTTGTATGAAATATTGACATTGTTTATTTGCTGTTTGTTTATTTGTTCATGCTTGTTATGTTAACAAAACTTATCATGGAATAACGTGGTGTTTGACTACCCTTGCCGCACAATGTTGCCTTGAAGCAACAAACCAGTATCTGTTTGGGGGGAGGTTGGGGGTCAACTTTTATAATTGATATATTATTAGGCACCCCAAAGCTCCCCAACAATATGATGAAATATTTTTTTCCCCAAAACTTAAAAAGTCAAACTCTCAAACTCAAGTACTCTCTCCGATACACCTGCACTTTGTGTGTGTGTGGGTTGATGGTACTGAACAATTTTTTGTTTTGATCCGCTTCTCTTTGCCACGGAGTTAGTGCAGTAATCCAGCCACAGCTTTATGGTGACTCTCATGGTTTACGGTAATGACTTTTTTCTTCATTGATACTGCCCCTTCATGCTGTTGTGTATGTTTTGTTCTGTAGTGCGGCTGGTTTTGTGTTGTTTCCATTCAGAAAACTCGTGTATTTCCTTTTCATCCTCTTCTTTGGCGTTTGTGCCCGGTGGTGCCTGGCACTGAGGTGCATTACCACCAGAGTGAACCAGAGTCACCTTTTATTTTTATTATTTTTTTAATATTACTTTTTTTTCCTCCTTCTTACTCCTATTAAAACTGGTTTCCGTGCTGCACAAACTTCTCTAATGAGTCTTGTTATCTGGCAAGTTATAACTAGAGCCCACTCACTCTCCTGGCCCTGGCTTTTGTTTCCTAAACTTTGATTTCTCTAAGCTACATTGTGGCAAGTCAAGGGAGAATGCAACAAGATTCCCATAAAATAGGCTCCAAGACAGATCAGGCAAAATCAAATACAAGTCTTTAATAGACAAATTAAAGGGAGGGAAAAGAGCACAGGGTCAAAGATGAAAGTCTTCCCGGCTGGGGCGTTTGTCCTCAGGTTTCAGTCCTGGGTTTTCAATAAAACAGGCTCCTGGATAGATTCTCTTAATAAACACAGTAGTTTAACTCTTTGGTTACAGGAATTGTGATGATTAACATCAACAAGTAGTCTTCCACTGTCCAAAAGACTTTTTTCTGCTCATTTGTCATGCTTAAGCTATGTAGCTCACCATTTTGCGAGAAATGTGTGCGACTGCGTGTGTAATGTACACTTTACTGTAAAGCTTTGATATATGCCGATTTTGTGTGATAAATCATATTCAAAATGAATATGGGGTGATGAAGACCCTTTATGAGTTTTATCTGAGTGTATGAGTTCCAGATCTCAGAGTTATCTTCTGTTGGATTTTCTCATTCGGTGTACTGTGTCTTCCTTGTTCACCTTCTGTTCTGGTCTCGTCCTGGTCTCTGGCCTGTGGCAAAGACTGGATGTTGGCTTGCTCTTCATCCTCCCTGCCACTGTCATGCAAATTCAGACCTGAAAATATTAACAGAAGTGATTTGTCATTATCTACGGTTGGATTTGTCATTGATTTTTATATTTAGACAAGATAATCTTCATCATTCTGTAGTTAGGTTCTGCGTTAAAAACAACAATGGTGAAATATTCTACATTTCACTGTATTGAAGACTGAACATGAAAAAAAGCTAGAAATCGCACCATATGACTTTTCTCAATATACAAGTAGCATAGTTGTCGACAAATTTCCATTTCTCTTCTATAACACATATTCTACATCTCGGAGGTGACACCTTGCCATATTTTCCTTGGCCCTTCAAACAGGGCAAACAGTGGTAAACCGTAGGCTACAGGAGACATAGCTCAAAGCTGCACGGGGATCTATTTATTAACTGATATATTACCTACCGTAGCCAGACGGCCTTGTCGGGTCCGACCTATTGGACGTGTTTAGATTTTCAGAGAGACAACTTTACAACTCTATGTAATGATTAAAATAATAAATTAAAGCTGCAAGTTGTCACGGTTAGGCTGTCTTTTATGTTGAGAATCATGTTTTGTGTTTCCTGTTTTATTTTGCCAAGTTTCCTAGTTTCCTGTCCATCGTGTTTCCTTGTGGTTTTGTCATGTCTGTCTATGTCATGTTGTGTATCCCATTTTATTTTGTTAAGTTGTTGATTTCCTGTCTTGTGCCTCCTTGTCTCTTGATTGTTTATTGATCTAACCTGTGTTGATTGTCCTCATGTGTCTCACCTGTGTCTTGTCATTTCTCAGCCCTCGTGAGTATTTATAGCCTTGATTTCCCTTTGTTCCTTGTTGCGTCGTTTAACGTCTCCATGCCAGGTTCCACGTTACCTTGCTGTGTTTTTGGTTTTCCTGCCATGCACAGTGCTTTTTGTTAATTATTAATAACCCTGTTTTTATTTATTATGACAATGCGTAAGTTTAAATGTAGCCCTTTGCAATCACAATAATATTACAGGAAAAACTGCTTGAATGGTAGCCTATTCATTTATTTCATTTAGGTGCAATCCCATGGGGGAGAAGCGCACTTGGCAGCAGCTTAAGATGAAATATAAAAAGATTGTTCAAACAGGTAAGACCTCGGCATGGAGGGACCTCATTTTGATCATGTTTTACACTGTAAAGTAAATATTAAGTGGCTATTTGACTGCAGTTGTTTTATCCCCAACATAATGTTGTTTTGACACACATAAATGTCTACTCATCTGTATCACGTTCTGTTAAATAATTAAGCCTGTTTAAATTAACAGACTTCTACTCAGCCAACAGAAAGAAGGCAGATGCCCATAAAACGGGTGGTGGCCCAGCACCTCCACCTCTAACGGAGGCAGAGAATAGACAATAGGCCTATATTTTTTTTTTTTTTTTTAAGCCTATTCATACAAATATTTGTCTTTTGTTTTTCCTTTTGTCCCAACAGATTCTGATGGTACTGCTCAAAAAGATAATTGTCTGGAAATGCTAACATCTCCCGCCGAATATTTAATTCTCTGCGCGGTAATGCCGCACCTTCATCCACGGGATCGTTGTCAAAAGGATATGCCATGTTCATGAGAAAAGTCGCCTTCTACTGTGCCTAATTGACTTCTGATGTAGCTACTGACTCTGGTCTTTTTAATGATTTTTGACAGATGGCAGAACAAGGCTATGCCAAAACTTGCCTGCTGACTGAATGAGTGAAAGAGGAAATTAAATGGCTTGTGGCTTGTTCATGAGAAAAACCTGGTCCCGGCCAGATTAGGTTCATATGTCAGTTACTACGGTAACTGACCGAGAGCTAAAGTTACCTCTCTGAAACAGGCTAAAGTTACTCTGGTTTGAGTTACCTCCCTTTTGTGAAACAGAAAACTCAGAGTTTCCCTCATTTCAGAGTTAATAAAATCTAAGAGTTTTCACTAAACCTGCTTTGTGAAATGGGAAAAAGTCTCGCAAATCTTGTAGAAAATAAAAATACACTTTCAGGCTTTTACAAAACAAAAAAAAACAGCCTTCCTCTTGGTTTGTTCTCAAATACCCCTCACATTAAATGAACATTAAGTGAAAAAGACATATAAAACAAAAAAACACTCAGTTATCTTGATAGAATCCTACATTTTTCAAAAGAACCAATGTGTTAATGATTTTCTTCACCTTTATAATATTAATATGCTCCACTTTCAAGTATGAACCAAGTTAAGTCTGCGTATCCACCACACACTGTTTCACGTCTTCTTCCTGTTCCGGCAGCCCATATAGCCTTAGGTTCCACCTCCTGTGATAGCGCTCCATGTCGCTTATCTTGTCTTCCGTGGCCGTTAGTCTTTTCTGATAGTCATCACTGGCTTGCTTGACCGTTCTAACATCCGTTTTCACGTCTTGGATTTCTTTGAAAAGAAACTCTGACTCCTTCAGAGCCTAAATGGTGTCAGTGTTTTTCTATATCAGCAATGCAAGACTGGCGGCGTTTTCTTTTTTTGATGCCGAGTCCAGGAGTGGGGTGTCTTTTGCGTTTAGCTCGGACATAGCATAAGAGTGCATGTCACCTCCTTTCACAACTTTCATGCTGTTTTCGGTTGATTCTTCACTGAATGGAAGCAACTTGCATGCCTTGTTACCTTGGTTTCTTTCTTTCTTTTTCCGCAATCATTACCAAGTCGTCAACAACCGTCTTCTTCCTGTACAAGTTGGTATTTCAACTTGACGGCAAAGTTGAATAAAAAGTCAAATTCAGTTCACGGTTGCTTATCCTGCCAGAAGGTGACAGGGTCAGCAAGTAGCAACTGTTCCAAGTGAGAAAAGTCTAGTTTCAAGGTGAGAAAATCATTTTTTTTTTCAGTTAGTGAAATAGTTCTCTGTCCGCCTCAGCAGCCATCTTGCACGCCCAATCAGCTAGCAGTAACATCCACAGATAAATGCTGGGGAAGCATACGTCAGTCCGACCACCCAAAAGTCTGACTGCCCGTTTCTCCGACCATTAATAGTTATTCTAGATTGTTATGGTTAGGTTTAGGGTTTAGGGTTAGATTAAGGGTTAGGGTTACTTAAGTCGGAGAAAGGGGAGGTTGGACTAATGGACTCAAAATTAAAGATAAGATATGCCTTTATTCATCCCACAGTGGGGAAATTCTTGTTAACAGCAGCAGACATTTAACATTAAACTTCACAAGCAGTGCACACAGTGCACATATGGGTGGACTAAAACCAGAATAGAATATAAAAAATATCAAAAATATATAAGAAATATATAAGAAGGTTATGTTACAACAAGCAAGGCAGTGTTTATGAAAAGAAGTGGGTAAATGTATATATATGTTCACATATCTCCAGTGACAGGGAGATGCAGACAGTGCAAAAAAACAACAACAGGTATATAAACTAAATATAAACGGTATATGTACATGTAGTTAAGATTGGGAGGAGTATTGCAAAAGTATATGTAGGAGATATTGCACATAATTTCATATTGTGTAGTTGTGGGTCTACTGGGAGCAGATCTGGTTGTAGAGTCGGAGGGGAGCAGAGGGGAGGAAGGACCTGCTGTACCGCTCCTTTGTGAAACGTGGTTTGCACATCAGTCTGCTATGATCCTTTTTATTTTTCACTGAGAAAGCAGGTGTACATCATCATGTACTGTGTTAACTGTACAAAACAAATGTAGAAGAGTCTGCTATGATTCTTGATAAAACTTGCACAAAAAAACATAAACAGTAATATTACACTAAATGTAATATTCTGAGTGACCTGCAATTCTTAAACTGAAGACTCATGAATAGGGGTAAAAGGGTAAATACCCTAAACCGTTTTGCTTCATGTGCCACTTGATGGTCCTCTTTGACATACCGAACATCTCTGCAATTTCACCAGCTGACAATCCAAAAAGAACTTGGTACTCAAGATCTGCACCCGGTATGTTGAATGCCAAGCGCCCCGGTCCTTGTGCCTGTTGTGCCTGTTGTGCCCTGCCCCTGGTACCAGAGGAGCGATGGAGTATTTCTGTCACTCTGTCTCGAAAATAAAGCCTGAAGTGGGCGGAGCCTGTGGTCGTCATGTTGGATGAGCTTTACTCCGCCCACACTCGGATACTCCAAATATGGATATGGGGGTCGGGTTGGGGCGGAGCTAAAGCTGCCTGAACGTTGAAACCCGCCCACCCAACTCAGCGCTACCGGGTTAACTCAGGCTACCAGTTGTTTGATAGTTTGCCTGGTTAACAAACCGGAGCCTCCCTGGAAGGCTAGCCTAAGGCTTATTCATTAGCTGGCTAATTAGATAGTTAACTTCAGCTACTGGATTAGCTATATTGGGCACTGACACCAACCATAAGAATAATTCTCCAAATTCACTCACCGGATGGTCTTGTGGGAGGTGCAGCAAAGCAGACAACTATTATTTTTTTATTTAAAATGATCCAAATGGACCAAAACCTCAAACTGAGCCGAAAGGTTGTCATTAGCTCAGGTGAGGACTGGCAGAGAGACCAAGGCTAACAGCTAGCGGCCTGTGGCAGCACCTGTCACTCAAAGTGGGAACGCCCTTAATTATGGAGAATTTTAAACGTTAACAAAAAATAAACGAATGAGTTAAAAAAATCTCCCCCGTACAGTTGTCACGAATAGTGAAATAAACCATTGAGACCAAATCCATTTTTTTGAACCAGGCTGTAAACATGTTTAATAATGCTGTAAATTTGGGCTTTTTAACATGGGGATCTATGGGGATTTGCTCCCTTTTGCAACCAGCCTCAAGTGCCACTTGATGAACTGCAATTTTTTGCACTTCCGCATGGGCTTCATCGCTAAGCCCCGGAGGTTGCTGCCTGCTCTCTGCATGCATTCTACTTCAGACCAAAGCAATGGATCAGACTAGGTCAACGTTAGCCCCGCCCACCGACTTTGATGGGTGAGTTTGACAGATAAAATAAATTCATGATGCGCTGCAACCAATAAAATGAATTGGTATTTAATAATTATAAAAAAATATATAAAATAATAAAAAAATTGTATGTATTTAATTCCAATTTTAATTAATTAATGACAGATTTAAGTAATTAAATAAGTAATACTTCCATACCGCTTAATCCTCACTAGGGTTGCAGGGGTTGCTGGAGCCTATCCCAGCTGGCATTGGGCGACAGGTGGGGTACACCCTGGACGGGTCACCAACCTATTGCAGGGCTAACACAGAGGCAAACAACTATTTAATTTTTATTGTGTCAAAGTTGGTCCTCCGTAGTGGACAGGGCCTGAGTCACTCATCATCCAAAATGTGCGTGAGTTGACTAAACAGACTATCATCAATCACTCAATCATTCTTTAATTGTCATTCTTTTGCAGTACATAAGAACAAAATACTGCTTCGTACAAGTAAAAACACTTAAAAGAGAACAGTGCAATAATAAAGATTTCAAAATTTTCTGTAAATATGTGCTAGTGCTAAAAGTAAAATGAAAAATATGAATCTAAAAATAGGGTGGCTCAGTGGTTAGTGGTGATGCTGATTGGTGACTCTAAATTGACCCTAGGTGTGAGTGTGAATGGTTGTAAGGTGTACCCCGCCTCTCACCAAATGACAGCTGGGATAGGCTCCAGCAACCCCCGCGACCCTAATGAGGATTAAGCAGTAGTAGAAGAAATCTATAAATATAAAGTGCATGTTCAGAAATAGGCAGTCAAGGATTAGTGATGTGCATTCAACAGCCTGACAGCAGATGGATGTTTCTTAGATGTTTCTTAGTCGGGAACTTTGTGCATCTCCTTCCTGACTGCATTAGAGAGAAGGGGCCGTGTGAGGGATGAGAGGAGTCCTAGATGACGCATTGTGAGGATGAGGTGAAGCAGGGTGGATATGGCATCCTCTGTGGACCAGTTTGCCCTGTATGTAAACTGTAGATGGTCCACGCTGGGAGAGAGATGGGATTTAATGTGGTCCTTGACAAGCCACTCAATGTATTTCATGGCAACTAAAAGGTGATGTTAAGTTTGAATTCAAGATATTTGAGCTGTGGTAGAGTGTAAGCCACCATTGTCTATTTACTAAGTGTATGAGTTCTTATAGTACCATGCAGAGGAACAACATGCCAAGGGTGGCATTGTATTCTGAAAGCATTTTTTTGGCAGGGGACCTTTTAAAGAGGTAACAGGTCATTCCGATAATTGTACACTTTAATAGGCTTTTTGGCCTACAATTTAAAAAAAAAATTATTGACACAAGAAATCTGAGAGGACATTAACAGAAAGGGTGAAGGCACATCAAAAAGAGCTGTACATGTAGTAGAGCTGGGTAGATGTGCAGATAAGACTGTTGGACCACTTGCTTCTTCTTACTTCATTGTACTAAATAGCTGGAGTAGCAGGTAGTATTTCAGATGTATATAAGGGGGATGATGTACTGAGTACCTGTATTCTTCTCTCTCCAACCGAGCTCCTGTTCTCTAATCTCTTATCTAATTTCTCCTGTATTATTACTCATGCATTTGTGTGCGACTACTGTATAACATGTTAACGGCTTTGTCCTTCTCTCCATCCCTCTTGATCAGATTGTGTTTTGTAAAATGTCTTGAGACAATTTGCATGCTATGTATAAATAAATGGAATCTTTAGTAATGGAAGAAATAATTTAAGTGTGCCATACTCTTATTAGGAGCATTTTAATTCAATTCAATTTTATTTATATAGCGCCAATAACAATACAAATTGTCTCAAGACGCTTCACAAAAACCAGCCTGCAACCTCCAGAGCAAGCCTGAGGGTGACGGTGGCAAGGAAAAACTCCCTTTTAACAGGAAGAAACCTTGAGCAGAACCCAGCTCATATGTAGGGACCCATCTGCTGAAGGCCAGCCGGTTAGAAACAGAGAAGAAAGAGAGAAAAGAAGAACAGGAGAAACAAGATAAACAAACTTCTGTCATAGATACATATATCAAGCGGAAGGAAACACGCATAATCTAATAATATAACACATAGCTGATGATCTTATGTGAGAGTATAAGAGGATTCATGGGCAGGTTGGAGAATTGTTCATCCAGGTAGGAGTGAACAACTGGAGGAGGCCATGATGACTGGGGCAGATGCAGTTTATGGAGCTCCACAGGTCTGATACACAGCACTCCAGACCATGAAGACTGGGCTGGTTGATGAGGCCTCGGCAGCAGATGTAGCTTAGAACTCCACAGGTCAGATATTCAGCACTCCAGACCAGAAACCCTCACAAGAAGATAGAGGGGGAGGGGAGGGGAGGGGAGGGGAAAGAGGGAGACACAGTGGTTAGTAATAGAAAATGAATTATAAGAGATCAGAGCAGTGCCGTCATTTCAGTTTCGGACAAGGTATGGCAAGGATCAGCCCCTCCTGGAGGTCCGGAGTTTCCCCCCGGCGGAATTTTTTTGAGCATCGTAAATTTAAATGGAGCAATCTGGTGCGATTTGAGAGCAAAATCAAGAAGCTTTAGATTATCAATTATCACTATTAATACTATGGATTGGATTATACTTATAATACCGCACACAGGGGTTCGCAATATAACTTTTTCTTTTACCAACTCCATCCTCACTGGCATCACTTCGCGTTCCCTTCACAGACTCTAACTGGTCCAAAACACTGCTGCCTCCTTACCCATACCCGGGCCCACCAACACATCACTCCCGTTCTCCACTCTCTCCACTGGCTCCCCATTAAACAGCGCATCAATTACAAGATACTCCTCCTCACCTTCAAAGCCCTTCACCACCTGGCTCCCCCTTACCTGTCTGACCTCCTTATCCCCCACCACCCCACCCATGCCGTCTGATCGTCTTCAACTCTCTCACTAACAGCACCAACATCCAAGCTCAAATCCTTCGGCGACAGAGCCTTCTCCCAAACAGCACCCCAACTCTGGAACTCTCTTCCCCAACCTGTCCACGACTCACCCTCACTCCCCACATTCAAGTCTGACCTCCCCTATCCTTAACCCGTCCTTTTTGTTAGTTCGCTACCTTGTTCCTCTGTAAGCATCTTTGGGTTCTTGAAAACGCTAAAAATTCAATTAATTATTGTTATTATTATTAGAAGAATTAATGAATGTAGACTACTTACAACCACTGTATCTGTCTTTCCCTTCTTACTGAAAAAATCTGTAATATCACTCTTTTCTTCCTTGCTCCTCGCTGAGGCCTCATGCCTGACTTAGTCTTGATCTAGTGAAAGACAGTTCACAAAATCAAAACATGTTTGCTTGAGCAAATACTAAGCATCTCACACACATATACTGTATATTATTGACACTCAGTACGTTTACATGCACGTGAAAAAAACCTAATTATTGCCTTAATCGGACTATAACAGGAGAACTTAAGTGCATGTAAACACGTTACTCCGATTAAAATCGGAGCTCTCATTACCCAATTGAGACACCCAGATAATGCGACTGGAATCGGAGTTTTCAATCAGATAATGCGTGTGCGCATGCTCCACCACCGCTGCACTGTGTGACCCCGGAACAAAAACGTCCAAGAAAGCCGGGCGTAGAAGAAGAAAAAGAGAAACGGAGGCGTCTGAGGGATAGCGCAGATCTTACCTGCACCAGAAGTAGCGCGAACATTATGTACATGATTAAAAAATGTACTACTATCCGTCTGGTTGTTATTTGAAATGGCGGTCTGCCACATGAACAACTCTTGTTTATTATATCACGTAACAGGCCAGCTGGAAATCGGGCCGTATTAACGTGGTATTATCCCGCTGAAAAGACACGTATCGCCACCTAGTGTGGAAGAGGAGAACAGTTATTCAATTTTCTTGCGCTGCATGTAAACTGGGAAAAGGGCTGTAGTGAGAAAGTCGAACTTTGAGCATAGCTCGACTAAGTTCTGCATGTAAACGCACTGACTGATGCAGACCAAGGATTTTAACAAGTATTTTCTTGTTAAAATCCATCTGTGAATAATCTTTGAAGACAAATGAATAAGTGTTTGTTACTTGAAGTATATCCACTTCATAAAAGGTGTCTCTATCCTGTCTTAATTGCCATTTCTTTAAACAAATTACTGCCAACATTGGGTTATGTTTCTGTAATCAGAATAAAGCCAATATCTAGAAACAAATAGAATTTTCATTTTTTTGTGATTTGTGGCAAGATAAACAGGATCCACCGACAGCTGTCATTAGCTTGTTCTTAGCAGGCTGATTGCAACAGATTGAGTGTTTTTCAATCTTTCATTTTATTGTGCTCTGACTAGTAGTGTTAACGAAACAAGCATGTGTATTTTTCCGAAATATCACTAATGTTTAAGCCTGTCGCTTCACATGCTCATCTCTCGTCTGCAGCACAGTATGACGAGGCAGTGGCGTGCAAGCCGTATGTATATGTAAGAGAGGCATGGATGTATGGAGAGAGCATGCAGGGTACAGAGCGTGGGACAGCCCCGCCCCTCAGTGAGAGACAGAGAAGCAGCAGAGAACAGAGGAGCGGCAGTGGCGTTCAGTGTGGAAAAGCCGTCACCACCACAAATTGGTCAGAGAGAATTAGAACAGGACTGAGGACGTCCCAGTACGCCGTAAAAAGTCTCTGTACACCACGAGTTAAAATCTCGAAGTGCCAATAGCATAGCGTAGCATAGAATAGAACGAAGTTCCATACATTTTCTACCAAAGTTAAGATATGGCAAGTGCCACTGATGCCACTGGATCAGAGGACAGGAGCTTTGTGCCAGAGAAGAAAGAGTAGAGGACATGCCCTCAGTGCATCGTCCCCCTGCAGCCTAGGCCTATAGCAGCATAACTAAGGGATGGTTAAGTGCAGCCCTAACTATGAGCTTTTTCAAAAAGGAAAGTCTTAAGCCTGACCTTAAACGTAGAGACTGTAAGACTGTGTCCCCAAACTGGGAGTTGGTTCCACAGGAAAGGAGTCTGATGGCTAAAGGCTCTACCTCCCATTCTACTTTTAGAAACTCTAGGAACCACAAGTAGACCTGCACTTTGAGATGGTAGTGATCTGTTGGGACAATATGGTACTATGAGGTCTATCAGATTTTAAAGGGAGCCAATGAAGGGAAGCTAAAACTGGGGTAATATGATCTCTCTTGCTAATTGCTGTCAGTGCTCTTGCTTCAGTGTATTGGATCAATTGGAGGCTTTTTAAAGAGCTATTTGGACAGATAGTAGATAGCCAGACAGTAACGAGTTACAATAATCCAGCCTGGAAGACACAAATGCATGAACTGTTTTTTCCACATCACTCTGAGAAAGGATGTTCCTAATTTTGACAATATTATGAAGGTGAAAGAAAGCAGTCCTGATAACCTGCTTTATGTGAGAATTAAAGGACATCTCATCTCATCTCATCTTCTGTACCACTTAATCCTGAACTAGGGTCGCGGGGGTTGCTGGACAAGTCGCCAGCCTATCGCAGGGCTAACACAGAGACATACAACCATTCTCACTAATTGAAGGACATATCCTGGTCAAATATAACACCAAGGTTTTTCACAGTAGTACTGGAGGCCACTGTAATGCCCTTCAACGAAACCAGGTGATTAGATAATGAATCTCTAACATGTTTAGGGCCAAATACAATGACTTCTGTTTTGTCTGAGTTTAAAAGTAGAAAATTACAGGTCATCCAAGCCTTTATGTCTTTAAGACATGCTTGGAGTTTAACCAGCGGATTAGTTTCATCTGGTTTCATGGATAAATATAGCTGGGTATCATCTGCGTAGCAATGGAAGTTTATGCTGTACTTTCTAATAATATTGCCTAAGGGAAGCATGTATAATGTGAATAATACTGGTCCTAGCACAGAACCCTGAGGAACTCCATAGCTTGCTTTGGTATATATAGAAGAATTGTTGTTTACATGGAAACTGGAATCTGTTTGACAGATATGATTCAAACCAGTCTAGTGCAGTTCCTGTAACCTTAATCACATTTTCAAGTCTCTGCAGTAAAATATATAGTGATCAATAGTGTCAAATGCAGCACTGAGATCTAGCAGGACAAGTATAGAGACAAGTCCATCATCTGAAGCCATGAGGAGATTGTTGGTAACTTTAACCAGAGCCGTTTCTGTACTATGATGAGCTCTAAAACCCGACTGAAACGCTTCAAACAAACCATTCCTTTCTAAAACTTAAAGGAAGGTTGGCCTATAGTTGGCTAAAACATCATGGGTCAAGAGTAGTTTTTTTTTTTTTTTTTTAAGTAAAGATTTGATTACAGCAGTTTTAAAAGACTGGGGAACATATCCTGTTAATAAAGATAAGTTTATCTGATTTAATATGGAGGTACTCATTAGTGGAAAAACCTCCTTGAGCAATTTATTCAGGATGGGTTCTAGAAGACAAGTTGATGGTTTCGATGCTGTAATAATAAGATCAGTTAGAAAGAAAGAATCCAAATATTGACTCGGTCCTACAGAGGTTTCTAATGCCACTGTACTTACATCTTTGACAGCTGGAAGGGTTCTATGAATTTTATCTCTAATGCCAACAATTTTATCAGTAAAGAAGTTCATGAAGTCATTACTGCTGAGGTCTGAAGGAATAGATGGCTCAACAGAGCTGTGACTTTTTGTCAGGCTGGCTACAGTGCTGAAAAGAAATCTGGGGTTGTTCTTGTTTTCTTCTATTAATGAAGAATAATATGCTGTTCTAATCTTACGGAGAGTTTTTTCTATAAATTGTTCCAGGCTATGTGAGCTTCTTCAGAACTAGTAGAATGCCAAATTCTTTCCAGCTTTCGAACTGCCTGCTTTGAACTACGCAACTGTGAATTATACCATGGAGCTACCCTACTTCGATTTATCACCTTCTTTTTCAGAGGAGCAACTAAATTGAGAGTTGTGCTAAGTGATGCTGCCGTGCTATCAACAAAATCATCCATTTGTGATGGAGTTAGATTGTGGTTTCTGTCACTCATTGTGGGTTCTTCACATCACTGACATAAGGCACTGAGGTAAATACTGAGGGAATTAATTCCTTATATCTAGTTATAGCATCATCGGATAAGTGTCTACCATAACGAAATGTCTTTCCCATTTCAGTGTAATGTATTATTGTGAATTCAAATGTTACAAGGAAATGATCAGACAAAAGAGGGTTATGAGAATATATTGTTAGACCTTCAGTTTCTATGCCATAAGTTAGAACAAGATCTAAGCTGTGGTTGAAACAGTGAGTTGAACCATTTACATTCTGAGAAAAGCCAATTGAGTCTAGTAATGACATAAATGAAGAGCTAAGACTATCACTGGCAACATCAACATGGATGTTAAAGTCACCTACTATAATGACTTCATCTGTTCTTAGCACTAAATCACATATTAACTCAGAGAATTCAGCTAAACATTCAGAGTAAGGAGCAAGTGGGCGATACATCACAACAAAGAGAATCGGTTTTTGTGTTTTCCAGTCTGGATGAGCAAGACTAAGAGTGAGGCTTTCAAACGAATTAAAGCTTTGCTTAGGTCTAGGATTAATACATAAACTGGGTAGTGTGGACTCATTTAAACTGCAATACTCATCATCCTGCTGCCACGTTTCAGTCAAACTAACTAGATCAATCTGATGATCAGTTATCAGATCAGTCACTAAAAGAGATTTAGATGAGAGAGATCTGACATTTACAAGAGCACATTTAATTTTCTTATTGTTCTGTTGTACTAGTGAATTTGTGTTGATTTGTATAAGGTTCCTATGAATAACCTCTTTATTGTTATTTTTCAGTTTAAAACATCTGGGAGCAGACAGCACATCTATGGAGTTTGGTGAGTTATGGGTGTGAGACAGTACTAGAGAAGCGGCAGAAAGGTGTTTAAGAAGTAATTACTAACAGCTTAAGTACAGGATTCTAATTTAAATGAAATAAAATTAAATGAAAACCACCTTTGCTTGCTTGAATAAACTGGACCGAGGTTGCCTCAAACACACGATCATCACAGCCCAAAAAGCATAAAATTCTATGGAAGTAAAGTATACAGAAAACAACGGCAGAAATGTGATCACAATCAAAAACTTTTTCTGCGCATAAAGGGTCTGTTTTGAACAGGTTTCTGAGCAGTTCTTTGAGCAAATAGTGTTAAAGCAAATATTTAATATCATTTAAGATGAACTGCTCAAAGCAATGTTGGAGTAAACAAAAAGGACGGGTGGCAAATGTATGGAACAAATTCAGTGAAAATGAACACAAATTTACAAAAACAGCTTTTTCAGGTATTATTTTTTTGGCTTTATTACTTTACTGTTTTGCAAAATCAATCTGTTGACATGACATCAGTTATTCAATATGGTATTTTGTTAAAAAAAAAAAAAAGAAAAAGTTAAAATAAGAGTCAACATACTGCTGCTGAGGACCAAAGAGAGAGGCCTAAGACTTGCAAAGGACCTCCAAATAAATAATACTGACAGTTGGTTGAGTTACTGACACGAATAATAGAGAGCCAGAGAACACAACAGATGATGACCATTAAGACAGTTCAGACACCCTTCAATACTGTATTACTACTGTACATTTCACATTTCCTTCTATTTCTCACCTCGCAAAATTTCATTTGTTTCTGTCATCTTGTCTTCTCATTTATTTGACCCCTGCCAATAAGTGTGGTGAAGTTGGATAAATGTATGCATTCTAATAGAAGAGACATGCACTGAATTTCAGGTTCATGAAGGCTGTGGTATTGAACATTTGTTTAAAATAACTAAAAGAAACAGTTATTTTCATTGTGAGGCTGTGTTTTGTAGTACTATCGAATTATATTGTGTTGTCCTATTTTGAGGCTAGGCCAAATAACAGAAACACATTTGTGTTTAATTCAAGTCATTACTTTCTGTCTTCAAATAACAGAACACAATCATGACCCAGCCTGATGAAATTATGGTATCATTGTCATGACAGTGGTCATTCAGAAGATATCAGACGCATATGGTGGGCAGCATTAATGCAAACAAACATACTCTTCAGTGCAGTGGCATAGTTATTTCATCCTGCAGGTTCAATGAGGCCAAACAAACCCATAAAATATTTATGATTCTTATACCCAGTGCTAAGTGCCAGCTCACACTGGTGACACTGGAAAGTGTCACCTATGACAAACAAAACAAACAAACAGAAAGGAAAAACAATGAAAAACAAAACGAACCTTGAATCTTCAAGAGTGACACTTTAAGTGGCACAATGCAAAGCATCTCTACATCCAACTCCTTTTGTGTGGCAGCTGTGTGGTAAAGCGGCGGTACATTTTAATTGTCATCATCTTCAGTTGAGGGATATGGTCATCCATGTGTGAAGATAAGACAATGATGACAGTACAACATCTTGGTGTGTGTTTTTTTTTTAAAGCACTCAAAATGTGTACAAGTCCCCCAGTGCGCATTTGCGTTTCATTGTAACAATATAGTGCAGCCGTTGTTAACTTGAAACAATCTGAGCATACCCACTATCACCTAAAATGATCTACTATGACCCTCTTTCAATTTTTGTATAAAAAGGTGAGATAAGGAAAAGCTGGGACTCATGGGTTATGCATTTGCAATTTTTTTACATTTGAGCACAACTTTAAAGTTTATAATCATCTGAAGACACAAGATACAGGTTGTGCCACAGTTTTCTATTTGAGTACCAGCAGTCAAAGGAGCCTATCCTGATTTCTCAGTACTAGGAAAAGATGATCAACTCCCAAATTAAATCTAAATTTCATTTGATATGTGTGCATGTTAAAATGCTCACCGCTGAATCGCTATTTCTAAAAGGAACACCATGAATGACAGATGTAGCCAAATAATCATTTGTTTCATATTGTAATAGCTGAAATAAATGGAGCACCAGACAGTATTTCAGATGTCTGAAGGGAGGCATAGAATGATGCATAGATTACACAGTGAAGAAATAAACAGACATTACAATATGTTTAACAATATAAAAACAAACGGTAACACTTTATATTAAGACACGCATATTAACCATTAATTAGCTGCTTACTAACATGTATATTAGTAGCACACTAGCCATTTGTTATTTATTATAAGTCACTAATTAATAGCTTATTCTGCAAGACCTTATTCTACCCTTACTAGACCCTTAATTAAGAATTTACACCATGTAAGCTCCTAATTACCCCTTATTCATAGTTATTAAGTAAGTTGTTGGATATGATTAATGACCTAAACATGCATGGCTCAGTAAGGGGCTTGTAAGGTGGTAGTACCACAAGAACAGTTATTCACCCCTAATAATACTTATCAAAGATGGTCGATTCATATGGAACCAAGCAAATTAACTCTGTAGAGATGTAAAGAGGAGGTTAATTACATCTTTACAAAGTTAATTTGCTTGGGCTTGTCTAACTCTGTCAAATAACTCCAACACTGAACACTTTTTGAATCAGAATGTATTAAAATGACACTGTGAGAGTGGAAATCAACCCTAACATGTTTAACCCTGAAATTTCAACACTCCAATTTTTTTTCCAATTTTCATGGGGGTTAATAAGGGCCAAATTAATGGTGAATTAAATGTGAACAAAGGCCCAACTTTAGAATAGGGAACAATTTCTTATGAATCGACCATCTTTGATAAGTATTATTAGGGGTGAATAACTGTTCTTGCGGTACTACCACCGTACAAGCCCCTTACTGAGCCATGCATGTTTAGGTCATAATTCATATGCAACAACTTACTCAATAACTATGAATAAGGGGTAATTAGGAGCTTACATGGTGTAAATTCTTAATTAAGGGTCTAGTAAGGGTAGAATAAGGTCTTGCAGAATAAGGTATTAATTAGTGACTTATAATGACTAACAAATGCTAGTATGCTACTAATATACATGTTAGTAAGCAGCTAATTAATGGTGAATATGCGTGTCTTAATATAAAGTGTTACCAAACAAAGGATTAAAAATGACAAATGGTAATCCTTACATTTAAAAAGACAAACGGTACATGCTGCACCATAATTTTCTATGTGATTACCTGGACTCCAGGTAGCTTATCCAGATTTATCTTTTAAAGTTAAAATGTGTCATTTATGGTCAAGAAATGCAAATTTAACACTTTCACACAAGCAATCTGTGGATACTACAGCATGCCCAGTGTTATGGAATGAAGTCATTTGTCACTTAAAACTCTTATTATGGTGTGGGTTAATCAATGTGCTCTGAAATTCTATGACATGGGGCAAAGACTGTTTTCAGCACAGTGTTCCTGTCCTGGGGAATGGGGTAGTGGTTCTTCCTATAGGGTAATACAGTTGGGGAAGGATAATATTAATTGAGACTTGTTCTACTTTGGTGCCACCTCAGTGATGTGATGCATGCTTGTAGAGCTCCATGAGTAAAGTAATAAATGTACAAGAAAATTGTACAGCTTTGCAATTACACTAAAACACTTCATTGCATAATGTAATGCAGTTGCTTCCTTTTGATATTGGCTTTTTTGCCTGGAAAACACTGGTCTCCTTTAGACAAAACAAAATCTGAAGCAATTTCACAAAATTAAGACTCAACATAATTAAATAAACATAAAACACATCGATATTAGAACATAGTTGGGGGGAGGGTCTGTATCCAAACCCTCAGATTTCAGTCTTTGGTTAACAAAGAAGAGTCTGCAGGGATGGGACATGAACAAAAATAAAGAACTATGCACATCCAGCTATGCCATGACATTATATTATTACATTTGTTGCATTTATTTCTTTTTTGATCCCAAGGTGGTTGGAATGTTGGTGCCGAGCTAAAGCTTCCGCATTAGATGATGTTTGTGTCTTCACTTATGTTCGATTTGCAGAAGCTGCTCCTTACCATTAATGGTCAATGACCGTAGCTGCCCATCTTCCTCCACCTCCACCCGTTCCTGACCATTTTCAACAATTCTGAAAGAAGATAGGACAAGAGGAGAGAAACTTCAGATGATGATAAATGAAAATTTGCAACTCAAAAATAACTTCCTCAATCAGGAAGAACATTTCATTAGTGGGGGCTGGATTTACAAGGTTTCTGTGTTAAGTAAATTAATTCAATACCATATTTTACAAGGACATACCTCTCAGTTTACACAGATTCAAGAAAACTACAATACTATGGTAAATCTATATGACTTGGCAATGCCTAAATGAATATTCTGATTTGAACTTTTTGGCATAATGTTTTGGTATATGGTGTGAACATATATATGGTGTGTATGGTAAAGGTCTTCATACTTTTCTGAAGAGAACTTGCTGAGGTCTGCCCCAAGCATGAGGACCTTTATGTAATTCCACATTCTAACTTGAATATGAAATGCTGCCTAAATACTTTTGATTAGTTACTTAATGGAGTTTAGGTTTTCTTATGTTGACACACAATGATGGTCAATGTCAGCCTACTAGGTCAGTAGGTCGTGTCATCGCTTGGATATTTATTTCCAGAGTAGGAATATACAGTACTGTTGAAACATTTAGGCTGGTGTGGAAAAAAATGCTTTCAAAAACTGTAAGTGTTAATAGTCTATTTTCATCGATTAACAAAATTCAGTGAATAAACAGAAGAGAAATCTAAATCAAATTAATATTTGGTGTGACCGCCCTTTGCCTTCAAGACAGCATCAATTCCTCTAGGTACACTTGCACATAGTTTTGAAGGAACTCAGTTGGTAGGTTGTTCCAAACATCTTGGAGAACTAACCACAGACCTTTTGTGGATGTAGACTTCCTCAAACCCTTCTGTCTCCTCATGTAATCCCAGACACACTCCATGATGTTGAGATCAAGGCTCTGTGGGGGCTATGCCATCACTTCCAAGACTTCTTGTTCTTGTTTACACTCAAGATAGTTCTTAATGACCTTGGCTGCATGTTTTGGGTCTTTGTCATGCTGCAGAATACATTTGGGGTCAATCATGCGCCTCCCTGATGGTATTGCATGATGGATAAGTATCAGCCTGTATTTCTCAGCATTAACGGAAATGCAGCCCTAAACTTTCAAGGCACCTTGGCCGTGCTTCACTGTTGTCTGCAGACACTCATTATTGTACCACTCTCCAGGCTTTTGGTGAACAAACTGCCTTCAGCTACAACCAAATATTTAAAAATTTGACTCATCAGTCCAGAGCAGCTGCTGCTATTTTTCTTAGCCCATTTCCTATGTTTTCTTGTATAGTTGAGTCTCTTGGTCTTGTTTCCATGTAAGAGGTATGGATCTTTGGTTGCAACTCCTCCATAAAGACCACTTCTCTGGACACTAGATGGATGTACCTGGGTCCCACTGGTTTATGCCAGTTCTCCTCTGAGCTGATGGCACTGACATCTTCTGAATTCAAAGAGAAATAAGATTATGTGTTTTTCATCTGCTGCACTAACTTTCCTTGGCGAACCACTGCACCTACGATCCTACAAAATCCCTGACTTTGTGAAAGTGTATCAATAACGATTGATGTTGGTTTGAAGGCAAAGGGTAGTAACACCAAATATTCATGCGACTTCACTCACTTTGCATTTTGTAAATTGATAAAATGATTGATAATTTATATTTTTGAAATTGATAATTTCAAAAATATAAATCATGATTGTTTAGTTTACAGAAATGTTTCCACAACTGCCTCAAACTTTTTGCAGTACTATGTACTATGATGCATACCACTGCTAAAACTACAATGCAGCGCATATGTTTCAACTCACAGCTGTGGTATTATGACATTCTATATGGCCAACTTCTACCTTTTAGTAGTGATCTTCCTGCCATTGATGATCTTGGTGGAGGTGGATACAGAGCGGAAGCTATGCATGTTTCCTCCAGCTCCTCCTCCAAATGAGGTGGAAGAGAATGAGGTGAAGCCTCCACCTGACAGACTGCCCATGTTTGTCAAGTGGCCTACGTGACCCATGGAACTCATGGAGTTGAATGAACCGAAGCCTAAGCAAACAGGAGAGAGGCCTACTTAAATAGGCAGCACTGGTATGGAACTTTGAGTAACTAATAATAATAAAAAGAATAAGAAAAATACACAGGCAAATTAATTGCTCTGCCTTGCCATGTGGCTTGTTTGATCTGTATTGGAACATGCTTATCATTCTTATACAATAACTCATGCATTTCTTACCTGGGTCAAAATGTGAGAAGCCAGGACCAAATGGAGGAAAACCAACAAAACCCCTTAAAAACGGGTCACCTACTCGGATGTGATTCTGCTGAGTTTGGTGCTGCTGTGCACTGCCGTAAAATGGATCATTAGCAAATGGATCTGGACCTAAGAGGACAGGACAAACAACATTCGCTTCAAGCAAAAACTCTTCAAGTCTGTAGTATTTTTTTTACTTTTTTACAATGCTTGTGTTGTAGCAAATTATTTACATGGACTTTATGCCTTACCGAAAAAATCTGCAAATGGGTCTCTGCCACCGAAGAATTCTCTAAAAACATCTTCGGGGTTACGGAATGTGAACAGTTCATGGAAATGCTCTCCATTATGGAAATGCCCCCCTGAAACATTGTCAATACAAAGTGAAGTTTACAAACTTGGACCAAAGGCAAATAAGTTAATAAATGCCCAATGCATCTAATGCAGATGTCAGTGTTTATTCCATCAGTAGGATTCCATTAAGCAGAAGCAAAAACAAAGTCTATGCACAATATCAGATGCTGTCAGCATGTTATGTCAATATTTATGTCAATGCTGATGTCAATGTTAGCGTCATCTCATATTTGCAAAAATATTGAGATAAAAGATAAAAACATTAGTATGGCTATCATTGTGGAAGAATCAATTTACATAATGCACTCAATAGCACCTTGCTCAGTCATCGCAATGAAGTACCTAACCTAAACCTTTACTCTAGATTACCCTTAAACTAACATCCCTTCAAAGGGATCAACGGCTGTTTACTTGATAAGTCCTAAGCTTTAAAAGAAACACTTACCTCTTCCTCTGTCACTCCCTGCCAGCCCTTCTTTGCCGTAACGATCATATAGGCTCCTCTTGTTGGCTGGAAGACAAAAGTGTAAGTAAAATGAATAAGACATAAAGACCATGACCACTGAAAAGAAAATAGCAGTGTGTTTTAGATCTCAACTGATTTGCTACCCTCACACCCTGTGCTGTTGGTATGAGCTTTATTCCTTGACTTTAGGATAGTTGCAAGTGTCTGGCAGTTATTTGCAGACTCACGCAGACAACTATGATACAAACCATCTGACAGGACTTCATAAGCCTCCGACAGCTCTTTAAATTTCTTCTCAGCCTCCTCCTTGTTGTCAGGGTTTTTATCAGGGTGCCACCTCAGTGCCAGCTTTCTGTACCTGCACCGAGACACAAGTATTGTTGGTACATGTTTTCTGTCAGCAAAGTGGAAGAAAAAAAATCAGCTTTTTTCAATATGTCACATTTGCAATTATAGTGCCTCATGTATTATTATAAGTGTATGGTGTATTACAATCAAATTCTATTTGAAATTGATTTCTACAGTTATGATCCTCAAGACCTTTTCTCGGATTGTTCAGCTGATGTAGGCTACCACAGGGTGACTTTTATGGTGAAATTCAAGTCTTTCACATACCACTAAAACTTACATGACTGACACGGAAAAACCAATCAGCTATAACATTACAAATAGAAGGAGAATTAAATAACACTGACTAACTTGTAACCATTCAGTTTTCTTCTGGGAAACTTTTGGACCTGGTATTCATTCATGCGGATGTTACTTAGACATGTAGCACCCACCTAAACCAGACAAGGTGTTGACCAGGCCTCCAAATTCACTGGATCCCAAACTGATCAAGTACCTGTAGGATGATCAAGAGAGGCCCCTCCCCTCAACCCATAGGACCCAAAGACCCCCACTAACAACATTCACAATAATAGGCACATAGTCATAATTTTGTACATAAATAGCCAGTAGATCTGAGTTGAGTTTAAAAAAGGCTTCAATATTGTATGTATTATTTTATTTATTTATTCATTCAGGGGGGTTGGCCAAAAAGCTCATGACATTAATTGTCTACAGGCAGGTGTGAAGGAGCAGCTAGCAGCACTGAGAAGGGCGGAGAACATTAGGAAAGTAGGAGAAGGAAAGAGCAGGCGAGAGTAGCATTCTATTTCGATTTGTGAAGTTGCTATTTGGTAAAGAGAAGAATGGCAGCCTGATGGTACTGAAAGCCCATCAAGGTGGAAAGAGATTCGGGAAGTGGTGAGGTGCACAAAAGCCTCTTCAGCCCTGGGACCTAATGGAGTCCCTTATCGGCTGTATAAGAATGCACCAGATTTCTTTGGAAGTTGATAAAGATAGTATGGGAGAAACAGGTTACTTCCAAGGCATGGCGTAGAGCAGGGCAGATTTTCATTCCCAAAGAGAGGGGTTTGTTAGAGATAAATCAGCTTAGACCGTCTGTTTAATGTTGAGGGGAAGGTGTTTTTCAGCGTTGTGGCACAGAGGTATCTAGTTATTTGGAGAAAAATTGGTTGATTGATACATTGGTACAAAACGTTGGCATCCCTGGCATGATCTGGTACCAAATTCAGTTAGCAAAGCGAGAGAAGAGAGACCTGCATGTTGTATTTCTAGACCTGGCTAATGCATTTGGATCAGTACCTCACTGTCTGCTATGGGAGGCTTTTGATTTCTTTAGAGTCCCAGGCAGTATCAAAGGTCTAGTCAAAGCCTATTTTTCAGATATACAGCCCAGCTTTACCACAGCAGAGTACACTACAGCATGGCAGCAGCTAGAGGTAGGCATCATGGCAGGGTGTATAATCCCTCCACTAGCCTTTACAATGGCAATGGAGGTGATTATTAGGCCTTCAAATGCAGTGAGCTAGGATGAAAGTGAAGTCGAGTAAGTCTAGGAGTATCTCAGTTGTTAAAGGAAAGGTAGTGGATAAGAACTTTTTCAAAAATGAGGAGCTGGTTCCCGTGGTACTAAGGAAGCCAGTGAAGAGTCTGGGAAGGTGGTATGATGCAAGTCTTAGTAATAGAGCACAGTTCGAAGGATTGAGGCAGGAAATGATTCAAGGCATTTTGAGCATAGATCGGTCAGGTCTCCCAGAAAAGTTAAGGCTATGGCTATTTTTTATTTTCTTATTTTTTGAAAAATACAACTGAAGTAGTGGCTGCATGTTGCCAGTAGCTCCGTGAAAAATAACCCGTTTAGGTTATTCTGAGTGTGTTAATGGTTGTTTTTTGTCTGACTTGTTGTTCTTCTGTGGTTCAAGAGCACTGACAGGAATTAGCAAGAGAGATCATATTACTCCAGTATTAGCTTCTCTTCATTGGCTCCCATTAAAATCTAGAATTGAATTTAAAATCCTCCTCCTTACATACAAGGCCCTAAAGGCCCTTGAGGTTCCTCAAGGTTTCTTCCTGTTAAAAGGGAGTTTTTCCTTGCCACCGTCGACCTTAGGCTTGCTCTGGAGGTTGCAGGCTGGTTTTTGTGAAGCGTCTTGAGACGATTTGTATTGTTATTGGCACTATATAAATAAATAAAATTGAACTGAATTGGATAGTTGGCAGCAGAAGCTAAACAGTGAGGGTGGTGGCTGGTGGAGGTGGGTTGCCATGGATTCGTGGCAAAATCCAACATTGCTCTCCTGTTTGAGCTTGCCTCGGATCTTGACACAAGGGATTGTAACATCTCATCCTGTGTAATAATGACTTGATCATGACAATGATCACATTATTTTTTACAGGTTGACTAGATTGAAATAAATCGTGTTGAAAAATGTGACTTAATCTCTCTTTCTCTCATGTTTAGGTAAACCTACATCTGTATGCTAGTCTTAACTCTTTATGGCGTTCACAGCCTAATGTTACTTAAAATGAATAACTGGTGACACCTCACTAGCCAATACGCTCCTCCCTGACATTAAACATTTCTTCTTCTCACTCACAGTGGTTTGCGCTACTCTCAGGTGGCATGTGGAGACAAAGGATCAACATTGAAAGATCGCAGTTTGACAATGCTGAGCACTGCTTACTCTGTTATTTTGAGCTCACTCAGCAGCTCAATTCTTAATGAAACTCAAAAGAATGCAAGTATTCTATAGAGCACATGTATTAGCTGTATGTCGGGCAGCCTGTGGAGGACAAGAAGACCATAGCATCCCTGTGCAGATATATTCTTTACTGTTTGACAGATTAATACATTTTAACACTTTATGAACTCACGCCTTCTTAATGTCATCTGCAGATGCACCCCGCCGTATTCCTAAAATCTGGTAGTAGTCCACCATGATGAGGGGATGAACAGAGAAACGTCAGTAAGCTTGATAGACCTAAAAGAACAAGAAGAGCTGCTCAGTAGTGTTATACACAGGTAACATTTACATTCGTTTCACTTCTGCCAAATATTTAACACATGACTGACTTAATTCTAGCACCACTTCATTTGATATTGCCATTGTCTAATATTCTTGATTTATCAGTGAAAATACAGTAGCTTCAGACAGAAAAAATGAATAAATTCACAAATATTATAACCTGCACAGCAATTTTGAAGTTATTACCATTTAAATTTGTTATCACCCCATTTACCTACCTTGGACATAACAGATAAACTAAATGTTTACATTGGTAACTGCTGGTTGCTTCCATTTAATATAAGCAGCAGTAAGGTTAAAATCATTGCACTTCAATAGTTTTCACATTTTCTTTTTGAAATCCTTTCTATCTACTAAGCACAAGTTGTTGTTTTTTTAATGACAATAATCAACTCTTGCCTCTTTAGGAAAATAAACACTTTTGAAATTCTAAAAACCCACTAGCATAAGAACAGGGTTGGTCTTATGTATGATTTATGCTTCTGTGTCAATTTGATGCCGTAGCTATGGCAACAGCCCAGGTGCTAACTCTTTAGTCTAACTGCATTTTACCCTATATCTGGCATAGAAATACAAGGGTTCTCTCTCTTACTGGCAATACAGTTTCCTAAGTGATTGTTGTCTTTGGGCTCAACACTCTGGTTAAAAATACAATCTGTCGATTTAAGCAGCATCTCTTTGAGCATGGTGTTCCTTCATACTTAAATAAATATGTTTTAATATATAACTAAGTAGCTAAATGTCTCAATATGGAAGAGGATTAGGGTCACTAAAAAATTGGGTTGTTTTTTTTTTTTGTTTTTTTTTACAGTGACCCTGACACTTATTATTTTTAAATCATCCCTGATGCATGGTGATTTTCTGTAATGGTGTAAAGGGGAACCGTGTTGTATTGTAAGTATTTTCCTACAGAAGTCAAGCTCAAAAACCAACGTAAGATTCCTCAATCATTTTGTTATCCCTTACTTCCAGTGCTGACATTGAGAGTATAAGGACTGTTCATGATGGAGTGATGAGAAAACACCTGCTCGGTCCACTATTGTCGCTGCACAAAAGTGATATGTGGGTTCTGACTTACATGACATGCAGCATCTCTGGAGGCTCACAGAGTTAGTGTCAGTTATTTCATATCACTAAAACACTGATGGATAAGAAAAAGGATACGGGTTGATGTCTCTGTGAGTAACGGTGATCTCTACAGCAAATCATCATCATCTCTTTCGTTTGCATTTTTGTAACAACAATAACAAGACCAAACAAAACAACTTTATTGTAATAAATTCCTAAATGAAACTTGCAAACAAACGCGAAAAATAATATCCTTTGAATTAATTTATGAACTAGCTTTCAATACTCAATGCCCTAAAATTAATTCTTCGTTGAGGACTGCAATGACTTTTTAATGACGTTCTTAATAGTCTAATTTGTATTTCCATTGTTATGGTACAGCACAAATTTCACTGAAATTTCATACTGCTTGTGCCTAATCTCTGAGGACAGTTCATAGTTTCTTAAGAAGGTGCTTTCCCATGTTTCATTGCTGTACGAGTTTTACGTCAACCACCTAAACCTGATCAGCGTTTCAGCTTTGAGGAGCGTTTGCCTAACTATTTGCCACAAAACTGCTATCTGGCTAACAAGACTGAACAGAGAGAACCGTGCCGTTAACAGGAATTATTTGAACCTCTAAAGATGTCCCGTGCCCACCGACCTAGGAAATACAACCTCAGTGAAATAGTAATTTGAGTGGCGGTAGCTGCGAACCCAAGGCATTGGGATTAAAACAATAGCTTAGCTCTGTTCGGCATTAAACATCATTGGTCCGATTAGAGCTGTCGTACAGTCTTACCCGGTTCAGATGCAACCGTCCGTGGTTTTAGCAGATATCTAGACAGACACTGAGTCTGTTTTGTTGGCGACCACAGACGAAAACCAAGTTTTATTCATGGCTGTTAGTCGTCAGAGTATTCGAGCAAGCGTCCTGCTTCTTCTTCATCTTATTCTTGTTATCTGTTTAATGTAACCGAAAGGTGCCTTACCGCCGCCTCCCGGACACAATAGGCTGTGCCCATATAAACAAAAATACTGCCAGTAAATAATGTAATAATATGCAGACACACAAAGCTAACTGCAATGAGCCACCGTCACTGATAACCTGTCTCTTAGCCGATTGCGAAACGTTGCACTTGAACGTACGGCAGAGACGATATCCAACAACAAGCTGCTAGGTACACCGGGAAACCGGAAAAGACATTATTAGTTGGGATGCTAGGAATCTAGAAAGAGATACATTTATTATATATCTCACAGAGAGAGAGTGTGTGAGAGAGAGAACTATACATTTAGAAAAGATTACTGCACCGTTTGTCTGTTTATTCCAGGGCTGGGCAATTAATTTCTACAGGGATCCACATGAAAAATCTGAAATGTGTTGGAGGGCCAAACTTGAACGTAATTCTGCTCAAATATTAATTTTCTCCCATTGTAAAAAGCAGTAAATTATATATGTTGATAAGCTGCTACTGGTAATCAGACACATAAGAATATTCTGTAAATATTTATTTAAATTTATGAGTTTTGCTGTAGGATGGAGAGGAAAATGAAACACAATCGATCTGTAGTTTTGGATATAACGCATTGGAATGTTGGAAAGTTTGTCCTCTGTGAAAAACTTCAGTGAACTAAGGAGGGACCATGTAGCTACATGAATTATTTTCTGTATCTCAATAAATCTCAATAAATGTTTAACTCTTTAAGACCTGAATGTCCGTCTGCCCACAGACAAAAGTTTGCTGTATTTGAATTACCGTTACTCCCCGATGGAGAATATTCAAGTTGCGCTTTCTAGAAAAAATGCTGCCATTACGGTAATGATGACGCACCGCTGCTGTCGGCTGCAGGTTGGAGAGCAACGATCGCGGAGCCCCAGCAAGAGAGACTTGTTTGGAGGAATTTGTTGGTAAAAACAAAGTTAGTTGTACCCTTGAGATGTCAAGAAGGTCTTCCAGGCAAAAGCACAACTAACCAGTGTTCAGTCACAATGAATATTGTCAATAGCGCAAACCACTGTGACTTACGGTAATTCAAAATCAGCCGCTTTGACGGATGCCAGCGATCCGTTCAGGCTTTTGAGGGTTAATAGATGCAAGAAGCTGTTTCAAGCTTACCTTTTGAAGAATTAACGAACTAACAGTGCCATGATGTAAATAATACATCATGGCTCAAATTAAAAGCAACACAGTCGTATTGCATGCACAGCATAAATACTTGTTCATTTGTACTTATGACTGACATACCGCGGGCCAGACGGGAATGCCCAAAGGGCCGTATGTGGCCCGCGGGCCGTAAAATGCCCAGGTCTGCACTACATGTTTCCTTCAGCTTGATGTATGTATCTAGGACAGAAGTTTGTTTATCTTGTTTCTCCTGTTCTTCTTTTCTCTCTATCTTCTGTTTCTACCTGGCTGGCCTTCAGCAGATGGGTCCCTCCATATGAGCTGGGTTCTGCTCAAGGTTTCTTCCTGTTAAAAAGGAATTTTTCCTGCCACCGTCGCCCTCAGGTTTGCTCTGGAGGTTGCAGGCTGGTTTTTGTAAAGCTTCTTGAGACAATTTGTATTGTTATTGCCGCTATATAAATAAAACTGAGTTGAATTGAATTGTTTGGAAAAAGATTCTACGAAAACCTCTGCGCTGCACCTGCTGCTCATGAATTAACAGTTAGTCAACAGTCTATTCATTATAGATAATCATGTCAGTGTGAAAATATTTATGAGACAAGGCTATAGAACAAAAACAGCCTTTGTTTAGTTTACCTCTAAATTTTCTCATGTGTTGTTTTTTAAGCTGAACGGCCAATCAAAGTGATCTATGAATAAGTTAGTTTGAAAAGCAGGGAACAGCCTGACTCTGAAAAATGGACAGACATACCTTAACTCTCACCTATCACAGTGATGTATTAGGAATATGCTTAAATATAAGAAAGTGAACAGTATAGTCAGAGTGTGGACCAGATTATCAAAATTTACAGCACATTCCATTTCTAAAAATCACAGTTTAATTAAAAATCTTGGCACTCGTTAAAGCTGCACCTTCTCATCTCATGGACTGAAACACTTGAAACTCTATTATACTTAAGACCTTAGATCTTGACTTATTTCTATTCCAGAAACACTTATCTTGTTCTCCAAAATACTTAAATGTACAAAATAACAATGCATAAAAACACTTTAATAATAGAGCCTCTGTCTAGTAAAGCAGCATCTGCACACAAGTCGGAGTAAAGGAGTGATGGATGAAGAGCAGGAAGAAAAGGAGAAAGAGCTTACAGCAGACAGTAGAAGTAAATGCCAAATATTGTGATGTGTCAAATTGAGAAACAATACACAGTCCAGTTTACAATTCTTGCTTTATTATTTATTTTGCTAAAGCAGACGTATAATCAGTGTGACTATGACAAACAAACAGAATAATTAGAGAAAATAAGGTTCCTTATGCTTTTGTGAATGAAGGCGCTGAAAGAGAAATAAGTGCCACGGTGACTAGCTTTATTTGAGCAGCTTTGCAGTCGCCATTGAGGTCATGGTAGTCATGGTAGTGGTGATGGTGGGCACAGTGATGTCTTTGAATATGGGCTGTGAGACGCAAGAGTAGGATACTTTGTTCTCACTGAGAGTCCCAATGATCATCTGCCGCATTTCCCTACTGGCATCACCTCGCACCGCAAGTAACGCCTGGATGTGTTCCTCCCTGTTGAGAGCAGGAAGAAACTCAAGTAAGAACTGAAGAAGTCTTTGGGAAGAGAGTTTAAATGTCATCAAGGAACTTACAGAAGTCCATTCACACTTTCTTAACACAGGTTTATTCACAGATCAGCGATGAGGTATAAACTGTATTCAGAAACTTGTCAAGTAGTTGGGTGTTGGTTTATAGCATTATTACTGCATTTCACTTCTCGGGATTATTTTATTTTTGTACTAGCAGAAGAAAATGTACAACTTTGGTTTTAAAATTTTGAAATGAATATATTCTGGATTACTACATGCCATTATCCACTATCTAATGTCAGAGGCACTTAAAAATTCATTTTGAAACCACTTTAAGTACTCATGAAGCTACATGCCATGACGTGGCGTGCTGCACTACATATGTCACCTGCTCCTACTGTGGGAAAAACACAACACACATGTCTGGTTATAAAAGCTGATGTACCAAATTTGATGCTACATAGAGTGCACTGCTTATTGACATTCTTTGCCTTTATAATTCTTTTGTAGTTCACACAATTTGGAACTGTAGCTATAAATTGTATTAAACTAACTGTTTAGTTAGGAGTTTAGAAGAAGTATGGGATGACCTTTAGTTACTTTGGATGCAGCAGGTGGCATTTAGAGTTAGACAATATGGCAAATTTGCAGTAACAGAAAACTAGGCATCATAAGAGCAATTCGAAGAGAACTGCACTTTGTGGAATTATACCGTACGGTAAACAATGTGAGGATTATTATTTTTCTGGTTCATCATTAGTTCAAAATAGGTATTGCTTAACCAACGAAGGTGTGTCACATTAATGTGAGGTGTTATGGTCGCCAAAATGTGCACCTGATATCAGGATATTTGGACACCAGCGTAGTGACCTCCAGGAACAGCAGTGCTGGGTCAGTCAGCTTGAACACTTCAGCGATGGCAGTGATGGCACCGCAAAGTCGGTCTGTGTCTTCACCCTACATTTGATAGTCAACCAAAGTTAGGTTTTCTGTTTATTAACACACTAACCATTTACATTACTTCTACGCAGGTCAGTTTGATGTTTGTGTCTGTCTGTAACTCTGTGTTAGATTTATTAACACAGCAATCTGGACTGTACAGGATTCAAGTGAATAATGTTGCACTAAAAAAATCAGAGATATGAACTTACTGCAGCCAGTTTTTCAAAGAGGAACTTGAACTGATCAGCTTCTTTGATCATCCTTTCAGCTCCCTCCTTCCTCTCATCTGCAGTTTTAAAGGTGATTCTCTTCTGCATCACTGCTTTAATGTACTCTACGACCACTCTGCGCAAGGCCTCACTTGTCATCTCCTGCACAGACCACATCCAGTAGATAAGTTCTCAATGTTTTACCACAGCTGAACTGGACTGAAGCTCTTATCAAAAGTCTATTAGTTCCATTTCATAATCGTACCATAACATTTTTTTTGTTGAAATTTTTGGATACAGAAGATTTTGCCCACCTGATTGAAGGGTTTCTTGATTTTATTGAAGTCATTGAAGTAGTCCTCCACTGTCACGCAAATAGTGTCCACAGCATGAGAGCCTGTCAGCCACTTCCTGGTTATCAGTTCATTCAGGTGATGCTGATTAATGTAAGAAACAAAGCAATTAAATGCATTGGAACACTGTAATTAGTACATGACAATAATATCCTTACATCATCATTGTGGTCCGTTTGTACGAGAGGTGAAGTGAATGATAATGATTATCTTGTTATCATAGATCCTGTCAGTGGATGACATATATTGGACAGCAAGTGAACATTTTGTCTTCAAAAGTGATGTGTTACAAGAAGGAAAATAGGCAAAATGAAAGTTTTGATTAACTCTCACGAGGACCACATTGTGATGGCTAGATGACTGGATCAAAGCACCTACAAAAGTGCAGCTCTTGCAAAGTCTAGATGTCACCTTGACACTCAGCACCGACAGTGCTGCTTAACAGTATTTGTGCAGTTCAGATTTTTTTACATTTCTTTATAGAAATGACTGAAAACATCACCATATTTTTACAGTTCTCTCTACTTCTGAAAGTAGAGAATTCAATTAAACAAATTATACCAAATTATTATACTTGTGCATTTTTTTATTCAAGAAATTTTATCATTTGCACACATCTGTGAGTTGTAAAAGTATGCAAACCATTTTCAGTATCTGGTGTGACTTCCTTGTGCAGCAATAATGGCAACTAAATGTTGATGGTAACTGCCAAACAACCCAAACAAGGACATTAAAATCCTCATGTTCCGTAGACAGGATGAGGTTCAGACGCTGGAATGCACTGTTGTTTCATCGCCAGACAAGACGGCTCTGATTTAACACAAATAACTTTACACTGGTGTCATCTGTCCACAGAAAATCTGCCTATTAGTCTTCTGGCACATTATGTTTAGAAAACTGCAGATGGGTTTAAATGTTAATTTTGAAGAGCAGTGGCTTTCCTTTCAATTCTGCCATGCACATCATAGTTGTTCCTCTCAGGCTATCAAGCATCTTGCTTTTGGAGCAATCTTTGTTGGTCAACCACTCCTGTAGAGGGTAACAGTCATCTTAAATCTTATGCATTTGTTTCCAATCTGTCTGACTGTGGATTTGTTTGATATTCAAAGCTCTTTACAGGTCACTTCATAACCTTTTCTGTTGTGATGATCAACCCAACTTTTTCTGAGGTCCCCAGAAAGCTCATTTGTCCATGCCATAACACTTCCACACATGTTTTTTTTTTTTTTTGTTGCTAAAACCAGGTTCTGAACAACACCTGTGAATTTGAGCGTCCCATTTACTTCACCTCACAGATATGCAATATTGACACATTTTCCTGAATAAAGAAATACAAAAGTATGATATTATTGTTTCACGTGTCTGACTGATTTGGTTCTTATTGTCTACTTCCAGGACACTAATCCAAACTGTGGCTGAGTTGTCTTTTGAGAGTCTTTCTTACTTCAAGATCTAGGAAGACTTCATCCAACAGGAACTGACATCCCTCCTTAGCCACTTCGTTGAGTGTCCTCTCTATGGCAGCATCACTGTCGGTAGGCTCAGAGGTCTGTGAGTACTTCCTCTTTAGGCTGTTGATGGACTCTCTGAGGAACACAAGGAAAACTGTCACTAAACCCCAAAATACTCAATATTATCAACATATAACATCACCAACTACAGATCCAGTAACTGCAGCTGAAGGTGACGCCTCACTAGCCGAGGAGCTAAACCACTGCTTCACCCACCCTGCCACTGGTCACTGGTGGCAGAAAGACCAGCTACCAACCATCAGTTATATTCTCACAGTGCAGGCACAGGAAGTAGTACGTACTGTGTGGGCAGCGAATCCAGAAAAGCAGAAAAGCTGCTGGACCAGACAGGATCACTGGGAGGGTGCTAAGAGACTGTGCCAGCCAGCTGGCTGGTGGTGGAACACAGGACATGATTTTACTCAAAACTCCTTCAAAAACTCATGAAAAACATCCCTCAAAAGAAGACGCTCCATAACATCAATGGGAAATTTACAAGAATTTCATGCATTGTCCTCATTGGGAAAATGGTTGAATATGATAAAAGAGTCAAAACAGACTAAAACAGTCAAAATGTAAAATACCACTAGTTTTCTTCTAAATGGAATGTTAACATCACTGAATCCATAACATACTGCAATTTCGTTTATAATGGTCTATGGGGCATTTTGGCCACAAAACTACACAATACTACAATACTAATGCAACCTTTCGTAATTTCAGGGTTAAAATCCTGAAAACTATTGTTTACTATAGTTTTGAGCAGGTCTGAAGTTGTTTAAGTAATTGATGAAAAAAAATATTGATGTATGAGGGAATTTATGGCAGTTTTTTTTTTACATAGGTACATTTTTGCCATAAAGGAGTCCAGAGGGTGCAAACTGCTTCACGAAAATATAAATAACATGGGAGAGTAAAAGACACTGGATTTCAAAAAAATTGGCTAAAGACAAGAGTTCTTGCAGAAATGCAAGCCACAAGATGTAGCACAGTCAAAATGATCATCAAATGAAAAAAAATGCAAAAAACGTACAAAAATGCCCAAGGAGGGCATAAATTCTAAACAAACTGTAACCGCTGGAAACACTTGAACACTCAGAAACACTACCCTGTGCAATATTCTGCTGTCTGTGCAATATTCTTGTGTCTTTATTTTGATAGTATTACCATAGCGTGTTACTTTTTCTACGCTGTTGCATATTGTTGTTTTTATTTTTTCTTATATTCTTATCCCCTTTTTTTATAATTTTTTTTAAAGCTACAGCACTTTTACAAACATGAAGAACTGCTACCTCAAAGTACTGACAATAAAGTGATTCTGGTTATGATTAAATAAATACAAAAGACATCATAAAATATGTATTCCTTGTTTTTTAAAACTGTTTTGTCTATATCAATTTATTTCATTACAGACACCTTAATTTCAAAAAGCTATTTTCTTTTTTGTGAGCTATGTCTATGTTTAGAGCTGTCCTCTAATACTGTGCATTCATCACCAAGTGAAATTTTAACTTTCATACAATATTTCTGCATAAAATGTTTTGCAATGAATACGACTATCAGCCACACAGAGCACATTGGGGACACTGCCTCCAGTCTCCAGTAAATTCAACAGTGCCATCTTTGGCATACTCACAGAAAATAACATTTGCATCAAATCTCCACCTTGCGTTGCACACTAGAAGAAAAACAATCTTAACTTCATCTCTGCATATAGAGTGCAGAGCCAGGCTGATCCACGTGTACACATTTCTGGATGTACCAGTACCTTGATTCTGCATTAAGGTGTGCATGCACACACAAAATATGATTATTTATTAATGCATACCCATTTCATAGAGCCAACTGCTTCCTGATTTAATAGCTACAGACGACACCATCTCATCACAAGCATTATTATTGATCCCCAGGCACCTCATCCAGACAAAGCCTGTCGCACATTGGGATATTTTAAACTTTAAGAATTTAATCAAATATAATTTGATTGAAAACAAACAAACAAACAAAAAAAAACAATACAGTAAAATCAAATTACATTTGGTTATATATAGGACAGGTGAATTCAACTCTGAACATTAAATGCTATATGTCTATGAATTCTGTAGAATTACCATTGTTTTGTTAAAATGTATGTGTCAATTCATGTTCTTTCCAAAGCCTTTGCATCCCCACTAAGCAAGATTCTATATTTTTTCCACAACAGCTGAATTTCTGCATCTATTAAGGTTTCATAGCGTAAAAGTATACCATATATAGTACCTACGTAAAAATATATTTTCATTTCATAAAATTCAATAAATCTTTATCATTTTGAAAGCAGGCCATAATACACACCCCTGTTTGCCTCTACACATTCTGTGTGTTGCATGCAACATTATCAAACAGCCATAACGATGAAGAGGTAGTGCAAGTCCATGCAGGCATCAACAGGCCATTTAAAACTCCTGATAATGTATGCTGAACAGGTCCATAAACAATCTTTTCTTTTACACATATCCAACAGAATTTAGAATATTCTTTTTGTGACTGTAAACTTTACCTTTATGCCAATTTTATATAGTACTGCTTATTCCTTATTTTCATCTAGTAAAAATTCAAGTAATTTTCCAGATCCAGAGATTTTTGGATTTTCACTAAGACCAGTAATATTAATATTTTCAGTGTGTATCTTGATGATGAATACACACAGTAAAATATATGAAAAAAAGAATATGACATTGTTAAATCTTACTTGAATGTCTGGCAGTTGTTAATGATGGCTATCATGTACTGTACATAACACTGGGGAAGCTGCCTGTCTCTCAGGTGCTCCTCTTTGTAGGTTACGGTCTCCTCTCGGTACCTGTACAAACAACACACACATCTGTTAGGTTAATATAGTAATTGTTACAATGTCTTCTCTTTCATTTACATTTTACACAGATTGTCCACATTTTTGGAAGCAGGACTGTCTGAAGCTAAACATTTTACAAAAATGATTTCTGACAATATGGTACAGACCAAGTTGTATGCTTCATCTTACTGTTTCACATGCTGTTCTCTTTTCTATATTCCATGTTATGACCGAGCCTACTGTAGCCAGTTCCAATTCCTATCAGAATATGAGTCTGGTAACACATCAATTAGAATCTAAACAGTTACACAGAGAAATAAATACCTCTGCACGTAATTGGATAGTCCTACAACCAACCAGTCATTTCATTGTCAACAAAATCAAGTCAACAGTGCTCTGATAACTTGTATGACTACCTCGCTGTTACTCTTTTTTCCTTCAGTGGATAAAACCCACTGATATGCTTTGATTGGTCTTATTAGAGCAACTCCAGACCGAAATTGGGAAAACAACAATTTAACGTTCCAAAAGGCATTGAATAAAGGCAACTGGACTTGTAGAATTTCTTGAAGATGCTTCGCCTTTCATCTGAGTAGCTTCTTCAGTTCTAGACAGACTCTAGATCTGAGAGACTAGTGGGAAGTTGAGGTTTAAATTAGGGATGCCTGATAATTATCGGCCCAATATCAGGAAATTATGACATCATTCCGATAAGTCCAATATCATGACTTATCGACCTGATAACATATAATAAAAAGTTTTGTCAGCACTGCGGTGCAAGTCGTCGTTTTAATCAGGCCTCGCTCTCTTACATGACACCTGCACCGCCTGCAGTGAATATTGTGTTCAAGTGTTGCCAGTATAATCGGAACAACAACCTTCTGACTGAAAAAATGCATTGCTCGCTATGTCGGAAAACAACTCGTCAACTCTGTCATAATTTTGGTAGTAACTGACATCAACGTCTTATCCACAGTATTTTTCTCATTGCCCTGGATGTTACACATAAATCATAGAAACATAAACATAAAAAGGTCAGGAAAACAACTCGTCAAAATCTGCGTAGGAATGCCGTGTCGACCCGGGGTTTTCGCTTTTACAAGCTATTATATACAGCTTGTATAGCGAAATCCCATACTTTTTGAATGATCATGGCAGCGCTCTGCATCCGAGGAAAATGAGAGATTTGGCAGCAGATATCAGGCTCTGTGCAGGACACAGTGATTTATTCTAATATCAGCAGCCTTTTGAAAGAGCAGGGATTTGACCGGTCCATTCTTCAAGTCATCAACAAACTGCAATTTTATCTGCAATGCACGTGATGACATATGAAGGAGGAAAAAACAGGCAGCAGCTCTCATAGCGGAAGGTCTGACCTGGGACTTTTGCCGATGTGAAAGCACCAAAGGCGAGTCAACCAAGGTCGTGAAAGCAGTAAAAATAAGCATTATCTCTGCTTCTGTCCCCTCTGACGGTCCCAACACATTACTGACTCCGCTCAGTGTGTGCGCACACACACACACCGCATGTCGGGGCCGCGGATTAGTTTCTCTCCCTTGATCAATGAAGTCGGCGGTGAATGAGTGCGGTTCAGTTTGACATTGTCAGTCCGTTAGATAAACATTAAATGTTTGAAAATCGAAAATTAATATTTAGAGCCTATGGGCTATAAAAATAATAGTCGTTAAAGTAGCCGGCTGGACTTAATTGTGACGTGGGCGGTATATGGCCGGCAGCAGGCGTATGTGGAAAGCCCTGTATTTATCCGCCACACCGTTAAGGCCGGTCCATGAAAATACTAAAAAACACTAAACTGGTCCGTGCCGCAAAAAAGGTTGGGTACCGCTGCTCTAAAGGATGTGTGGCTATAGAAAAATACCGAACAAACTATTTCGACAATCCACACAAGTTACAACACAAGTTAAAGTCATGAAATGTTGACATGTCTTTATTGTAAAATGAGTGATAATGTCCATAAGTTTAGAAGACTGTCAAAAAAAGAAAAAAAAGTAAGTGGAAAAATACCTGATAAGGAAAGTATTCATCTGTTTCAGACAAAGCTTCAGAACTTGTTCTTTGAAATCCCCATCAATCTGTGCAGCAACTTGCAGATTCTGCTCAAACATCTGATGAAGAGTTGAAAGAGGATAGAGTGAATTCAGAGGTGAGAGAAATGAGTACTGTGACCTGCAAGTAAAAGCTTAAATTGCACAAACAGAAAGCAAACATGCAGTGGACTCTCATTTTTGAATTTTTAAAAATAGCAATGGTTAGTCATACAAATGTAAAATTGAATTATACAAATAGGGTGGTTCATGTAGAGTGTGTGTGTCTTAAATTAAACTTTATACTTTCTGTACATTTACCATTTAGTGTGAAAAAGTGCATTCACACTGACTGAGTATGGCAACATGCAGAGCACTGAGAACCCAGTACTCCTAACACTCAAAAGATTCATTCTGAAGCAGATGACAATTCCCTCCCTCAATGGTTGCCTTCTCAAATATACAGAAGAAAGTGAGCAACCACCAACCAATTTTCTGTCTAGTGAAAATGATGTAGGAGGATGCTGCAGCTATTGCATTTGGAATAGTGAACAACTACGGAACGAATACTGTAGCAAAAGTATTTGCAAATGCATGATCTGTAATTATCGGGCCTCTAGATCGGACGTGTTCTTACACGTGACTTTTGCTACACTCTTGCCGCAGAGGATCCATGAATGTGTGCAGTGATTTGCAAATGTGTGTGGAGACTTTTGTGCCTCCGTAGCTATACAGTTTTATACCACCAGGGGGCAAAAGCACCAACAATAGTGGCCACTATTGAGTTAGAATTATGTTACACACATGAGTAACTTCACCAATATATGGTACCTAGAGAGACACAGTTATAGGGAGGGACATGAATACTGCAGAAGTTGTAGAGGTGCTACCTGAAAGACAATGGCAGGCAATGTGGTCTGGTAGTAACCATCTTGGTCAGCTTCAGGCTCAGTTTCTTTCTGCCAGTCCTTCTTATCTGTTTCCAGGGCCTTCCGCAGCCAGCCTGTAATATTAGACTTAAGATATGGCCAGTCAAAAAGAATTTAGGCTCACAACATGGGTTTTGGGCAAATAACTTCTTAACTGATGTTTTAAAACATTTATTAGAGGATGTAGGAGACTTTAATTATGTTACTGTCACTGGATGTTCAAGGAACAGGTGTATTTTAAGTGCAGTACTCACAATTTGATTGCGTTTTGACAGAATAAATAACTGCAATGAGTTTGGTGTTCCTGTTGTGCATGGTGCTTACTGTAAAAGTCTGAATATATTTGCTGAGCAGGTCATTAACCACATCCTGAGGCAGCAGAGGGTCAAGTTGATTGATGTCACACTCTGAACAGAGCTCTGGATGACCCATCATCTCCACACTAAAACATACATAGATTCTATAATTAGTGCACATTATGTGTTATTACGTGACTGTAACTCAAATTAATAACTGTAAGTCGCTGAGTCTGACTGTCATGGTTTGTCTTGACTTGAGTTTGGTGAAGGTTAGTGACATATGGAGAGGAATTTGCAATTCAGATCTATTGGTTGTGTGCTTATAAATATGCCCTGAAGGGTAACATAATTTCAGAACCAGGCTTATATCTTCAGAAAAGACTTAAGTTTTGGTTCTGGTTCTTGTAGGTTTCTTCTGATATGATTTAATCAGCTCAGAAGTTTGAACAAATGTACCTATATTTGTTGGTTCCACTGAAATGTTTAAGCTGATCTAAGATAATTTCTACACTTAAAGCCAGAGACATGAACCAATATTGTCAAAGTGTTTCATCTGTGTACCTTTTGTATGTGTTGAGGACCCAGGTTAGCAGGGACACAATTTCATTAGCCTCCAATTCCTCAGAGGCCAGTTCTTGGACACGAATGGACACAGCTTTGTGGTAGAGACTGTAAAACCTATAACACACAAACACAAAGTGAAAAAAGTGGAAAGGCAGTTTTATGCCCACACAAAAAAGTGTCTACCATGAATGTGAACTAAATAATTAGTGTGGTTATTGAGATACAAATCTTGATACAAATCTTGATTTATTTATATTTGCTGCATTTCGTACATTTTTAGACCATTATTCATCCGAAATGACTGCAGCTCTGGTGCTCCTAATTACACAGATTTCACTCTGAGATAACATAGAAATCTTCAGAATATAGCTAGCTACCCTACCTCATGTTGCCACATCTCAGTCCCAATTAGTCCTGAAATGGCACTGTGGCTCTGATTTGCTCCCTGTATACTATTATACATGCTTAATATACATCAAGTGAAACGTTATTAAGAATTCATGATAGATAGTGTCTTTTCTTTTTTTCTTTTTTTTCAATTAAAACATAGAAGTCTGGTTTGGCAGACAATACACAATCATTCGAAGTAGAGAAAATTACAGAAACAACTACAGTTTCTAAACTTACAGTTTAGAAACAACGACAACACGTTCTATGAACACAAATAGCGTAGTTAAATGAATCATCATTACACAAAGACTGGCATTTCAGTGAATTTACAGAAACATGCTGGTAATTACTAATAATTTGGGGTAGTTATTTGGCTGTTGTGTGGTTTGAGTTTAGCCTTCATAGCAACCATTTCAACTTATATACATCAATGTATGTGTCCTTCTGGCTTTGCAGTCCCTTCCTTGATATTTGTTCTGCAGAACAAGGCTTGTAGCCATTTACACAACTATAATTCTACAAAAAATTCATGATCTCCTCTTGAGTAACCCATTTTAAAATGCAAACAGATGTCCTAATCCGTGCAAGTTACATCTACCATCATTAGTAGCAGTGACCAAGCGACAATTAATACCAACGATCACATTACATTTTCTTCATGACATGCATCATTTTCTCTAGTTTCAATTTGTTACCTGTTGAAAGTGTTGTAGTGTGGGGGGAAGCACTGCACCATGAGATTCTTAACTACAATGAGGTCATCCAGAACATATTTCCTGGTTATTTCTAGAAGACGAACCAGCCACATTTTATCAGCCTCTCTTGTTACCGATTGGGTGCCCTCAATGCGGGTGCTGACTGTACCCTCCAACACCTGCACCAGAAACAGATCAATTTGGAAAAAACATTAAATGACTTGGTAATTATGACCCTTTGTATAGTCTGTACAGTCATTCAAAGTGAGTCCTTTCATTTCAACATGAATATTGTTTTGATTTAACCTCCACAGTGGTTTTGCATAAAAGGACAGGTTGGATAAGTAAAAAAAAGATTTGCTCTTGACATTTCCAAATCAAGAACTTTTGAAAGATTCAGCTAGTTTGGATGCATTTTTTTTCCCTATTAGGTAAATAATGTTGTTTATTGTTTTCGGTGAATCATTTGGTTAACTATTAAATAATTATCAGATTCAAACATCATAACATACTGTAACATAATCTTTTAAGTTCAGAACATTTATCTTTTACCAGCAGAGTTCAAGTCAGTTACAGTCCTAAAGAGTCTCTACAGTTACCTTGTGAATCGCTGGTTCTGTAAAAACGAAACATAATTCAACTCTCTAGCAAGATAATGTGCCCTGCCACAAAGCAAAAATAGTTTATTAATGGTGTGAGGACAACCATATGATATGAGAAACATCTTCGTGCCTGACACCACAGCACACTTTCAGTAGTTTGCATTGCAATGGTTTGTGTTAGTGGAGTCCATGCCTCGACTGGTCAGAGCCACTTTTGTAGCAAAAGGGCGACCAACGCAATATTAGGAAGGTGGTCATAATGTTATGCCTGATCAGTGTAATATGCAATTTTCTTACTCTCATGTTCCTGCAGGAGCCCTTCATTAAGCAGTTGTCAGTTGTTTTTGGTGAAAATAAAACTTCTCAGAAACAGACACTTGAACATACATCAGAATTCACATCCACTAACATAGAGGTAGATACGAACAGATTTGGCTGAGTAAGAAGAAATATAATACAATGTTCATGTTCATTCATGGTGCCCAATCACTCAGATAAAGACATCAAAGATGGAAAAAACATAATGATGAAGGAAACATTGTCCTAATAGACACGTTAGATAGAGACAGCTAATTAGACGGCATTAGTTGGAACCTTCTTCCTTTTTCTGACCTGAAACATCTTGTCCTTCCATCGTTTGGGTCTCCCAGGGGGGATGAAGCCTGTCTGTTTCTTTCGATCAACCATACGTCGATCAATCTTTTCCTCCCGCTCAATGATTCGAACGACTGACACCAGCATGGTAGGGTCACGACGAACCGTTACCATGGACCTCTGCAGTACCATCCATAACTGTTTGGCCAGCTCATCTGACAACCCCTGAACCTAGAGAAGAACAGGGAGAAGTTGAAAAAAACTTTATGAATTGTTCACTTGGCAGAACATCAGTTAATGAAAAATAAAATTGCTCAAAAACAAGACATTAACTTCAAACTACACTACGCACTACTTAGGCTCATAATTGCAAGTAAATAGATAGTTTCCAAAAAAGCAGTTTGGTTTAAATTGATTTTATGCAGAGGAAAATGGTACTTAATGCAGTTTGTAACACATGGTTCTCCCGAAAGAAACAACTCTCTTACATCTTCAAAGTAGATGGAGATTAGATTCATGTCACTGGTGTTCTTGCTGTCCATACGGTACTGCTCATACATGAGGTCATCCCGTGAACATTCCAGCTCCATCAGCTTCCGGTGGGCCTGCAGCAGCTCTCCCTGCTCAATCAGCTGCTGTGTCTCTGACACTATCTCTGGCACTGCACACAAAGCAAAGATACAGAGAGTACTAAGAAAAAAAAATTGCAAAGTACGTAGTTTAACTAAACTTACCAGAGAAAATATTTTTTAGGTTTTCCACAGCAGAGGCCAGCTGACTGTGTTGAACTACAGCATCTTTGACGTCTTTTAGGTTCTCTATGGTGTTGATGCTCTGCCTCCAATCTTTGCTGACATCAGCCAGAGAACTCTGGATGTCTTTGACATCCAGCAGGGCGCTGTGCAGCTGGGTCAATCCAGTCCGTACACCATCCAACTGAGACTGAATGGCAGCCTGAGAGAGATGAGATCACAAGGAAAATATGTTAATTATTAGAGTCAGTCTCATTATTACTGATTAACACAACGTCCTTGTTAGGGGTGCTCCGGTCAGAAGTCAAAGCACTGTTGGACAATACCGATTACCAATCAGAGAGTCAATCTGAAGCCACTTCAAAAAATACTTATTTTGACTCACTTATATGCATTGTGCGGTTCCAAAAAGGGGTATGAAATCACTATAATATATTTTTATACATTAGTATCTCAGGAATATTGAACCTAATTCATGTGCACAGAACACCAGGTTAAAAAAAACATTGATTGTGCTTCAGCCACACAAACAAATTCTAGTAGGCAAATAGAAGGAAACAAAACAGAAGGAAACAAAACAAAACCTGTTTAAACCATGTTTTAATTCCAGAAGACTGATAGACCTAACGAAAAGAGAGGGTCTTTAAAAATTAACTCCTTTTTTAACAACAAAAAACAGTCTTTGTTTCATCTACAAGACATGATCTGCAGAGCTGAAATGTCACCCGCAATCAACACTCATGCATGGTGCAGAGGCGTAAACCTGTACCACTTGGGCCGGAGTGGAAAAGCAACTTTTGTTCTCCCGTCAAAAACAAGTAGCTTGAGTTGTCTGAGGGATGAACAACAGTGCCGAACCTCAAAGAAATGGGCACAAATCATACGAAAACACTCAGCCCACTCAAAAAATATCTCAGAATCCCAAAAAGAGTGGAAGCCATAACAGGGCTGCAAAAGGGGGACCAATTCCATATTAAAGCAACGTAAATGTCATTACAAACCTGCTGGTGTAATGGTCAGATGTGTCCAAAAACCTCTGTACATGATGTGTAGCTAGAGAGAGAGAGTAAAAACTGAACTGTGAGTGTAAATACATTACCTTGAGCCTGGCTTCCACAGAAGCCTTTTTGCGCGCCTCTCTTCTTCTGTACTGCTCCACTTTATCCAGCTGGTCTGATCTCTGCAACATCCCTGCCACACGCTGGACTGCCGTCGCAACTGCCTCCCGACTTGTCTCCTCCATGGTGTTGTTCAGTATTAAAAGGTCCCAGTAGTGTCAAATGGCTTCGTGCAACTATTTAGTTCATGAGCTGACGAGAAACATATAAACCGTAAGTCCCAAGTCTTTCCTCCACACAACCAGTATTTCAGTATTTAAGAAGCATGTTCGTCAATAGCTCGAGAACTGATTCAGCCTTTTTATGGTCTTTAATAGGACTGCGAGGGAGCCACAGTACAAAGTTTAATTTCTGAACATAAAGTGAACTGAAAAAGAGTGCATATGATTAAGCGCAATATTTGAAGTGACAGCTGGTCTCAACGAGCCTTGAAAAAGAAGGAGGATATTAAATTCCTCAAATTATACAATGCAAAAGTAGCAAAACCGACTTCTCTGGTGTTGTTGTAAGACATTGTTCGATGGCTTCAGTCGATGCACTACCGACATCCGGGTTAGTGTTTACAGCGTAATGAAAGCTAGCGAGTTTGAAATTAGCTAACGTAGCGTTTGTTTGTATACAGCTAATCCACCATAGCCTCTTCACTAAGGTACTTGACGCGCAAAATAAAACAACCAGTTAACATTATAGATGAATGTCTTGTTGGTATCTTTGTAATATCATATTTTTGTTTATATAAGTAATATCGTAAGCTAAGCTAACGGAAGGACACGAAACGGCTCACACTGATCGCGCATTTGAAACTATTTCGTCCTACAACGCGAAAAAAAAACTGCTTACCCCTTTCCCTTATGTAACAAACATTACATTAACATTACTATGTCAGACGGACTTATGTTCTCGTTGTTCCGGCATTTTGGAGCTACGCGTCCCAGCTCTTCTTCTTCCTGCCCTCGTTTTACGCATCGTGGCACCAACTTGAAAATGCACTACCGCCACCTAATGTCAATTAAATTTGGCTGTCTATGTAACAGGGTCAAATATACAGTACTGTACAGTATACAGTAGTATAATTACACAAAATCTGTTTCACTTTAAATTGTTCGTGACTGATGGGAGGATTTTGTTTTCATTTATACTTTCGTCAGGTATGCTTTTCTGTGTTTTAATGTATTATCCCCTTTTTTCCTGTTGTGCTCTGGAGAGGAGCTCATGTTGTTCGTGACTGATGGGAGGATTTTGTTTTCATTTATACTTTCGTCAGAAAATAAACGGAGACTGCCTCCTCCAAAGAAATCCTGGTCTGGGCCCATTAATCATCATCCCACAACGCAGAGGTAAAAACTAGCCGGTTACACTTGGTGCCGTGACGACCCGTTGCATCTCCGATCAGCGCTCGTCTGATCCCGGGGTACACCTGCAGTCACCGGTCTCCTCTCTCCCGCTCCTCCCGCTCTGTGGCCGCGGGAACTGCGCGCTCGCTCGTCGCGTACGCGCGAGGTGCGTTGGGCGATTAAAGGGTTAAAGAGACGCTCGTGCACTGGTTTGAAGAGCGTGTGTATATATACGTAAATTTTCGTTTTCTCTTCTGATTTTATTACTTTTTGGTTTTTGGTTATGCTGGTGATCTGTGGTCAGCCAGTGCATTAAAGTGATACTTTGGTTTTTGAAGAAAAAAAAGAAGGAAAAACTGAATAAAAAAAAAAATACACTGTACTATTTATGGGAATAAGAGGACATAAGATCTTAATGAAGACAGTTTAATTAATGTTCTTTATTTGTAAAGTATTCTGTGGGCTTATTTGGTTCACATCGTGTTGCAATATTTTCCTGTCATCCCATATAAGTGGTCATGCACATAAGATTTTTGTTGCCTTGTGGGGTTTTTATGCTCCTTGTTTAGAATATACCATGCTATGCTCATACTGTTGAATTGTACATAGCCGTTTATAGTGTGTTTTCAGCTTAAGGTAGTATTATTGTCATTATTTTTTTTACTTTTTACTTTTGAGGCTTATAACATGGCTGGTCGTGGGCGAGATGTCACCTTTGGGGTGGGGAGGGGCCAACAGATTTCTTCAGTGTGTTATGGCAGGGGTAGGTCTATGTCCCCCAGTGTTCTCAACTACACAGTTGATCAGTCAGTTGTTGACCCACCATTAGTCCCCACTGCTACTTCCACGCCAATTACCCAGTCAGACCAGAAGCCTGTACAGGTCATCTCTATTGAGACTTTTGGGAACATGATAACAGATTTGGCTAAACAGATTGGAGATAATATCTCGGCCAGCCTTAGCACTATGCACCAGCCCAGTGTCGTCCAGCCTCAATCCCCTACGAATCAGTCATCCAGTCATGCTGATTTGTCACAGTTGAAGGTCGTTGTGCAGTCTGACGCCAAGGCCCCGCCTTTCTTCAGGGGTGATCATGCTGATGCATTCTCTGTTCATGAATGGGAGGACATGATGAAATGTTACCTGAATAGGGTTAAATGTGACACTCATGCTGAAATGTTTGACCTGATAATGTCGAGACTGACAGGCAAAGCTAGGGACGTGGTGAAGGTGTCGCTCCGTAGCCGCCCTGAACTGAGTACACCCGACCTGCCCACGGCTGTGTTTGACATATTGAAAGGTAACTTCAGTGAGCTGCAATACTCCAACTTACCCATGAAAGACTTCTATAGCACAATTCCCCATGCTGATGAGAGTGCTATGAACTACTGGATTCGCCTTAACAAGTCCATCGATGCTGCTGATGACTGCCTCCGGAGGCGAGGCAGGTCTGTAGAGGACCCCAGTGCTGAGGTGGTCATGATGTTCATTAATCACTGCCCCGATCCCAGTCTTGCCATGTCATTCCAGTTGAAGGCACCTGAGCGGTGGACCACAGCCGAGGTTCAGGAGCGTCTGGATAGTCACATGAGAACTGTGAGAAAGACAGCAGCCCAGTCCCGACACACGGTGGGTTTTTCAGCTTACAGTCAGAGCCCTGTGACTGATTCCTTTCAACCTTTCAATTCTGGTGTGTCTCAAGCTGCCTCAGTAGCATGCCAGCCAAAGTCCTTTCATGCCTCTCTGCCTGCTCCTTCCCTGGCCTGCAGTCACCCTCGGCCAGATAACGTGTTGGTGGGTTCACACATGCCTGCTTCCTCGTCCCTACTTCCTCCTGCAGTCTCTGATGCAGCTCCTGCTGCCACTGACCCACCAGCTACAGACCCTGGTGTTCAACAGATCGTGGCTATGTTTGACAAAGTTCTGTCCCTGTGCAACGCTTCCCTTGCGACCAGTCAAAGTCCAGGGAACCGTCAGCCATTCAACCGCCAGCCAGTCTACCGCCAGCCAGTCCACCGTCAAGCTGGCCGGCCCCGCCACCAGCAGGGTTCTGAGCCCACTACATGCAGAGTTTGTGGTTCCAGGGACCACTCAACTCATGCACACTGTAGACTCTATAGATTGTGCCTCAACTGTTTCAGTCCTGGTCATATAAGACATGAGTGTCCGCAGGCCTCCCGTTCCTCAGCCATGCCACCCCCTTCTCCCTCCAATGCTGATTTAAACTAGCCCGCCCATGTAGTGAGAGGGGTAACATGGGCACTACTGGTGAAACCCTCAGTGAAGAACAGGATTTGCAGTCAACCTATGTGAACTGCTGTGATTATCTTCCTGATGACAAAACAGTGATTGTTGTTGGTTCACAGAGAGTAGCAGGAGCTAATGACCTGTTTTATGTTCCAGTATCCATTGGGGGCCAGTCTACATTGAAAGGGATGCTTGATTCAGGGAGCATGTCATGCACGCTCAGTGTGGAGGCGGAGTCCAAGCTTAAAGCCGCTGGTGTTCTCCCGAGTCCTCAGCCTGTGCCCGAGAGGGTAGTCCTTGTTGGCTGTGGTGGCCTTACGACACAACCCAGATGTATCTATGACCTCAGCATTGAAATTTATGGATCCAAATTCATTGTACCGACTTTCCTTGTTCCAGGGCAGAGAGATGAGCTTATCATTGGAAGCAATGTTATCAGGCCCATGATACAGAGGATGAAGTCTGATGAGAAATATTGGGAACTCATCTGTTCCAACACTTCTGACCCCGAGTGTGAGCAGTTTCTCCAGCTGCTCAGTTGCATAACCCGTTGGTCTGGTCCTGACCTACCTGACAAGGTTGGCACTGTTAGGCTACGTCAGGCTGTCACCCTTGCACCACAGCAGGAGTATCTGGTGTGGGGAAAGCTGCCAAGTAGTTCTCCTGTGTCACCTGGGAGCGCTATCCTCGTAGAGCCTACCTCTTCCCGTTCCGCCCCCAAAAACATCATTGTCGGACGGGTTGTGGCACCCATGTGGGGAGATCGTTGGGTCCCTATGAAGATCCTCAACCCAACTAAGAGACCTGTGACACTGCGCCGCAATGCAATAGTGGCAGATGTCTTTCCTTGTGTTGCTGTGGAGGATCTTCCCATCTCTCAGGGTGTGAGCAGGCCACAAGCTGATCAGGCAGCTGATCCTATCCCCAACTCGGATCCCTCCTCTGCCCCCTCTCAACGGCTTAAGGACTGTGGATTGGCAGATATCAGCCTTGAAGGCTGTGAGGTGTCCGATGACTGGAAACAGCGGCTGGCTGATCTTGTGATCACCTATCAGGATGTCTTCTCCAAGGACAAACTGGACTGTGGGGAGGCAAAGGAGTTTGTCCATCGTATTCACCTTACTGATGATCGCCCCTTCCGGTTACCCTATCGACGTGTCCCTCCAGCTCACTACCATAAACTAAGAGAGGTGCTGTCTGAGATGGAGTTGAAAGGTATCATCAGTAAGTCAGTCAGTGAATATGCTTCGCTGCTGGTCCTGGTCTGGAAGAAGTCAGGAGACCTGAGGATCTGCACTGACTTTCGCTGGCTTAATGCCAAGACTGTCAAGGATGCCCACCCGCTGCCCCACCAAGCCGACTGCCTTGCCGCCCTTGGTGGAAACGCCTTTTTCAGCACCATGGATCTCACATCTGGGTTCTATAACATCCCCCTCCATGAGTCTGACAGGCGGTACACGGCCTTTACCACACCCTTGGGCCTGTACGAGTACAACAGGCTTCCCCAAGGCCTGTGCAACAGTCCCGCATCCTTTATGCGGATGATGATGAGTGTTTTCGGCGACTTGAACTTCTCCAGTCTCCTCTGTTATCTGGATGACCTACTTGTCTTTGCTCCATCTGAAGAGGAACACCTGAAACGACTGGAGACAGTCTTCTCACGTCTCAGAACCAACAACCTGAAGTTGGCACAGAAGAAGTGCCATTTTCTTCGAAAGTCTGTGAGGTTTCTTGGCCACATGGTGGACAGCAGCGGTGTCGCAGTTGACCAGGAGAAAGTGAAGGTCATCTCAGCTTTCAGCAAGGGGGACCTCATGAATGATGACGACTGCACTCCATCTCAGCGGAAGGTCAAATCTTTCCTTGGCATGGTGTTGTATTATCAACATTTCATTCCTGGCTGCTCTTCCATCGCAAAGCCGCTCTACACCTTGACAGCAGGACAGAAGAGGAGAGCTAAAGGCTCTTTTGGTCGGCGGAGAGCTGGCACCTTCCGAGAACTGACTCCTCAGGATTGGACTCCTGCCTGTGAGAAAGCGTTTGAAGATCTGAAAAGCGCACTCCTCAATAGTGTGGTGCTGGCACATCCAGACTTTGATAGGCCTTTCATCCTCTCCACCGATGCTTCCCTTGATGGTCTGGGTGCTGTGCTGTCCCAGGTGCCGGCTGGTGAGGAGAAAGCAAGACCCATCGCTTTTGCAAGCAAATCTCTCAGTCGCAGTCAAGCCAACTATCCCGCTCACAGGCTAGAGTTCTTGGCTCTTAAGTGGGCAGTTTGTGATAAATTCAGCCACTGGCTCAAGGGCCACAAATTCACTGTCTGGTCAGACAACAATCCTCTCACGTACATCTTGACCAAGCCGAAGCTTGATGCCTGTGAGCAGCGTTGGGTCTCTAAACTGGCTCCATATTCCTTCGAGATCAAACACATTCCTGGCAGATTGAATGTGGTGGCGGATGCTCTCAGTAGGGACCCCTTTGTGAGGCCTTTGAGGGAGCGGTTGCTGTGTGAACCTTACTCTGGGCTGCTGAACCAGGCCTCTAATGTCAATGATGGATCTGTGCAGGACACCTTCCGCCTCACCTGCCAGCCACAGTCACTGGGAGGTCCCTCTACCTCTGCTGCAATTGATTGTTCCCTCTCTGAAGATGATGTCTCCTCTCTTCTCTCCTCTCTGGATGAGTGGGACTCTCCTCCTAGGCAGCGTGCAACCTCTCTTGCTGACCACCTCACCACCTTGGAACCTCCTGGCCAGGACATGTTGCCTTCCCTGTCTCTCACTGACCTTCAGTTACACCAGCAACAGGACCCAGTCATCTCAAGAGTTGCTCACTATGTCGACAGGAAACGCAGGCCCTCCAGACGTGAACGCTGCAATGAGAGTCAGCCAACTCTGAGACTCCTTAAGCAGTGGGATAAACTGACACTCCTGAACAACATCCTCTATAGAGTCACAAAGGACCCCTTGACCAAGCAGAAGAGGTTTCAGTTTGTTGTACCTGAGACCTTAAAGGCAGATGCATTGTCTGGTGTTCATGATCAGGCTGGTCATCAAGGTCAGCCCCGCACACTTTGTCTGGCTCGCCAGCGTTTCTTCTGGTATGATATGGAGAAGGATGTCCGCAATCATGTAAAGAGCTGCCACAGATGTGTCCTCAGCAAGACTCCTGAGCCTTCTGCAAGAGCCCCACTGGAGAGCATTAAGACCTCCGCTCCTCTGGAACTTGTGTGTGTAGACTTCTGGTCAGCTGAAGACAGTAACAACAAGTCTGTGGATGTTCTTGTGATCACTGATCACTTCACAAAGCTGGCACATGCTTTTCCCTGTCAAGACCAGACTGCCAAGAGGGTAGCCAAGAAGCTGTGGGACAGCTTTTTCTGTATTTATGGCTTCCCTCAGCGCCTCCATTCCGACCAGGGCGCAAACTTTGAAAGTGAGCTGATTGCTGAGCTCTTGAAGCTTTCAGGAGTTGACAAATCCCACACCTCGCCATATCATCCTATGGGTAATGGAGGTACAGAGAGATTTAACCGCACCCTAGGCAACATGTTGAGATCTCTGCCCCTTCGATCCAAACAGAAATGGCCACAGATGATCCAGACTATGACCTTCGTATACAACTGCACTGTTCATGAGACCACCGGGTTCGCACCTTTCTATCTGATGTTTGGGAGGGTCCCTAGACTGCCGGTTGACCTTCTCTTCAAGAACGTGCTACATGATGTGACTGTGTGTGACTACGATGCCTACGTGAAATCTCATATGGAAGACCTGCATTGTGCCATGGAACTGGCTCAGAAGAACTGCACAGCTGAGCAGAGACATCAGTGTGACCAGTACAACAAACGGGTCAAAGGTCAGGCGCTGTCTCTCGGTGACCAGGTGCTGCTGGCAAACAAAGGTGCCAGGGGAAAATGTAAGCTTTCCGACAAGTGGGTGCCTGTTGTTTACACCGTGGTGGCCTCGAAACCTGCACTGCATATCTACAGGATCAGGGATCAGGAGGGAAATGAACGTGTTGTTCACCGGAACCTGCTGCTCCAGGTCAACTTCCTGCCCCTGGATGTAGCCTTGGATGGTAAAGCTGCTCCTGTGACCATGCCTGCCTCTAGCGTGACCAATGCCCCTCCTACATCTGACAAGGCTGGGATGTCTGGATTGGAAACTGCAGCTGCAACAGGTGAGCCATCCATTGCTGGTTCCCTCTCAGGTGTTGACAACTGGGATGATGGCCGCACCGCCTCATGGGTCCGTGAGCAGTCCTCCTTTGATGAGTCCCTTGATTCAGACTGGCCACCACTCCCCTCTGAGGTGCCCTCCCCTGCTTCTGATGCTCCTGTCACCGCTGTGGATTCCCCAACATCTGTCCCTCCTCCCCCACTGCAACCATCACCCGCCCCTTCCAATCTACCTCAGGCATCAGATGTAGATAGCCGACTTACCTCACGATTTGGCAGAGTCATTAAGCCAGTGTGTCGTTTGATTGAGTCCATGACACAACTTGAGTCCATTCTAGGGGTTGAGCCGAGCTCCCATGCTGTTATTCATGTGTGAGATTTATGAGTCAGAGTGACTTACTACATGTGTTCCTTTTTGGGGAGGATATTAAATTCCTCAAATTATACAATGCAAAAGTAGCAAAACCGACTTCTCTGGTGTTGTTGTAAGACATTGTTCGATGGCTTCAGTCGATGCACTACCGACATCCGGGTTAGTGTTTACAGCGTAATGAAAGCTAGCGAGTTTGAAATTAGCTAACGTAGCGTTTGTTTGTATACAGCTAATCCACCATAGCCTCTTCACTAAGATACTTGACGCGCAAAATAAAACAACCAGTTAACATTATAGATGAATGTCTTGTTGGTATCTTTGTAATATCATATTTTTGTTTATATAAGTAATATCGTAAGCTAAGCTAACGGAAGGACACGAAACGGCTCACACTGATCGCGCATTTGAAACTATTTCGTCCTACAACGCGAAAAAAAAAACTGCTTACCCCTTTCCCTTATGTAACAAACATTACATTAACATTACTATGTCAGACGGACTTATGTTCTCGTTGTTCCGGCATTTTGGAGCTACGCGTCCCAGCTCTTCTTCTTCCTGCCCTCGTTTTACGCATCGTGGCACCAACTTGAAAATGCACTACCGCCACCTAATGTCAATTAAATTTGGCTGTCTATGTAACAGGGTCAAATATACAGTACTGTACAGTATACAGTAGTATAATTACACAAAATCTGTTTCACTTTAAATTGTTCGTGACTGATGGGAGGATTTTGTTTTCATTTATACTTTCGTCAGGTATGCTTTTCTGTGTTTTAATGTATTATCCCCTTTTTTCCTGTTGTGCTCTGGAGAGGAGCTCATGTTGTTCGTGACTGATGGGAGGATTTTGTTTTCATTTATACTTTCGTCAGAAAATAAACGGAGACTGCCTCCTCCAAAGAAATCCTGGTCTGGGCCCATTAATCATCATCCCACAACGCAGAGGTAAAAACTAGCCGGTTACACTTGGTGCCGTGACGACCCGTTGCATCTCCGATCAGCGCTCGTCTGATCCCCGGGGTACACCTGCAGTCACCGGTCTCCTCTCTCCCGCTCCTCCCGCTCTGTGGCCGCGGGAACTGCGCTCGCTCCCGAGTGCGCGTACGCGCGAGGTGCGTTGGGCGATTAAAGGGTTAAAGAGACGCTCGTGCACTGGTTTGAAGAGCGTGTGTATATATACGTAAATTTTCGTTTTCTCTTCTGATTTTATTACTTTTTGGTTTTTGGTTATGCTGGTGATCTGTGGTCAGCCAGTGCATTAAAGTGATACTTTGGTTTTTGAAGAAAAAAAAGAAGGAAAAACTGAATAAAAAAAAAATACACTGTACTATTTATGGGAATAAGAGGACATAAGATCTTAATGAAGACAGTTTAATTAATGTTCTTTATTTGTAAAGTATTCTGTGGGCTTATTTGGTTCACATCGTGTTGCAATATTTTCCTGTCATCCCATATAAGTGGTCATGCACATAAGATTTTTGTTGCCTTGTGGGGTTTTTATGCTCCTTGTTTAGAATATACCATGCTATGCTCATACTGTTGAATTGTACATAGCCGTTTATAGTGTGTTTTCAGCTTAAGGTAGTATTATTATCATTATTTTTTTTTACTTTTTACTTTTGAGGCTTATAACATGGCTGGTCGTGGGCGAGATGTCACCTTTGGGGTGGGGAGGGGCCAACAGATTTCTTCAGTGTGTTATGGCAGGGGTAGGTCTATGTCCCCCAGTGTTCTCAACTACACAGTTGATCAGTCAGTTGTTGACCCACCATTAGTCCCCACTGCTACTTCCACGCCAATTACCCAGTCAGACCAGAAGCCTGTACAGGTCATCTCTATTGAGACTTTTGGGAACATGATAACAGATTTGGCTAAACAGATTGGAGATAATATCTCGGCCAGCCTTAGCACTATGCACCAGCCCAGTGTCGTCCAGCCTCAATCCCCTACGAATCAGTCATCCAGTCATGCTGATTTGTCACAGTTGAAGGTCGTTGTGCAGTCTGACGCCAAGGCCCCGCCTTTCTTCAGGGGTGATCATGCTGATGCATTCTCTGTTCATGAATGGGAGGACATGATGAAATGTTACCTGAATAGGGTTAAATGTGACACTCATGCTGAAATGTTTGACCTGATAATGTCGAGACTGACAGGCAAAGCTAGGGACGTGGTGAAGGTGTCGCTCCGTAGCCGCCTGAACTGAGTACACCCGACCTGCCCACGGCTGTGTTTGACATATTGAAAGGTAACTTCAGTGAGCTGCAATACTCCAACTAACCCATGAAAGACTTCTATAGCACAATTCCCCATGCTGATGAGAGTGCTATGAACTACTGGATTCGCCTTAACAAGTCCATCGATGCTGCTGATGACTGCCTCCGGAGGCGAGGCAGGTCTGTAGAGGACCCCAGTGCTGAGGTGGTCATGATGTTCATTAATCACTGCCCCGATCCCAGTCTTGCCATGTCATTCCAGTTGAAGGCACCTGAGCGGTGGACCACAGCCGAGGTTCAGGAGCGTCTGGATAGTCACATGAGAACTGTGAGAAAGACAGCAGCCCAGTCCCGACACACGGTGGGTTTTTCAGCTTACAGTCAGAGCCCTGTGACTGATTCCTTTCAACCTTTCAATTCTGGTGTGTCTCAAGCTGCCTCAGTAGCATGCCAGCCAAAGTCCTTTCATGCCTCTCTGCCTGCTCCTTCCCTGGCCTGCAGTCACCCTCGGCCAGATAACGTGTTGGTGGGTTCACACATGCCTGCTTCCTCGTCCCTACTTCCTCCTGCAGTCTCTGATGCAGCTCCTGCTGCCACTGACCCACCAGCTACAGACCCTGGTGTTCAACAGATCGTGGCTATGTTTGACAAAGTTCTGTCCCTGTGCAACGCTTCCCTTGCGACCAGTCAAAGTCCAGGGAACCGTCAGCCATTCAACCGCCAGCCAGTCTACCGCCAGCCAGTCCACCGTCAAGCTGGCCGGCCCCGCCACCAGCAGGGTTCTGAGCCCACTACATGCAGAGTTTGTGGTTCCAGGGACCACTCAACTCATGCACACTGTAGACTCTATAGATTGTGCCTCAACTGTTTCAGTCCTGGTCATATAAGACATGAGTGTCCGCAGGCCTCCCGTTCCTCAGCCATGCCACCCCCTTCTCCCTCCAATGCTGATTTAAACTAGCCCGCCCATGTAGTGAGAGGGGTAACATGGGCACTACTGGTGAAACCCTCAGTGAAGAACAGGATTTGCAGTCAACCTATGTGAACTGCTGTGATTATCTTCCTGATGACAAAACAGTGATTGTTGTTGGTTCACAGAGAGTAGCAGGAGCTAATGACCTGTTTTATGTTCCAGTATCCATTGGGGGCCAGTCTACATTGAAAGGGATGCTTGATTCAGGGAGCATGTCATGCACGCTCAGTGTGGAGGCGGAGTCCAAGCTTAAAGCCGCTCAGAGTCCTCAGCCTGTGCCCGAGAGGGTAGTCCTTGTTGGCTGTGGTGGCCTTACGACACAACCCAGATGTATCTATGACCTCAGCATTGAAATTTATGGATCCAAATTCATTGTACCGACTTTCCTTGTTCCAGGGCAGAGAGATGAGCTTATCATTGGAAGCAATGTTATCAGGCCCATGATACAGAGGATGAAGTCTGATGAGAAATATTGGGAACTCATCTGTTCCAACACTTCTGACCCCGAGTGTGAGCAGTTTCTCCAGCTGCTCAGTTGCATAACCCGTTGGTCTGGTCCTGACCTACCTGACAAGGTTGGCACTGTTAGGCTACGTCAGGCTGTCACCCTTGCACCACAGCAGGAGTATCTGGTGTGGGGAAAGCTGCCAAGTAGTTCTCCTGTGTCACCTGGGAGCGCTATCCTCGTAGAGCCTACCTCTTCCCGTTCCGCCCCCAAAAACATCATTGTCGGACGGGTTGTGGCACCCATGTGGGGAGATCGTTGGGTCCCTATGAAGATCCTCAACCCAACTAAGAGACCTGTGACACTGCGCCGCAATGCAATAGTGGCAGATGTCTTTCCTTGTGTTGCTGTGGAGGATCTTCCCATCTCTCAGGGTGTGAGCAGGCCACAAGCTGATCAGGCAGCTGATCCTATCCCCAACTCGGATCCCTCCTCTGCCCCCTCTCAACGGCTTAAGGACTGTGGATTGGCAGATATCAGCCTTGAAGGCTGTGAGGTGTCCGATGACTGGAAACAGCGGCTGGCTGATCTTGTGATCACCTATCAGGATGTCTTCTCCAAGGACAAACTGGACTGTGGGGAGGCAAAGGAGTTTGTCCATCGTATTCACCTTACTGATGATCGCCCCTTCCGGTTACCCTATCGACGTGTCCCTCCAGCTCACTACCATAAACTAAGAGAGGTGCTGTCTGAGATGGAGTTGAAAGGTATCATCAGTAAGTCAGTCAGTGAATATGCTTCGCTGCTGGTCCTGGTCTGGAAGAAGTCAGGAGACCTGAGGATCTGCACTGACTTTCGCTGGCTTAATGCCAAGACTGTCAAGGATGCCCACCCGCTGCCCCACCAAGCCGACTGCCTTGCCGCCCTTGGTGGAAACGCCTTTTTCAGCACCATGGATCTCACATCTGGGTTCTATAACATCCCCCTCCATGAGTCTGACAGGCGGTACACGGCCTTTACCACACCCTTGGGCCTGTACGAGTACAACAGGCTTCCCCAAGGCCTGTGCAACAGTCCCGCATCCTTTATGCGGATGATGATGAGTGTTTTCGGCGACTTGAACTTCTCCAGTCTCCTCTGTTATCTGGATGACCTACTTGTCTTTGCTCCATCTGAAGAGGAACACCTGAAACGACTGGAGACAGTCTTCTCACGTCTCAGAACCAACAACCTGAAGTTGGCACAGAAGAAGTGCCATTTTCTTCGAAAGTCTGTGAGGTTTCTTGGCCACATGGTGGACAGCAGCGGTGTCGCAGTTGACCAGGAGAAAGTGAAGGTCATCTCAGCTTTCAGCAAGGGGGACCTCATGAATGATGACGACTGCACTCCATCTCAGCGGAAGGTCAAATCTTTCCTTGGCATGGTGTTGTATTATCAACATTTCATTCCTGGCTGCTCTTCCATCGCAAAGCCGCTCTACACCTTGACAGCAGGACAGAAGAGGAGAGCTAAAGGCTCTTTTGGTCGGCGGAGAGCTGGCACCTTCCGAGAACTGACTCCTCAGGATTGGACTCCTGCCTGTGAGAAAGCGTTTGAAGATCTGAAAAGCGCACTCCTCAATAGTGTGGTGCTGGCACATCCAGACTTTGATAGGCCTTTCATCCTCTCCACCGATGCTTCCCTTGATGGTCTGGGTGCTGTGCTGTCCCAGGTGCCGGCTGGTGAGGAGAAAGCAAGACCCATCGCTTTTGCAAGCAAATCTCTCAGTCGCAGTCAAGCCAACTATCCCGCTCACAGGCTAGAGTTCTTGGCTCTTAAGTGGGCAGTTTGTGATAAATTCAGCCACTGGCTCAAGGGCCACAAATTCACTGTCTGGTCAGACAACAATCCTCTCACGTACATCTTGACCAAGCCGAAGCTTGATGCCTGTGAGCAGCGTTGGGTCTCTAAACTGGCTCCATATTCCTTCGAGATCAAACACATTCCTGGCAGATTGAATGTGGTGGCGGATGCTCTCAGTAGGGACCCCTTTGTGAGGCCTTTGAGGGAGCGGTTGCTGTGTGAACCTTACTCTGGGCTGCTGAACCAGGCCTCTAATGTCAATGATGGATCTGTGCAGGACACCTTCCGCCTCACCTGCCAGCCACAGTCACTGGGAGGTCCCTCTACCTCTGCTGCAATTGATTGTTCCCTCTCTGAAGATGATGTCTCCTCTCTTCTCTCCTCTCTGGATGAGTGGGACTCTCCTCCTAGGCAGCGTGCAACCTCTCTTGCTGACCACCTCACCACCTTGGAACCTCCTGGCCAGGACATGTTGCCTTCCCTGTCTCTCACTGACCTTCAGTTACACCAGCAACAGGACCCAGTCATCTCAAGAGTTGCTCACTATGTCGACAGGAAACGCAGGCCCTCCAGACGTGAACGCTGCAATGAGAGTCAGCCAACTCTGAGACTCCTTAAGCAGTGGGATAAACTGACACTCCTGAACAACATCCTCTATAGAGTCACAAAGGACCCTTGACCAAGCAGAAGAGGTTTCAGTTTGTTGTACCTGAGACCTTAAAGGCAGATGCATTGTCTGGTGTTCATGATCAGGCTGGTCATCAAGGTCAGCCCCGCACACTTTGTCTGGCTCGCCAGCGTTTCTTCTGGTATGATATGGAGAAGGATGTCCGCAATCATGTAAAGAGCTGCCACAGATGTGTCCTCAGCAAGACTCCTGAGCCTTCTGCAAGAGCCCCACTGGAGAGCATTAAGACCTCCGCTCCTCTGGAACTTGTGTGTGTAGACTTCTGGTCAGCTGAAGACAGTAACAACAAGTCTGTGGATGTTCTTGTGATCACTGATCACTTCACAAAGCTGGCACATGCTTTTCCCTGTCAAGACCAGACTGCCAAGAGGGTAGCCAAGAAGCTGTGGGACAGCTTTTTCTGTATTTATGGCTTCCCTCAGCGCCTCCATTCCGACCAGGGGGCAAACTTTGAAAGTGAGCTGATTGCTGAGCTCTTGAAGCTTTCAGGAGTTGACAAATCCCACACCTCGCCATATCATCCTATGGGTAATGGAGGTACAGAGAGATTTAACCGCACCCTAGGCAACATGTTGAGATCTCTGCCCCTTCGATCCAAACAGAAATGGCCACAGATGATCCAGACTATGACCTTCGTATACAACTGCACTGTTCATGAGACCACCGGGTTCGCACCTTTCTATCTGATGTTTGGGAGGGTCCCTAGACTGCCGGTTGACCTTCTCTTCAAGAACGTGCTACATGATGTGACTGTGTGTGACTACGATGCCTACGTGAAATCTCATATGGAAGACCTGCATTGTGCCATGGAACTGGCTCAGAAGAACTGCACAGCTGAGCAGAGACATCAGTGTGACCAGTACAACAAACGGGTCAAAGGTCAGGCGCTGTCTCTCGGTGACCAGGTGCTGCTGGCAAACAAAGGTGCCAGGGGAAAATGTAAGCTTTCCGACAAGTGGGTGCCTGTTGTTTACACCGTGGTGGCCTCGAAACCTGCACTGCATATCTACAGGATCAGGGATCAGGAGGGAAATGAACGTGTTGTTCACCGGAACCTGCTGCTCCAGGTCAACTTCCTGCCCCTGGATGTAGCCTTGGATGGTAAAGCTGCTCCTGTGACCATGCCTGCCTCTAGCGTGACCAATGCCCCTCCTACATCTGACAAGGCTGGGATGTCTGGATTGGAAACTGCAGCTGCAACAGGTGAGCCATCCATTGCTGGTTCCCTCTCAGGTGTTGACAACTGGGATGATGGCCGCACCGCCTCATGGGTCCGTGAGCAGTCCTCCTTTGATGAGTCCCTTGATTCAGACTGGCCACCACTCCCCTCTGAGGTGCCCTCCCCTGCTTCTGATGCTCCTGTCACCGCTGTGGATTCCCCAACATCTGTCCCTCCTCCCCCACTGCAACCATCACCCGACCCTTCCAATCTACCTCAGGCATCAGATGTAGATAGCCGACTTACCTCACGATTTGGCAGAGTCATTAAGCCAGTGTGTCGTTTGATTGAGTCCATGACACAACTTGAGTCCATTCTAGGGGTTGAGCCAAGCTCCCATGCTGTTATTCATGTGTGAGATTTATGAGTCAGAGTGACTTACTACATGTGTTCCTTTTTGGGGAGGATATTAAATTCCTCAAATTATACAATGCAAAAGTAGCAAAACCGACTTCTCTGGTGTTGTTGTAAGACATTGTTCGATGGCTTCAGTCGATGCACTACCGACATCCGGGTTAGTGTTTACAGCGTAATGAAAGCTAGCGAGTTTGAAATTAGCTAACGTAGCGTTTGTTTGTATACAGCTAATCCACCATAGCCTCTTCACTAAGATACTTGACGCGCAAAATAAAACAACCAGTTAACATTATAGATGAATGTCTTGTTGGTATCTTTGTAATATCATATTTTTGTTTATATAAGTAATATCGTAAGCTAAGCTAACGGAAGGACACGAAACGGCTCACACTGATCGCGCATTTGAAACTATTTCGTCCTACAACGCGAAAAAAAAACTGCTTACCCCTTTCCCTTATGTAACAAACATTACATTAACATTACTATGTCAGACGGACTTATGTTCTCGTTGTTCCGGCATTTTGGAGCTACGCGTCCCAGCTCTTCTTCTTCCTGCCCTCGTTTTACGCATCGTGGCACCAACTTGAAAATGCACTACCGCCACCTAATGTCAATTAAATTTGGCTGTCTATGTAACAGGGTCAAATATACAGTACTGTACAGTATACAGTAGTATAATTACACAAAATCTGTTTCACTTTAAATTGTTCGTGACTGATGGGAGGATTTTGTTTTCATTTATACTTTCGTCAGGTATGCTTTTCTGTGTTTTAATGTATTATCCCCTTTTTTCCTGTTGTGCTCTGGAGAGGAGCTCATGTTGTCCGTGACTGATGGGAGGATTTTGTTTTCATTTATACTTTCGTCAGAAAATAAACGGAGACTGCCTCCTCCAAAGAAATCCTGGTCTGGGCCCATTAATCATCATCCCACAACGCAGAGGTAAAAACTAGCCGGTTACATCTACATCGACATATATTACATGCACATATATGACAGTAACTGCTATTTTTCTAAGCCTTTAGTCCAGGGCTGGGCAATTAATTTCTACAGGGGGCCACATGAAAAATCTGAAGTGTGTTGAGGGCCAAACCAAACGATAACTTGAACGTAATTCTGCTCAAATATTAATTTTCTCCCATTGTAAAAAGCAGTAAATTATATATGTTGATAAGCTGCTACTGGTAATCAGACACATAAGAATATTCTGTAGATATTTATTTAAATTTATGAGTTTTGGTGTAGGTTGGAGAGGAAAATGAAACACAAACGATCTGTAGCTTTGGATATAACGCATTGGAATGTTGGAAAGTTTGTCCTCTGTGAAAAACTTCAGTGAACCAAGGAGGGACCATGTAGCTACATGAATTATTTTCTGTATCTCAATAAATCTCAATAAATGTTTAACCCTTTAAGACAGACTTGGGCATTTTACGGCCTGCGGGCCACATACGGCCCTTTGGGCATTCCCGTCTGGCCCGCGGTATGTCAGTCATAAGCACAGATGAACAAGTATTTATGCTGTGCATGCAATACGACTGTGTTGCTTTTATTTTGAGCCATGATGTATTATTTACATCATGGCACTGTTAGTTCGTTAATTCTTCAAAAGGTAAGCTTGAAACAGCTTCTTGTCATCTATTAACCCTCAAAAGCCTGAACGGATCGCTGGCATCCGTCAAAGCGGCTGATTTTGAATTACCGTAAGTCACAGTGGTTTGCGCTATTGACAATATTCATTGTGACTGAACTAACTTTGTTTTTACCAACAAATTCCTCCAAACAAGTCTCTCTTGCTGGGGCTCCGCGATCGTTGCTCTCCAACCTGCAGCCGACAGCAGCGGTGCGTCATCATTACCGTAATGGCAGCGTTTTTTCTAGAAACAGCAACTTGAATATTCTCTATCGGGGAGTAACGGTAATTCAAATACAGCAAACTTTTGTCTGTGGGCAGACGGACATTCAGGTCTTAAAGGGTTAAACATTTATTGAGATTTATTGAGATACAAATTATATCCAAAACTACAGATCCTTTGTGTTTCATTTTCCTCTCCAACCTACACCAAAACTCATAAATTTAAATAAATATCTACAGAATATTCTTATGTGTCTGATTACCAGTAGCAGCTTATCAACATATATAATTTACTGCTTTTTACAATGGGAGAAAATTAATATTTGAGCAGAATTACGTTCAAGTTATCGTTTGGTTTGGCCCTCCAACACACTTTAGATTTTTCATGTGGACCCCTGTAGAAATTAATTGCCCAGCCCTGGACTTAAGACCTGAATGTCCGTCTGCCCACAGACAAAAGTTTGCTGTATTTGAATTACCGTAACTCCCCGACGGAGAATATTCAAGTTGCGCTTTCTAGAAAAAACGCTGCCATTACGGTAATGATGACGCACCGCTTCTGTCGATGATGATGTAAATAATACATCATGGCTCAAATTAAAAGCAACACAGTCGTATTGCATGCACAGCATAATGCCCAAAGGGCCGTAAAATGCCCAGGTCTGCTTTAGTCTATCTAGCATAAGGCAAGCATAAGCTTTGGTTAACTTCAAACGTAATTCATTTGCAAAGCGGTGTTTGGATTTTTTCAGATCATTGATGATGGTATGATTTAATTTTTTCGATATAAAATCTCAACAAAGGTCAAAGAGAGAATAGAGAGAAATCAAATGACATTCAGTTTTGAGCAATTACTGTGACTGTTTGGCCATAAAATTATGTTTAGGGACTTGTTAATGACACTGAACTAGCTTAAATCTTTTCTCTTGTGTTAGGTGTTATTCAGACTGTCCCGATACTGTGACGCTAACTTTCCCTCATCACTTTGGTGCTGTATATTGTGTTGCAGGTAATATGCTGTGCACTTTTTACGTAACTTTTCATGACGTTTTTTTTTCTTTGTACACTAGCCTGTGAGCAGCCTTTTTAATACTACCACTTGTGATTTTTATACTTATGGTAAATGTTGAATGTGTTTTTTTCTGCATTTGTCTACATAGTTAAACACCACACACTGTAAAAAAAAAAAAAAAAAAATAATAATAAAATTGTAATATAACGGAATTTTACTGATTATTTTTTACAGATTATTTATGTAATTTTAAAATACAGAATTCTGGACAATCAACGAAAAAGACTGCGATTTTACATGTCAAATTTAAAATAACATGAAATCACTGTAACTGTGAAAATACGTGTGAAAACATGAAAATTTTGGTCTTTTACAAAAAAACATTAGACATACAGATATTTATTGTTAAAATATGTCCACACATGTATCGTAATTTTACAAATATTTGTCTGTTATTTAATGGAATAAACTGTAAAATTAAACAAAACTTAAAACTTAAAAATGGCATTTAAAATTACTGAGAAATTAATAGTAAAATAACTATTTAACACTGTAGGCTTTTGTGTGTGTGTATATATATACAATCCAATGTAAATCACAACGTCTGGAATTATTTCACAGCATGTCTGAACAAAACACGTGTAATCAGGAGACATTTTACTGCTGCAACGTCTCCCTGCACAAACTCAAAAGACAAAAACGTGAACGCGACACGTCATTGGAGTGCGTGCTTTGAAAAGCGCGGGTCCCGTTTGGCTTGGTCGACAGAAACGGTTGGAGAAGAAGAAGAAGAAGAAGAAGAAGAAGAAGAAGAAGACATGCCATTGGCTGTTGGGACCTTGACGTTACGCTTAACAAGGTCAACAACCACCACGCGGCTGTTCCCGTTTGGTCACAGAAACTTGGAGCCAACAGCAGCTAATGTCGAGGCTGGAGGAAGGACGAAGGCAGAAGGCAAGCATCAAACTGAAGCTTAGTAGTATTAGCTTTATTTACCACCATGCCTCTGACTTTACTCAGTCCACACAACCAATCCGCTAGCATGTCGTCAATTGAAATGTTAGCTAACTACGATGACAAAAGCATGGCCGGCGGCGGCGTCTGCCAGTGTTAGTCATAGATATATATCTATGAGTGTTAGTGGTCAGCCAGACCAATCACTTTTTATTTTATTTACGTTAACGTTAGCTTAGCACCTAACAGTGAGTCATTACGTTTACTTTTGTGAACTGACTGACACAGGCGGAGAGAAAGAGGAACAACATTTGTTTAGAGCTGCAACAATGAACAATAATCGATTATTAACCCTCTTCTACATTTTCACAATTTTTTTGGCCATAACTTTTACTGCGTATCTTGAAATGGCATGATTTCTGGCTAGGATAGGATTTTTCTTTCTTTCTTTCTGCAGATAATTGGTGATTGGTGTGGTTAAGAACTCCACTCATTTCCATGCCTAACTGTACAGTGAAGCATTGGCACTGAGTACAAAAAGGGTCTTTCTGTGTTTAAACCAAGGTGAGGCACTTGAATTCAGATAGATTGACCTCATGCTTGTAATGCAGGACCAGCATGTATACTTTATTGTTACACCTCATGATGTGTCCTATGTGCCAGCATTTGCATTGTATGAAGTGAAACAAGCATGAAATGTTGGAAGCCTGAGCAGAAACTAGATTATTACCATTTGCATGTGTACAAGCTTTGTGGGACAAGAGTAATTTCACTGAAGCATAGCATTGTTGACTCAGAGTCATCTGGAGTTTGAAAGATTAAAATCTGACAGTAACAGTATTTTTTATCCCTTCTAGTCCTCCTAGTCATGGATGCAGAGAGTACGCTTCTCTTTCATCAAATCAGTGCCTAAACTGAGAGACCCTGAGCCTTTACTGGAGCATCTGCAATGTTTAGGAGTTGAGGACCTGAGCTACCTGCAGGAGAGTGACCTCCTTTCTGTCCTCAGACCAGTTGAAGCCAGGAAACGTCTGTCACAGCTCAAAAAGACAAGTATGTGTTTCAGTTTGTACAGAATAAACTTTCACATTAAAAAAATGTGCATAGTCAAAATCTACTTATTAGGTCCACCTGCACTAATCAATGCAGTCCAATACAGCAGTTCTACTATGAATTATACTTCAAAGAATCTTCTCTACATTTTTGTTGATGTTTTGAAAAAGGTGATGACTATACACGACACCTTGTTCATCATTGATTTCATAGTGGGTCTTAGTGGTGGTGTACTGCATTATATTGAGAAAGGAACAGTTTAAAATATATCAATGGCTACTGAGGATAGAATTATGTAAGGTAATAATATACCCACATTGAGCTATGTGATGTCTGTTTTTAAATATTACTACTATCTGTCCTTTAATAAGGCCAACAACATGTCTTGGACAGTCCTCCAAGCAGCCAGAGCAACCAACAGTTGAGCAGAGCCAGTACCAGTACAAGTCCAGTAACACAGTCTGACCAGATGCCCCTCTCTGGTGAGTACATGCAGGGGGGTAAGGGTGTCCCAACAGGGGAGACAAGTCTGCGATAGGGCATGTAGTGATGGAGTGAAAGAATAGCCAGTCCTTGATAGCCGGGACTCATCAATTCATACCACACCCCCGCGCACATGTTGAGCGACGGCGGTGGTTATTCAGTTTCAATTCAATTCAGTTTATTTAGATAGCGCCAATAACAATACAAATTGTCTCACTTTACAAAAACCAGCCCCAAAACCTCCGGAGCAAGCCTGAGGGTGACGGAGGCAGAAAAAACTCCCTTTTAACAGGAAGAAACCTGAGCAGAACTCAGGTACAGCAGAGAAGAAGAAACAGAGAACATAGAGAGAAAATAAGAACAGGATTGTTACGCCCTCTGCATTTCCACTGGCTATACAGGTGTGTTCGGCCGGTGCCTAATCACCTTAATCAGCCGCACCTGGGAAGACTGACTAAAAGGCCTTGTTGAAGAGGCCTGAAGAGGGACTTTTCCACTGCAGAAGCTCACCATGGCTTGCCTGTTGTTTTTTTGTGTTCTTTCTTAATAAGAAAGAAATAAACCCTTACTTTTTGAAACTCATCATGTGTCTCCACTTTTATGTTGCACCTCTCGAGCCGGGACATAACACAGATAAACAAACTTCTTAATCTAATCTGTCGGTTGAAAGGCACACGGTGGCGCGGTGACTGCATTGAGGGGGGTGACTCCGGGACGCTGGAGCTCACTGTTAAGCCTTCTTGAGGTGTCGTGGGCCTAACTTAACGAAACATCAGTGAAGGGAGGTGCCCACTTGAAAACCCCAATGATGTGCGGCACACTGCCTACTGTTGCTAGTTAGGCTCGTTTGCTGGCGTTTTCTTGTGTGAAACTTCTGATCTTGGCAGAGGGGAGGAATGTTGTTTGAAGCATAGTTGCATGTCCCATCATTTTTACTTACTGCTGGCGGTTAGGCTAATTAGCGGTGTGTGATAGAGCTATCTTTACATAGGCAGAAGGAATTGATGCCTGGTTCGAGGCAGAAGAAAGAGATGTCTGGTCGAGTGTGGTCACATTCCCATCATTTCTTACGTAGCTAGGCTAATTGTGTTCTAGTGTTTTATTTCTGTGGCTAGGCTAATTGTATCTTGTTTCTGACATGGGCAGAAGGAAAAGATGTCTGGTTCGAATGTAGTTGCATTCCCATCATCTCTATTGCCTACTGCTGCTGGCTAGGTTAGTTAGTAGCTGACCACTGGTCTGCTGGTTGGTTGTCCGGTTGTAAAGGAGTTTTGCCTTAGATCATGGCAAAAGGGATTGTAACATCTCGTCCTGTGTCTTATTGAATACGAAGAAGCTCACATAGCCTGGAAAGATATTTTAACAACTTATAAAAAAAACTCTCCATAAGATCAGAACAGCATATTATTCTTTAATAGAAGAAAACAAGAACAACCCCAGATTTCTTTTCAGCACTGTAGCCAGGCTGACAAAGAGTCACAGCTCTGGTGAGCCATCTACTGATTCTTTACTGCTAAAATTGTTGGTATTAGAGATCAAATTCAAAGCATCCCTCCAGCTGTTGAAGATGTAAGTACAGTGGCATTAGAAACCTCTGTAGGACTAGGTCCTACAGAGGTCCTCTACTTTCCTCTACTGTCCTCTACTGTCCTCTTCTCTGGCACCAAGCTCCTGTCCTTTACTCTCTAACCACTGTGTCTCCCTCTCTCCCCTCCCCCTCCATCTTCTTGTGAGGGTCTCTGGTCTGGAGTGCTGAATATCTGACCTGTGGAGTTCTAAGCTACATCTTCTGTCGTGGCCAGCCCAGTCTTCATGTATTATATGTATTATATTGTTAGATTCTATGTGTTTCCTTCAGCTTGATATATGTATCTATGACAGAGGTTTATTTATCTGTTTTTCCTGTTCCTCTTTTCTCTCTATCTTCTCTGTTTCTACCCGGCTGGCCTTCGGCAGATGGGTCCCTCCATATGAGCTGGGTTCTGCTCAAGGTTTCTTCCTGTTAAAAGGGTTGCCACTGTCGCCCTCAGGCTGTTTTTTGTAAAGCGTCTTGAGACAATTTGTATTGTTATTGGCGCTATATAAATAAAATTGAATTGAACTTTCTGTTTGGCTGACCACAGAGCTGACAAAGTTCCCAGTGTTCTGCTTAAGGCAGAACTTGTTGTTGGTGGACTTAGTGAACAAAGTGTGACATTCTCAATTAACCTACCTATAATCTATACCTATATCTTTGGTACCATGTGAATTTTTCCACAATATTCTCTGATAGTAATGTGTATAAAATTGAATGAATTAAATCGAATGGGAAGGTGTGTGCAAACTTTTGTCTGGTAGTGTATCGTCATATAAATTGGACACAAAGTTTAAGTAGTGATTTTCATGATAACAGTCAGTGTAGGTATTTGACTTCATGTACGGGTTTCTTTATGTTTGTGTTCCTATTTTTAATGCAGGGAATGACAGTGACCTTATGGTTATTACAAGCAAACTGTTAGAAGTGTACTCGAAGCTTCGAGGCAGTGGAGGTTTTGAATTTCTTATGAGTGCAGGATCTACTTGAAAATTGAAACCTCCCAGCACTGGATATAACCTCTCCTATCTGAAAGATCCATCCACGATGACTGGACAAGCTACAATCTATATACGTCTCTGGATGTAATGCATCGATTTACTTTTTTTTAGGTCTGAGTTTGTCCTTGTCTATAATGGAGGCTTATGAAAGACTCATCTCAAGCTGCCAAAATCTATAAAGAGAATCTACTAGGAGAACATTCCTCTGGAAAACCACTTCAACCTAAAATTGATGTAAGAGACACTGAGGAAATGAAACAAAGAACAATTTTGAAACAAAATGGTTATTGATAACTTCAGTGCACCAAATAAAGATGATTGGACTGGATACCTGCACCATCTCCATCTCCTAAAATATATGCAAGGAAGGCCAAGATCAGTATTTGTCTATACAATTATTCATATTAGTACTGTAAAACTAAAAAAATCTTTCTTAAACCTCTGTAGGATCCTCCATGGGGCCTTGCTCTTGGTTTCTTCACCAGAGTCGCAGAAGTCATTGATTCTCCTTGTCATGGTTTATGTCTGTCTTTTATTTTGTGAATCTTATTTTGTGTTTCCTGTTTTATTTTGCCAAGTTTCCTAGTTCCTGTCTGTCATGTCTCCTTGTGGGTTGTCATGTTTGTCTGAGTCATGTGTTGTGTTTCCTGTTTTATTTTATAAGTTCCGGATATCCTGTCTTGTGCCCCTTTATCTTTTGATTGTTAATTTGTCTCACCTGTGTTGATTGTCCTCATGCGTCTCACCTGTGTCTTGTCAGCCCCGAGTCCTCTTGTGTATATATAGCCCTGCCTTTCGTTCCTTGTCACGTTGTTAATGTTGCCATGTGCTTTGTTGCCATGCTTCCACATCTTGGTCCATGTTTTCATGCCATGTTGATGATTTCTTTGGATTTTGGATTTACCTACCTCACGCAGCACCTTTTGTTAATTATTAAATACCCTTTTTGTTTGGAGTTCCTGCCTCATTTATTGTCCTGCATTTGGGCCTTCACCTCTACAGCCTCCTCTACCCTTGACACTCCTCTGTTCTGAGACCATTAAAGTTCCAAACATCTCTGAAAGAGTTGAGGATTATCTAAATCTGTGGAAGGAAGATGTGTTGCCTGAACTTCCAGTGATGTGAAGAGCTGATAGAAGAGGTCCAGGGCATGTTCGTAGACATCTCACCACATTCCCGCATTTCTGTGATTAAAATTAATTTGATTTGATGTGTTAATTTATGAAAAAATGTATCCTGGTTAACTGGAAATCTGAAAATACTCCATCAACAAGGCACTGGATTAATAAAAAGTTTGTATAGTATTTTTGTTTTGTTTAGATTTTATATATTTTATTTCTTTTATTTTTTTCTTCTCTTGTTACTTCTTCTGATGTTTAAAAATCATCCTTGTGGTGTTTTTATGTGATTATACACTTATGTACAGTATGCTCCTTCCGTAAAATACGACTTATCTCACTGTAACAATCTGTAGATGCTTACAATGCATCGTAAATGTCATGTAAGAGATTATGTTAATAAAAACAAATCTTTAAAAGAAAAAGTGTTTATGTCCGATATACATCTTACAGTTTTACTATACATTTATCTGCTGTGCTTTTTTTTTTTAAGTCAAGGTGCTATCAAAGTTATCTTTACCGTTGATTGTGAACACTTCTCTCTGTTGGTGCCTTGGTTCCTGATCATGAACTCTGCTACATTTGCATTCTCACCACCCTTATCAGACCATACCCTTGATGGCAGCCCATACTGCTCAACAGCAAAGATAAAGCTCTGTAGCACAGTGCTAGCCCGATCATTTCCAGCCACGGTCAGGTAAGCCACTAGTCGATAAAAAACCATTCACCCCACCACGGACGACAAATCTCCACCTGAGATGCAATGTTGAACACAACAAACATAACGTTACTGTACAAAAATTCTTCATATATCTATAGATAATGTAGTGTTCGTCTTCTACCATAAACATTACCTTATGAGTTTGTGATTCCCATCGATACGCCACAGTGAGTTTTGTCCAGGAGTACTCCACAGAGTACTGGTGTCATCTTAATACATGCAGCCATAGACATCTTGTGTAAACACCAACTCTGTAAAGACTCTTGCAGTCTTGAGACTATGAATGAAAATGAACATACACTTAGTGAGTACAGTAGAAACAGTTGTGCAATTAATTTGACGCCTTCAGAAAAACTAAACAGGAGTTCAAATACTCCGCACCTACTGAAAAAATGACAACCCTCATGGGGAAATTGTGTTGTTTATGTTTTTTTTCCATTGGTTTGGCTCATTTCTTGAAACAGAAATTACATTCTCAAAACTCAAAGATCATTTGGCAGAACAGTCTTACAGTTCAGCACAACACCATAGTTCACTTGCAAAAGCTCGTATCTCTCCCAAAACCGTTCACTCATGCTTCAAAACTAAATTCCTTTCCCATATAAATAGTCAGTGCCACCAAAAGGCAAAAGATCCTTCTCAATTGCTTTGACTCATTTCTCCAAACAGACTGGACGTTCTCAACACTCTTGGTGCTTTTGCCAAAATAACCTGGATGGTTCAGCACAACACCATGGTTCACCTCCAAAAGCTCATATCTCTCCCAAAACAGTTCACTTGTGTCAAAACTAAATTTCTTTCTCATATAAATAGTCGGTACCCCCAAAATGCATTGTCCCTTTGGCATTGTGTGAGCACTGCAAGTCAAAATGGTTAGATGTTTTGTCACTATGGCAGAGGACCATTGAAATATCCCTTATGTCCACCTCTCAGTCTTAGCCCAGTCCTACAATGGTTACTGTACTCCTTTTTTTTTTTCTAGCTAACAGAATACAATTGTGTATAAAACTGAAAAAAAAGAAACAATAGGACTTTACGGTAAGAGTACCCTCCAAAGTTTGACTTCACACATTGCACTCATACTGCCAAGGAAAGTTAACCATTTTCATTCACACACATGAGGTAACTTCCATAAAGAAGTTAAAAGAAATGTATACAGCACAATATACTGTAATATAAACACATACACACAAAAAACAAGGAAAATTATATGTAGCCTATAGTGCTGTAAATAAAGCCGGAGATTCAAAACTAACATTTCTTCACTGGTTGCTGTCCTCACCCTCCCTCTCCTGGCCATCATCCTTACCCTCCTGGCCATCCACATACTGCTGTCTGTCTGGCCACAGATTCTCGTCCACATCACAGCGTATATTCTCCCTTCAGATGCAACGAGGGAAGAAACGGCGTGCATGTCACAACCATCCCCCTGCACTGATCTCCTGTAATATCATCACTCGCAGTGTCCATTGGATGGAGCAAGGACCTCTGATTTTGAGCCTGATGCTCATACACTCTCCACCTCCAAGCGGAGAAAAACTCCTCAATAGGATTGAGGAAAGGAGAGTATGGTGGTAGGAACACCATGACCATCCTTGGATGAGTAGTGAACCAGGCTCTGATGAGCGGGCCACGGTGGTCCTCGACCTCTTCCCCCTATTCTACCACCACGCACCCTTACTCCTCCTCCTCTTCTTCTTCCTCTTCCTCGAGCAGGCAGTTGCCCTTGTTCATTTACTTGGCCAGGTGCCTCCATGTTCAGAAATTGTACTAATCCTGGTCAAGCTCTATTTCTACCTGTTTGGCAGCATTCACAATCATGGACAGCACCTGTCAGGCAACTAAACATTGTTTGATTGGTCATCTGAGATGTGTGAAACTCCTCCTTTGTTAGTCAAGTTCTAGTTTCACCTGACTGTCAATTAATCAATTTATCAAATGTTCCAAGAGATTCATATATGATATTCATGGTATTAGGTTCTTGACTCATTTTGACAATTGAACAGACTATTTTGCATGTGATGACTTATAGAATGAAATGATGATGACATGTTTTGGAGAGAATAACCATTAGACTGAGAATCAATCAATCAGTTTAGATCAACAGGATCTATTCACTTGGAAATTGTGCTAAATGTAGGCTAACCGTGCTAACTGTAGGCTACCTGTACTTAATCATTTGTAAAATGTACTAAGACATTTGCAAAGTGATGAAATCAATGAGAAATACAATTCTGTTGTGAACAATTGCCAAGTGGTTTGGAGGTTTGTCCATGTTGTTTTGAGAATGTAATTTCTGTTTCAAGAAATAAGCCAAACCAGTGGAGAAAAACTGTAATAAAATACAATGTAGATTTGTTTGAAAATGTTTCCTTTTACTACAATCAAATCCAGTGCAAAATATTGCCAAAAAGGGGTTGCTAAAGAATACATGCAATAACATTGGCTATGCCAACAGACCGTCCACTTCATTTATTAATATTTATTGTAAACAAGCATTTGTTTACACACCTCTAGTATTGAGATGTCCATGTATTAGTTTGTAGTCAGTGTTAGGATGGCTTCTGTGGATTTCACCCACAATACGGTTCAGCTCCTTATCAGCTACTGGTGAATACAAGTCCATCTGTCTGCAAAGACAAATACCATCGAGTATTTGAAAAGGATTTGTCAGCCACTTTCAGTCAACTAATTAGGAACAGTACCCCTGACTCACAGACTCAGAAGAAAACTCAAAATTGTTTCTTAGGTTCTGGTGAGAAAAATGAATTATATTCACAACTTGTATGTATCTTTATGCCATTTTATTGGGGCTACATTGATGCTTGATTCTAAATCTAAATTTTACATATGCGACTCTGATGCAAAACTTCAGTGCAGCTGTGGCTGTAGTGAGTGTCTTTGAATTTTTCTACGTTTCTTTCATTAGTAATGGCATTCATCTCGCTGTATGAGACACAGTACCAGGCTGTGATACAACATCCTCCTTATAATATTGATCATTTCTATAGCGGTGTCATAACAATTGTTTTAAGAGGCAGTGTTTCCCCTGGGTTTATGACACCACATTAGCCCTAGTAGTCTGGTTTTGCACTGGTTTTCTTTAGTCTGGTTTAGTCTGGTTTTATTCTGGCATTTTTATTCTGCATTTTTTTATGTGGCATTTTGCCAGACATAGACATACCATATATATATATGTCTAAGCCAAGTGTCCCAAAACAAGTGGGCTGAGGCACAGTTGTCTCTGACACATGCGTCATCACGGTTGACACATCCTCCACTGCTGCATAGGAATGATGCATCATTGTGGCCGCCATCTTCAGCAGGGGAAGCAAGTTTTTTTCTGATTCTGATTAACATTTCTTATATAACACTTATATAATGCTTAATTCAATAGTTGTTACTATAAAACAACTTCTCACTGTGAAATGTTGCTTGGTTTTGGTGTTCACTGACAGGAACATCTGTAAGCGCCACAATAGTCTGCCATTGTAGTGTTAGTCAGATGTACTGCAGTTTGACCTCTGGTCAGAATCCTTTGCCCAAGATGCCAGCTGTGTTGCCACATCTGACAAGCCTGAATGTGTACCACACTGTACTGTATAAATCTAAAGTGACAGGGAAGCGTACCGTATTCAGTATGAGTATCAAATCTAATCTTGATAAAATCAAGATAAAACCTAGAGATTCACATCACTCTCATACAATGTGCCTGCAGGATGTTATTAGATCCTCTGCGAATCCAATACTATGAGAAATGCTACATTGTGTTGAGGAAGTGCTCTGGAGGTTAACAGTGCTTGAAAATCTCAGCTCAATTTACTCCAGTGAAATTCACTCCTTAACTGGGTGACATTCAAGTATCAATGCTGTGAATAAACGATGGCATCTGACTACACTAATAATTTGCAGTTCAATATAAATTCATAATATTAATTATTAATTAAACCCCAATACTCTTCCTACTTAGGTCTACTTTCTACTTAAGTAGAACTTCTCTAGTGCATGAGTAAAAAAGTGTACCTCCTCTAATTTTTTTTTTCTCATGGGTGGCGCTAATACACTTTGGGTATGTGCCACAGAATCACTGTGTTTGGTTTGGATGATTTGGCAGCTGTGCTCCACAGTTGCACATTAATTATGAGCACCTGACAGCAGAAAGAAAAAGGGGAGAGAAAACCAGGAGGGAAAAGGTCTGACCCTGCCTGTCATGTAACATGTTGTATATGAATATTTTGAATACATGTTTCATTTAAAATCTGAAATGAAACAAAAAAGTATCTTGTAACCTTTTATTTACTAATATTGAAATTAGACAATGAAAAGAGAAATACACTGAGGGATTAAAAGGGAGCAGTAGCTGTAGTACCTGATTTCAGTTAAGTGCAGTTAATTACTAATTGTTGCAGGACTGAAAGACATTGTACCACTAGATGGAGCAAAGATCCAGTCAGACAATTCCAGTTCTACAGTGAACATCTTAACTTAATAGGAGAAACACTTCTTTCTCACAAATGAAAATGATCCCGGTAATTTGAGGACTATGTGTTAGCCCTATCACAGGGCTAACACACAGAAACAAACAACCATTCACGCTCACACTTACACCTAGGGTCAATTTAGAGTCACCAATCAGCCTAATGACCATGTCTTTGGAAGTGGTAGGAAACTGGAGTACCTGGAGAAAACCGAGAAACAGAGAGAACAGGCAAACTCCACCCAGAAAGGCCCGAGCTGGACTCGACCTTCACGCAAGGAGTCCAGCAGTTTAAACGTGTCGGTCTAATAAGGTTTTTCCATATGCTACAACTGTCCAAAAACACCAAAAATAGTACTATGAAATAGAATTTTTTGTACTGTGTCTTAAAATCTGCTTTACAGAGCAATCTGTAAAGCCAGCGAGCACAAAAGCATGCCCTGCCGTTAGTGGAATGTAGGTAATATTTTTATACTTTATACTAGGTCTATATATCACAAATGTAATACTTCTGTTAGACATTTGAAGACAAAGTTTATAACATAGGTAAACCCTGCTGTTCCCAAAGTGCTAACTCTGAAAAACAATTAGGAAGTAGACAGGAAACTGCCTCTAAATGAATGTGTTTCACTTATAATCAATTTATAATCGAGGCTAATTCGGGCGTAATTATTAAAGCACACTCTGTTTTGTTCTCTTATTTCAATTTGTTATTCTTTTGAGAATATTTTTGAGAACAATTTAAACAATCATCTGTCATTTGAGACCTTTTAGGCTTAACATGAGTTTAGATGTAAAAGACTTCACCCTTCAAATAAGATCTAAATAAGTTTATCTTAGTCATGTTGTCCACACAAGATAAACTGTCAGAAATTCCGATGTTAAGAGACGTTTACAGAACAGTCAAGGGTTCTTGTATGGTCCTTGTCTGTTTGTTTTTGATGTATTGTCTGAGTGTAAATATTGGTACTAGAAACATGGCTAAAATCTTTAACAGGACCCATTGTGACCTTTAGGAAGGTGACTAAACCAAAACATAAACCACACCGTGCTAGAATAAGACACAGAAGTGTGACTGTTTTAGCAGATTAAATTAATTAGTTTGGGGTTCTATCTTTGTTAATGGTTGATTTGGTTAATTAGTATAGATGATATACAAGTGTTTATGTTAACAAAATCAGGTAACACCTTCTATGAAGGTTGTACTTATAATGCCCTATGAATGCACTCATAATGTTTCATAAGGTGTCTATAAAGCATTATAATGGTCATTATTACCATCTATACATATTCACAAGTCGTCATAACCAACTTCATGATGCATTATGACAATTGGTTATGAATGATTATAATTTTAATCTGAATAGTGCATTATAAATATGTCAATATCTGCCTACTCACTTGGTAATGTTATGATGCATCATAACTACTTTGCTTTGCTAAATGTGCATAGTGATGTATAATGAGTTTTGACTTCGCCTATAGTGCTTTATATCTGTAGTTATAAGTATATGTAATAAAGTTATAATAATGTATACATCTCTCTACAGCACACAGTCATAAAAAGCTATGCAATATCATAAGTGCTATTTGTCAGCGCTAAGTAAAGTGACAAGAATATGACACTATTGTTAACAGACATAAGTTACTATGAGTAATTAAAAGGTGCAATGAACTATGTACCAAGTCTGGCATCTTTACCCCATATGCACAATGTTAATATCATAGGTGTTATTTGTCAGCTTTAGGTAAATTAGTGCAAATGAGGTGTTGTGGATATAAGACTATTATAAACAAATATGAGGCACAATGAAATGAGAGCCTGGACAGTAAAGACAAAAGGAATGCATTTAGTTCACTTTATTTTCATTTAAACCAACACACATAATCAGAATGATTATCAATGTTCTGAGCACATTACACAAACACATGAAACAGGCCACAAAAGTGGCACGGCGTGGTCCTAGAGATGTGGCTCTTAAAAGTGCCTTTGGGTTGGTGAGGTGATTCAGGGTCAGAGGTCAGGAGATGGTTTGACAGCAACTACAAGAAGAACAGAGGCAAATCTTTAGTGCTCTAGCTGGGTTTGTTTTTATGCAGAAAGGTTTGATTGAAAACACACTAGCAGATCACGTTTTTTTGTTTAAAGCAGCCTAATGAGCCATTATGTTTCCGCATATCGTGCAGGCAGCGCATATTACCCGTAGGTGGCTTAAGCTAGCTACACGAAAGTTACCGGACACGGCTATTTTTAACTCACAAATTAGATCGTTTTCATATTCTTGCGTTTAATGATTGAAACCATTCAAAACCATTGCTTTAATATGTAAACGATGTGCTTCGTGTAAGCAAAGTAAGACATTAGTTCACAAAACATTAGCAGGACAGAGAGACGACCTACCTGTCCTGGAGAGGACTCAGCGGAGAAAGGAAAGAAAAGCCGCTTTACGATTAGTACATACAGTCAATGCTTTACGACAGTGGGAGGAGCTGGGGACGGAGTCAGGTGGGTGGGGTCTGAGGTCAGGGGTCATGGACTAAAGAATGACATTTCTACAATAATAATAATATAAATAAAAACGATATTTAAATAATATCTGATGGCATTCAATAAACGCGGACATTTCTAGCGACCCTTTATAAAGAAGCGGTGTCACGGTGGATGTGAAACTGTCACGAAAATTAATCTATTGTTTGGTGCCTGCCGATTTTTCTCAAATTTTCATGCCGCTCGAAACGAATTTCAAACTGATGTATTTCAATTGGAAGTTATTTCGTGCTATGAGGACGACTGACAATGTGACACTGCGCAATGAAGAGGTTTGATTTAATTTCATTTAGACTAGATTTGTAATGGTCTTATTTCGGTTTTTAATGTAACGTCAATTTTGCTGCAGGATTCGGCACTTTGTCTCTTATACAGGATCGCTAGAAATGTCCGCCTTTATTGAATGCCGTCAGATATTATTTTAATATCGTTTTTATTTAAAAGTAAAAGTCGTAAAGCATTGACTGTATGTACTAGTCGTAAAGCGTCTTTTCTTTCCTTTCTCCACTGAGTCCTCTCCAGGACCCGTAGGTCGTCTCTCTGTCCTGCTAATGTTTTGTGAGCTAATGTCTTACTTTGCTTACATGAAGCACATCGTTTACATATTAAAGCAATGATTTCGAATGGTTTCAATCATTAAACGCAAGAATATGAAAACGATCTAATTTGTGAATTAAAACTAGCCGTGTCTGGTAACTTTCGTGTAGCTAGCTTAAGCCATCTACGGGTAATCTGCGGTGCCTGCACGATATGCGGTAACACAATGTCTCATTAGGCTGCTTTAAACAAAAAAACGTGATCTGCTTATGTGTTTTCAATCAAACCTTTCTGCATAAAAACAAACCCAGCTAGAGCACTAAAGATTTGCCTCTGTTCTTCTTGTAGTTGCTGTCAAACCATCTCCTGACCTCTGACCCTGATCACCTCACCAACCCAAAGGCACTTTTAAGAGACACATCTCTAGGACCACGCCGTGCCACTTTTGTGGCCTGTTTCATGTGTTTGTGTAATGTGCTCAGAGCATTTATGATCATTCTGATTATGTGTGTTGGTTTAAATGAAAATAAAGTGAACTAAATGCATTCCTTTTGTCTTTACTGTCCAGGCTCTCATTTCATTGTGCCTCATATTTGTTTATAATAGTCTTATATCCACAACACCTCATTTGCACTAATTTACCTAAAGCTGACAAATAACACCTATGATATTAACATTGTGCATATGGGGTAAAGATGCCAGACTTGGTACTTAGTTCATTGCACCTTTTAATTACTCATAGTAACTTATGTCTGTTAACAATAGTGTCATATTCTTGTCACCTTACTTAGCGCTGACAAATAGCACTTATGATATTGCATAGCTTTTTATGACTGTGTGCTGTAGAGAGATGTATACATTATTATAACTTTATTACATATACTTATAACTACAGATATAAAGCACTATAGGCGAAGTCAAAACTCATTATACATCACTATGCACATTTAGCAAAGCAAAGTAGTTATGATGCATCATAACATTACCAAGTGAGTAGGCAGATATTGACATATTTATAATGCACTATTCAGATTAAAATTATAATCATTCATAACCAGTTGTCATAATGCATCATGAAGTTGGTTATGACGACTTGTGAATATGTATAGATGGTAATAATGACCATTATAATGCTTTATAGACACCTTATGAAACATTATGAGTGCATTCATAGGGCATTATAAATACAACCTTCATAGAAAGTGTTACCCAAAGTCATTACTATGTTTTGAATATGTTTATGAATCAAAGAAACCCAAAGTGCTTCTGGATTCTATGTCCAACTTTAGTAACTACTGGATGGAACTTAGACTTAGACTTAGACAGACTTTAATGATCCACGAGGGAAATTACTTTGTCACCATAGCTGCATTGCATATAAAAGTAAACACAAGAAAGATCAAATACAATGAGATTCGATTAAAGTAATATAAAAATAAAAAGTGCAATCCAAAAATTTACAGAATTAGCATTATGAAAAAATATACAAAAATAGTTGGCAAAACAGTGTCCAATATGGTTGTTTGGTCAGTTGCATAGCAACAGCAGCATGGATCGTGTCATCGCAGTGCGTTTCTCATCAGTGGTGTTTTCTTGTCGTTGTCCACTGAGGGAAGAATGTAAACGCCAACAGTCACACACTGATCTCTCAGATGGAAAGGACTCAAAGTAGTTTTTGCTTGTGAACAATTTCATAATGACTTTTTGTGCAAAAGATGATAAAAACAAATCAATGAAAGTAGACACTGAGTAAGTGTAACAATGTAGATGTACATAACAAAATTGATAATGCACCAAATTTTTGGATTTTTTGCATTAAATGCTCAAAAAGAATAACATTTGAAAAGTAATAAGTCAGTTATAAGTGCAGGATACTGGATCTACAAACATTCTTAAAAAGTACACGAAAGTGGTTATCGAAAATCCATTTAACAGACAAAAATGAGGACCTCTCCTTCAGCCACCTTGCAGGTGGTCAAGATCTTCCTTTAGGTCAGAGTGGAAGCTCAATTCTGGGGAGTCCCCATCTTCTTTTCGAGAAGTTCCTGCATTAAGCAATCAAGCATCTCGATTGCCAGTGCTGTTGGTGAGATAAGAATCCTGAATCTATTCTTGATGCCAACTCCTTTCTCTCATGGTAATCCAATCTACTTTAATTTGACAGAAATTGGGAGATCTTGTCGTAATTATGTCGAAGATTAGAAGGTGGTGGGAAATTGGGAAAGAAAATCAGTGTGGTCCAAGCAGTTATGAACTGGTGTTGTCTTTGTCAAACATGAACTGCTACAAGCCTTCAGTTTAACCTTATAAAGGCAATTTGGTTGTTTGTTAGTTTATGGTAATTTAAATGACTGATATATGAACAACTCAGTATTTTTGTGTCACCTATGGCACATGTGTCAATATGTGGTGATGTAGTTCACAGTAGTCCACTTTTATTGTTTGCCTGTTTTGCTTCATATTAAATATTACATTCCATAACTGAACTGTATATATATTCCTCTGTATGAGAATGTATGCTTACTGTGTGAGGTATGCTTACAGAAAACACATCGCTCTGGTCAGCCTGCAAAAGGCTCGAATGAAAAGCTGCCTTTGGACCCAATTTTTCTGTAATTCCTTACATGAACATGTAGTTGCCATGGTTACTATTGTCACTCAGCGGTAGTAGAAAGTGGCATTGTATGTTACTGGTGGATAGGGGGAGGGGATGGTTTTAGTGCCAGAAACATTTGGTGAGGGAATCCTTTCATTACATGATATTTGGAGTTGATGCAGAGGATTAGTCACGCATCTCTCCATAAGCACAGAACAGCCTCTACAGAGAAGCAGATTAACAAAAATCATATTTACTCTTTCAACAAAACCCTCACTTTCCTAAATTCCAAAACATATCCAGTGAGGATTCTGTTTTCCTCTCCTCCATCTCTGTGTTTTAGTCAAAAGCTGTGTTGTAGTGTGTGACTTAGAGAGCGCATTTAGATTCATCAAAGCCCTTTTCAAGGACATGGCATTGTTAGGCATTTTTTATGTATCAATTCTGGGTCATGTACCTGCTTAGACTTAAACAGACTTTAATAATCCACAATCCACAATACCACAATCCCCATCCACATATCCTTTCAAAATGTATCACACAGTACACAATGGGCAAGGAAAGTAATAACTTAAGAGATGATCCAATAATGGGACCAAAGAACCAGCAACATTATTGTAGGAAAAAAGTCCAGTTTAAAAATAACCATCAGTTTATTGACTGTGTATATACTTGTATACATACAAGGAATTTGTTCTTTGCCTTTAACCCACCCAAGTAAGTGTACTTGATAGGTCCATGATGAGTCCCTCTGTGTCTTGGAGTCAAAACACTACCTATCAGAGCCTAATAATATTAATAATAATACTGTAAGTCATACTGTATTGATCCCACATGGGTAGCTTGATGTTGCGGTGCTTAACACTAACATGAGGCCTTGTTTTGTCTGTGGCCAGCTTTCATTTCAAGTTTGCCTAATGTGTTGCATGGCTTTGCTACTTGGCGTTAACCTTCCTCACCAAATGTTTTGAGAGGGTCATCATACCTAACATCAAAGTTGCAAACCCTGCTGACCTAGACCAACACCAGTTCACATATACCCTGAAAAAATGAGAAATACCAGGTCTTTGAATAGACATAAATAAAGTTAACAGATGCAAGTACCTGTTGTACTTCACCAAATCCTGCAGGTATATCTGAGATCTAGGCTCTAGGAGGTGTCACAGACCGGGTCAGTTAGTGGCAAAAACAAAGGGAAATCCACACATGAACTAACAAATCAAAATTAATTTACTAGTAAATCATTTTAACATAAAGTAACGTGTAATCAAATCATTCAAATAAAAATTAAATCACAATTAACCAATAGAAAGTATACTTAAAGTAAAAATACAGTTTTCTGATGACACTGCTATGATCTGTTCCTTTCTTTGTCCGAGTGAATAAACTCTAATGATTTGCACTTGAAGAGAACATAAATATTTTCCTATTAGAGTGGCTGTTCAGATTACCTGGCTACATGAACATGATGTAATCAAGTTATATTGATTATATAGAATATATAATATTATATATTATATCGCTATATTGATTATATAGAATCTCAATGTACCAATTTCTCATGCGTTGAATGAAAATGATTTAGTTGAGAAATGAAACGTAATTTAATCTCATTTGGCCTTCACCAGAAATGCAAGTGCGCCATTCAGAGGGGGTGCTAGTGCGCCACCACTAAATTCCGTAAGACAAGAAGAAGAATGTGTGTTGCTTCCCGCCAAGGTTGAAGAATGCGCTGTTTGGGAAGAGGCCACATATTAAGTAAGTAAATTCATCAAATTAATATGTTAGTGATCATTTAGTGATAGGTGTCAGACAACAGGCTATTTTGTTTGTTGGTATGTGTGTGTATGTGCGTGTGCTTAAGTGTGGAGGTAGAGGTACGTTAGTTGTTCAGTCAGCCTCTTGTTGGGATTTTTACGACCTGGGCCAAGCAGTGGCCGTTGGGGTTGAGGGTCGGCGAATATGAGTCTTGAATGATTCACTTTTATTTATTTTTGCCATCTATCGCTGTCGCACCGCTTCCCGGTCCTTTGTGTTGAAGCTGTATCGGAGGTGAAGTTGAGTCCTTCAGACTTCAATCGTTAGCGTCATCAAAAATTTCCAACTTGACAGTGGCAACCCTGCATAGAGCCCTCATGGAGAGAGCAATCCCTTTCCACCGATCAGACAATAAAACTAATCTTTATAACACGCTAATTTCAGCATGCCATTGTAATTCAGCCACTGCCAGCGCCCCTCCCGATGATGTCACCACGCACGACGTAGCCAATGCCCAGCCGCCAAGTAAAGGAACAGTCCACCCTAATTCGTCCTGCAATCCCCACCAGAAGTCACTACCATCACTTCAAAAGCGGCTCCATAGAAAAAACTTCCAATTTCAAAACACCGGCCTTTTCTTCTGCAGCAGCAGCTCTGCTACACCATGCTCCAACGAGCATTCCTGGCAGCGGGATGCCAGCATGTTCTACCTTGCTCCAGCATTACCAGCAACTCACTCTTGCTGGACCAGCACTGGGATGCCCACAGCTCGGGCCACACAGATTCTACAGCCACTTGAGCTGGCTTACCTACTTGGACCTGCCCCAAACCAGCCGATGCATCAGCTGTCTTTCCTTTGGGCGTCTGGCACTGGGGCGCCAGTACCCCCTACTGCTCATGACCTGCAGCCACATCAATCAACCTTTGTCTGCCTCCTGCTCTTTTGCTGCCACCGCCCCTCCACCTAAACCCCCTAAGCTGGCTTCAGCATCCACGACCCTCCTCCCTTCCGCTAACAGCACAGACAAAAAAGGGAGACCCATCATGCACCAGGGAGGCCAGCCAATCTGCAGCAAGTACAATGATTCCGGTTGCAACATGTATGCCGGGTGGTTTTGGCATACAGTGCTCTGTAATGCCGTTGTTCTCTGCAGTCTGTCCCTGTCCTGTCTGGTGGCTGATCCAAACCAGACCGTGATGAATGCAGTCAGGACGGATGGATTATTGCAGAGTAGAAGATGATCAGTAGCTCCTGGAGCAGGTTGTACTTCCTGAGCTGACGCAAGAAGTATAACCTCTGCTGGGCCTTCTTTCTAACACAGTCAATGTGAGAGGTCCACTTCAGGTTCCGTGAGATTGTGGACCCTAGTAACCTGAATGAATTCACGGTGGGGACAGTCCTGTTTAGGATGGTAAGGGGAGGGGTGGATGGGGGTTTCTTCCTAAAGTCATCTCCACAGTCTTGAGCGGGTTTAGCTCCGGATGGTTCTGACATCAGTTATTTCCAACCTAAGGGTTCCACTTTCTGCAGAGAAAACTCAGGGCCCATCTACATCCCTTGAGCTCCTTGGTATAGCCCTCAATACCGGTTTCAAGCATGAACCAGTCTCTCACCACCTTAGATTTGCTGTCTTGGTGCATTAACACCATCTACTCTGGCTACAGCACCCCTGTTGTCCAAACTGTAGAAGCCATGTTCATATTAGCTTTTTTCGGTTTTCTCAGATGTTCAGAATTCACCGCCTTGACCCTCCACTTCGATCCCCTCCGGCACTGCTGCCTCACAGATCTGACCTGCTTCTTGAGCAACACCATCATATTCTATATGAAATGCTACAAAGCCAACCAGTCCAGTCCCCAACACCAGTCTTCTATGTCAAGATTCCCTCCAACCATAACCCTTCCTAATCCTCAGTATGCATCTGCGTTACTGGCTGTTCTTAAGCGCATCCCATCGGCACGCTCTATTCATTTCTTTGAGTCCAGTCTGATCCATTCTTCAGTTTACTAAGGAATTAAATTTTAAGGATAAATGGAGAGACAGGGACCCTGGGATATCAACATAATCCTGTTTTTCAAGCACACACAAATCATATTCACAAATAGACTTCTTTTTAATCTCAGCAAGTCTATTTTATAAAGTGAAAGGTTGTGAGTATGGCAGCATTCTTATCTCAGACCATGACCGAGCCAGTCTGGTCTATATAGATCCAGGGGTGGTACAAGATCCCCCCAAATGGAAATTTCAGTAAAAATGGCTAAAGGACAAAGACCTAATGATGTATCTTGACAAACAAATTACTGATTACTTTGAGTTCAATACTTCTGAAATATCCCCATGTATTAGGTGGGAAGCATTCAAAGCCTTCATCAGAGGTCAAATAATCAGCTTGACAAGCTCAAAGTCTAAGAAGGCTAAACAAAAGCTGAAACTACTGGAATCAAAAATTGAAGCCACTGAGGATATGTACTTTAAGAGTCCCTGTCCCAAGCTACTCCAAAGTTTGCTGCTATTAAGAGCTCAATACAATGAAATCTCAGCTTCAAAAGCTATAGCTAACTGAAACTTAAACGATCCTTTTTTGATAAAGAGGAGAAATCGGGTAAAATTCTGGCTTGGCATATAAAACAATTCCACTTAGAAAGACCAATCACTGTATTAAAAAATGATAGAGGGGAAACGATCTCTAATCCTGCTGCAATAAATGACTCTTTTAAGGTCTTTTATGAAAGGTTATACAGTTCGGAATTAAACCCAGGCGAAAAACTATTTCTTCTTTCTTAACAATATAAATATTCCCAAAATAGAAGAAGACGAAACCTTGGACTGGGGACTAACTTGACTCTGGAAGAAATTTCAAAGGCAATAATGATTGTGAAATCTGGAAAGGTTGCAGGGCCAGATGGTCTGCCTATCGATATTTATAAAAAAAGTTTGCATCCAGACTCAGATCTGCCAAAATATGTTTAAAATGAAAAAAAAAATTGAAAGTACTCCACAGATCACACACAATACAAGATAAATAGAATGGGCTTCTCCCAATCTGACAAATGTACGGAATGCACCCAAAATAATTCAGATTCCTATTTCCACGCTCTCTGGCTCTGTTCTCTGGTACAGCATTTCTGGTTCTGATCTATTGACTCTGTTTGCAAAAAAATGGTCTGTATTCTGCAACTCCCTCAACCTTAATTTACATCTTGACTTTGCCTGCTAGCTTTTGCCATTTCTGTTTCACTCACTGTAATGCTATAATAATATTTCTCTTACAGTGATGACTGTTGTTATGGAAAATATTTTATTGCCCTCTACATCCAGGTTCACAAAGGAGGATCCCCAGACCACAACACCTTGAGCATGCATTAGGGGTGCCCTCCGCCTTCTCACCCCTGTGTTGACTTCCGGCCCTGAGCAGTCTACCCGGCTGGCCTCCCTCTCCCCCACGTGGGGAGGCGCTGGTGGCTGGGGTTCCCTGTGGCTCCGGCGCTTGCTCACTGTCCTGGGGTCGAGGTGTATCGGCGGCCGACTCTTCCTGGATCTCCTGGCGGGCCGTGGCGGTCTGGGCTGGCGGGCTCCCTTTCCCCTCCTCTCCCTCCCCTCTGCCGCACCCTCCGCCCTTCGCCCGGCTCCTCCCCCAGCCCCTCCTCCCTCCGCCTGTGGGTCCCCTACCGCCAGGGACCTTGCCCTCACTTGTCTGTCTCCTAAATTGCACTCACCTCTTACTCCACCATACACTTTGTCACTTATTACAGCCATCTTGAATGTGATGCGGTAACGGATTGGTAGCCAGTGGAGTTGCTGTAAAACTGGTGTGATGTGACTGTTGGTGGGAGTTCTGGTTATGATACGGGCTGCAGTGTTTTGGACCAGTTGAAGTTTGTGAAATAATTTGAGGGGGAGATCGAAGAGCAGAGAGTTGCAATATTCAAGGCGGGATGTGACTAGGGAGTGGATGAGGATGGCGGTGGATTCCGGTGTGAGGTAGTGGCGAAGGCAGTTGATCATGCGAAGGTGGAAGTAAGCGATCCTGGTGACTTGGTTAATGTGGGGCTGTAGTAAAAGTATGGAATCCAGAGTAACGCCGAGGCTCTTGACCTGGGGGAATGGTGAAATTGTGGAGTTGCTGAGGGGTAGTGAGAACCTGTGGGATTTTGAAAGGGTAGATTTTGTGCGAACCAGAAGGATTTCGGTCTTGTCACTGTTTAATTGTAGGAAGTTGAGTGTGAACCAGAGCTGGAGTTCCTTTAGACAGTCACAGAGGGACATGAGGACAGGTGGAGGGCTTTTATTTCAGGATAAGGGCAGTGACTTCTGTCATGGTGGGGAGTGTGAAGGAAGTCAAAGTGCAGGACCAGCTACAGGAGAGAACAGGTGAGTTAAAGTTGAGAGGGCCAGTGAGGGAGAGTTGTTGGTGGATTTTTTAGATTTTCTCTGTGAAGAATGACATGAGTGAATTGCAGAGGGAGTCAGAGAGGGGGAGTGAGGCTGGGGGTCTGGGGGGTGTGTGACTTTTTGGACCAGGGAGAACAGGGACCAGTTTCCAGTGTCAGATGATATGAGTTTAGTGTAGTATGAGGCTTTGGCTGAGGAAAGAGCTTTGTTGTACTGTAGGATGTGGCTATCATAGAGATCTTTGTGAGGTGTGAGGTGAGTTTTCTTGAAGAGGCGTTCCAGTTGGCATCGTTTTGCTTTAAGAGTGCGGAGGGCAAGGGTGTACCGGGGGCAAAATGAGCGAAGGAAACAGAGTGGGTTTTCAGTGGGGCAAAAGCATTGCTAATCATTTGCATATAAATCTGTAATGTAGATTGGTGTTGTAGTGGTTGACCAGATCATCGGGTGAGAAATATTGGGGGGAGGCAGTCGATGGCAAATGAGAGAGCACCAATGTTTGCACCATCAATGATGAGTTTTATCAGGTCTAATCAAAATGAGTTTACACAAATTCCCCCATTGTCCACATTAGAGAAAATCCTAACTAAAAACCCCTCTGGTAGAGGTATGATATCTGAATTGTATAAATTGCTGGTGACATCTTCTCCTGATTCCTCTGCTGCTAAGCTTAATGCATGGAGATCTGACTTACAGGAGGAATTGACAATGGAATAATGGAGTAATTGTTATTGTGTACATTTAAAGAATCTGTAATTTGTTTTGATTAATTACAAATGCCAATAAAAAGATTTTTGAGAAAAAAACAAAAACAAACAAACAAAAAAAGAATTGGGTCCTTAAGTGAAATTCCAGGTATTGTTGGGTGCTGTTCTTCTTCTTGTAGAGTGCTCTATGGCCAATAAATTACTGGACACAAGTTTGTAATTCACATCTCAAGAAAGCAGTAGTTATGGTGACATGGTAAATCTCTGGGTGTTGGCACCCAGAGATGTTCATGTAAGCATGGAAGAGTAAGTTTGATAACCATTTTGCCTCGGCAGATTCTGAGAAACAGTTCATTCTCTCTACCCAGGACCTGTGGCTGCAAGATGATAACAGAAACCAGACCGCACCCACTCAGCCAGACCATTTACAAGATCACTCATAAGTTAGTAAGCCCAAGTTCATGGAAGGAAGGAAGAAGGTAATAAAATAACAACTCTTAATGGGTGGGATCACAGTTGTCTCACATTAAGAGATTAATACACTAATTGTCATAATTAATAATTATATAGATTCATATTGCTAATCATTCTGATTCGGAGCTACTGATTTGTGTGCGCAATCTAGAATTTTGCATATAAATGGTATGAAATTATGGTCTTGCGTGTGACTATAAGCGCAAAAGGACATTTGGTGCTGTTACATTGAAGCTGTCTACTGAAGGGGCAAATAAAGACATTACGGAGTAAGAGCAAAAAACATCTGAATATAACTATAAGATACTGTGCAGTGACTGCCAAATAAAAAAACCCACAGAAAGGCTACATTTAACTCTCAGAAAATACACTGATGACCAAAAAAAAAATAAAGAAAAAGATTCCATATTGTAGGCCCACTTTGTTTCCAGTTATCCTGCCGTTTTATTTTTTTGGCAGATGACGTGGCTGCCCGCTCATTTATTTATTTCATTCAATATATAAAGTTGAGCAGAGAGGCTGGCCAATAAGCCGCTCTGCTCTGCTTTTTCAATTTATTAATATTTATTAATTTATAGAGCGAAGCAGCATCTGTCTGTGTGGCATTTGCCCACATTGCCCTATCCAGCGGGTATAAATCAACATTATTTCAGTCTCTGATTTCAGCCAAATAACATTGATATTGATATTATTTGGACATTATTTCAGTGTTACACTCCTTTGAACTTTCACCCAAATAGTTGTATTTTTACATTGTTCCATGTTTCTAAGGTTTTGCAAAACAAACAAACAAACAAACAAAAAATCACCAACCCCACACACCGTCCGGTATTGCAAACAGAATAGGCTTTACCACGCTGGCTACGGTTTGTCATGCTGGCTACCACACGCGACATTGTTGTTCAAGTCCTGCTGAGGATCTTCAGAAGTGCAGTAGTGGTTGTCTTAGTTTCAGTAAGTGATGATTCTCTGATAATGATTACATGATTATTAAAGTTATTTAATTTTCTGTTAATATTTCCCAGAAATTGCACTTTTTTATTTCACATATTTTGCATGAAAACACCAACTGAGTCTGTTAAAAATGTCAAATTAGTGACATGTTGTGATTGTCATGTTAGCCTTATGATTAATGCTTGAAGAAGTGACTGAAAGAAACAACACGTGCAGCTAATTGAGTGTGAAAGGAAATAGTTCCTTCTCTAGCATTGCCACTTGCTGGTCATTTTGTTTTGTAATTACATTAGTTTTTTGTGTTTTCATATTATGATATTATATTCTACTGTCTCAGGTTTGAACTACACCCATACCTTCTTCCAACAGACTTGTTCACGGACCTGAGAAATGGTCTGCCCAATTTCAGTCCTCATGACCTGTACAAACATGTCATAAATGTGTCCCCATACACAGGTGCTGATCTAAAAGCATATAAAAGTGGATGCCAGGTCTTTTTAGGTGGTTGGCTTACTGAAATGGTGTTATGGCCATGGCAGGGTGATATGTACCTCATAATGTGTAGTGTCCAGAGACGTCCCCGATTTCTGGGGACATTCCCCATTTTGGATGTCCCCCAGCTCATGCTGTCCCTGAATACGCTAACTGACGGCCGTTCTGCTGAGCGCTAGTAGCCTAACAGCCTAACAGCCTAAAACAATTTGAAAGAAAAAGGAAACAAGGCTTCCTAAGAAAAAATTGAAAATAAACACCCCAAGAATAGATTAATAATCTATAACAGCACGGAGCTACTGACAGCCTGCTGCCACTCTTTCAGGCGCAGAAGGAGTTGAGGAAGCCTACATCCACAGAAGATCTGTGGCTAGCTCTGAGTTCCTTCAAAAACTGTGTTCAAGTGTAACTATAAGAATTGACACTGTCATGAAGACAAAGGGTGGTCACACTAAATATTGACTTGACTTGATTTGATCTGATTTAGATTTCTCTTCTGTTCATTCACTGGATTTTGTTAATTGGTGAAAATAAACTATTAAAATTGTTAGTAATGTTAACCTGATGAAAACTTTTCCACAGTACTGTAAGTCAGAGCTTGGGAAGAGGGTGTTTTCCCATTTGGTCATTTGGTATTTGTTATTATTGTGTATGTATTTGATACAAATTTTAGATGCAGTGTTTCTAGTCTTTTTTCATTCTCCTTATTTCTTCAGTTAACCTGTACGGGTGTAGAGGGTTATGTATTCTATGAATCTTTGGATTTAATTATGGATATACTGGTTTCAGGCCTTGCATGTGTCTGGTCGAATGCTATCTGTGTTGTTGGGGTTGTGTTGTTTTCTTAAACATCATGTTGGAGTTGAGGCAGCGATCACGAAGTTGGTACGATTCAAATATCTAGAAAATTGTAGCCTGTTGTCAGAAAGGAAACTTTGCGACATCCGTACATTGAGTTTTTATTGATGCTTTTTATTCATAATATGACAGATTCACACAAAGTGTTTCAAGTGGCACACTTTAAAGAGGAATTTAGTTTCAGTAGAACTACACCCAGTAAAACCTAACACTCTATATGATAAATAAAAAGTCCCATTTTTCAGTTTCCATGCTTTAATAGTGTGTATAATCATGTCAATAAATGGTGTCCATTCATCATTTATCCATTATCTCTAGATGGCCATGTAAGGGCTGAGGCCTGTCCCTGCTGTCACTGGGCAAAAGGCAGGGTACACTGCAGGTCACAGAAAGACAAACAACATGCAAACTGGCCAGTTTATCAGTAATTACCCTGACAAGTGACACACAGTCACAAGCTCTGAATATTAATGCACTTAGGTGGCAGGTAGTTCAGTGGTAGGTTCTTTTATATAAAAAAATATATCAAGACACACTCTAGAACAACTGATCTGACTAAGAGATCTAAGAGAGAAAGTCACTATAGTTTTCAAAGATTATTGGATTAAATACCTTGGCACAAACTGTCTCACTATCACAAAGAAAATATTAAAGATTATAAGTTGCACTTAGAAGTTGCTTAAAAAAGGATGCAGAGCATGTTACAGATGTGACAAAACAGGTGATAAGGCACCAGAGTTCTCATCTCATTGCAAATAGCTGTTACAATTTCCAAGTTTACATCATTAAGGCTAAAATAAGATAAGTAAAGATTACAAGCAGAAAACTATTGAAATGAGAATAAGAAAGGAGAGATAATGAGATGAGGGAAGAAGGTGAGGGTTTATTTGAAGGAGGCGCGGACCTTTCGGCCTTTGAGATCTTGAGGAGGCCTGTAGTTGTTTACCATGCAGCATGGAGCTTCTCCTTCTCCAGAGAAGAGGAGGCCGCGGAACTTTTCCATCTGATGAGGAACCAGAGACCAACAGAAAGGAGAAAGAGAGAACGATATTCAGGCCTGATTTTGGTAGACAAAATCACATCAGCAGCATCTCAATAAAATGCAAAGGTAGCACAGTATGGCGTGTATGTTGCATATGAGCCATAATGATGCTAGTTCATATTAAATAGCTACCACTCGGCTTCTGTAGCCTAATATTTAAGCTAGATATACACTGATCAGACCGATCAGGCTGCCATCAAGGAGTGTCACTGCTATGGCAATTCTGATCTGTTGTAGGTGGGTGGTACATGTCTAAGTAGCATCCACATGAATGCCAGTTCCAAAAGTTTCCCAGCAGAACATTGAATGTTATTTACTTCTCCTGTGGTTTAAATGTTGTGTGTGATTGGTGTATGTGCGACATTCACAGTTGACCTTCAATTCATGCTATATTCCCTTGTCTCATACCACAGTTTTCTGTCCATAACATATATGTACTGCTTCTAGTGAATGAAGGCAAAAATGTATTTAATGCAGATAGTTGCTTCACTTGCTCCAGTCCTTCTCCAGAGTTAGGACCTCACATTATGAGGTGATTAATATTTACATTCTTATGTTCACAAAACACCGTTTTCCTGACTGTGAATCAACAACAAGCAAGAAAAGGTACAGCTTTGAATTCTTGCTGTGACCTGTCCAAATTTCTTACTGAACTACTGCAACCTTGAGTGTGTGTGTCTAAAACCACTAAAGCAGCTGCATGGAATAAACAGCAACTCTTCTGGGAGCCACTTAGCATTTAGCTAGCTCATAAATTTAAGTCAGCAAGCTCACTTAGCATTGCTTACACTACTCTTTCCAAAGCATGCCCTGCACTGCACTGTGGGCAGGTGTTGTATTAACTTAGTTACTTAGGGCTGTCAAAGTTAACTGCTATTGATACATAAACACATATTCCTTTTCACACCTCAATTTATTTGATTTTTGATGACAGTTTCTTTTGTCTCACACTAACTCTGCATTTTAACTATAAAAATCATTCAATAATCCAAATTGTAATTGTACCTCAAGACTGTATTTGGCAAGAGACAACTGAACATGCCCAGTACATACTCTGTGCAGGTTTTGTGTCAGGTACAGCCTGGAAATTAGCATGAACTTTCTCCATCCACAAAGTTTTTGTGGAGTAAAGTATAGTATAGTATAGTTGATTTGCCTTGTGGTGACTGTATTTGTTGAAACATGCCCGATGATGAAATACAAATAGCGTGTTATCAGACTCATGTTCTGATAAGAAGTCAACTTAGTTCATGCTATAGCAGTGTGACAGTCATAACTATGAGATATGAGTGCAGACCGCCTGCTGGCGATACAAGACGCCAGTGTAATCTAAGTGAAACACAAGGCACTTAACGTTCAGACTCACCCTGGTCTAAAGAATGATATGACTTCTTCTTGATAATGTTTTGGATAGTCTGACTACTTAAGTCACACACACTAAATGAGAGGAATGTCAGATGTAAGTTAAAAGTTAAATGTTTCAAAATACTGTAAAAAAAAAAAAAAAAAAAAGAGACTGTTTGAAAACAGCCAATTGAACAATTTTTTCTTTTGATTTCTGGCTCACTGCAGCTTAACACTTTCAATATTTTATTTTCTCAAATTCTGGGCTGCCACAAAAACACATGCTAAACAAATGCTCACATCAATCAAGTTGCCCCATATGTCAGATACTTTTGCTCTGTCTTGGAAATAGTGTTTGAACGAGGGTGAAGTGAGTAGATATGTGAGAACCTGTGTAGGGCTGACACTGATTGGATCCTTTAAAACAATCCAGGTCACACTCTCCAGGAGTGGTGGAGTCGTCAAAGAGCCATCATATGTCCAATAATCCAGAGAACCAGGAAGAAGAGTCTTTGCATCAAAGTTAGAAAAGGTGGTCTGCTTTCCCTGCAGGTGTTATAGAACAGGAGATGGAAGAGGTTCATCAGTAAGTGAAGAGGAAAGGAAAAGACATTTAATTAAAAGATATTTTCCCTATAACCTGCTCTAGAAATGGTTAGTACTTAGTGCAGTTGTGCTTTGTGAATTTTGTTGTTTTTACCTTTGTCTTAATGGCATCTAATGCATCCAGAACTTTCTGAAGCCGAGGGTTGGCAGCACCAATCTAGAACACAAAATAAAGTTGACACAAACATAATGCAACACATAATAAGAAACACAATATTCCTTTTTTTTCACAATCTTAAAGGGCAGAAACACTTAAACTGGTAGTCTGCAGAACAGTGACAGATTTAGGTTTGCCAATGATGAATCACTGATGTCTCACCTTGAGAAAAACCCCAACTACGGCGAGACCATCAGGCTTGTCGGCTGCCTCTCCAAAGCTGGGATACTTAGTGTTCCAGTGCACCAGGTGAAGCTAACAAGGAATTGAAATGGTTAAGTCACAGACTGGTTGCACGTCACCTTATCCAGAAAGCCTGCTCAAGCAAGGCACATTGATTTTCATATGATGGAATAAGGAAGTTTCCACTCTCATCTGTTTTTATTTCTTGTTTGTTTTTGTTTTTTTCTGAAAAATAGTAATGGCCAGCACTGTAAACTGGTTGTCATTTACCTGCCCTTTATATTATTGCCACATAAAGAATTTACAATCTGTTAACTGTGCAGTATAATTGTACAAAGCATATATATTTTAATTCACACTTGGTTAACTTGAGATGCGCCAGCAGCCTCAGTACCTCACAGGGGAACTTGATGCCATTGACAGTGTGCTCCGAGCCTTGGTCGTCACTGCCTCCCCAGTGGAAATGAAACTGCTTCAGACGGTAAGTTCCAGAAATAGGGCCTCCAGTTAAGGCTGGTTTCGTATGACAGATCACACAATCAGGAAACATTGCACAGTTAATAACAACAAGTTTTTGCTTTATTATGGTGAACACAGTCATCACCTTAGAGCCAGCTGAGGTAGAGGGAAAGTTTGTGTTACCAATAGGAGGCGTATTTTCTATTGGGGTGGGGTTGGTATGGTGTGTGTGGTAGAAATAATAAGGTGACAGCATTGTGCAAATTTAATGAAACTATAGCTGTATTGGAGAAACACATATATTGTGTTTTCATAAATTTCAACAACTTTAAGTGTCATTTATTTATTTCATAATTAGTCTCTTCTTGCAATATGCACTGCTGTGTTGAAGTTTCAGTCAGCAGTGCCATTGCAGTGGGGTGAGATGTTGATGTCTGTAGACCTCCAGATAATAAAATGGTGTTTATCAGGTTTAACTATGCGCTGATGTCATAAGACTCTTATCTGCTGCAGTTCATACAGCTGGGGTGGAGGCATGAACAAGGCAATCGAGTAACATGAACTTAACATTAACTAGCTTTTTCAATATATTATCTATACTAGACAAATAATGATAATAATAATGAGAATGATAAATATTGAGCTGTGCTTACTGGAGCTGTCTGTGTCATCCACATAGTCCACCTGAAAGGAGTGTCCGTTGTTGAGAATGCCTTTGGCATTGGAGGGGTCATACTTTAATTTCAGAGGCTTCAGAGAAGAGTCATACTGGGCTTCCTTGGGGACAATATTGATGGGAGACTGTCTGGGCCCATTGGCTACAGGAAAATTTTCTGCCCACTTGTCAGGTCCTACAAATACAAAAATAAATACACTTAATGCCACTAGAGTAAAATCTTGTCTTGTCACTTCCATTCCACCCAGATGATTCAGCTGTTTTAATGTAATGTCACCAAATGTGTGTACATACAAATAATTATTTGGCTTGGTAGTAGCAGGCAAGTGTTTTAGATTGTGAGGTAGTATAGATTTTTCACAAAAAAATAATTTATTAATTGTAAATATGTACTCTATGCTTCTACTCAGTCTACTCTGTATCAATGTGATATTCAAGATGTTTACTAAATAAAAGCAATTGATGAAAGAAAGTAACAGTAGAATGGCCTCTTTCATCATAGAATTAACGTTGAATGAAACTGAAATACACAAGGAAAGTAGAAATACATAAAGAGGTGGACTTGTACTTTACCTTAACATTCATTAACAGAAAGAAGAATACTGATAGTCCCTGTTTTCTACTTCTTGTCCTTATTATCAAACTATTCACATAATAACTCCATTAAATACAGGGATGCTTCGAGTTGAATTATCAATGCAGGGATGTCAACGTAGCACTTCAATTTGTCCAGTCCTGATGCTTTCAATAATTATTTAGATTTACTCTGCATGTAAGTATGCCACAGTGGTAAAGTAATTAAACTGTTGTTGAGGAGTAGCTGTAATATGTAGCACTGTCTGTATTAATGCAAAACTGATTCAGTGTGGCAACATGTTTTCAGCCTGTTACACACAGACTTGAAAATCAATTACAATAAGTGAATCAAACTGTGTTGGGTGCTGTGAGATCCTCACCGTTAGCTGGTCCGTATCCCCATCCATGAGACATAGCTGCTCCTGCTTTATGTTACCCTGGTAACAGAAAAGAATAATTAATCCAAATGAGTTTGCAGGTTAAAAAGAGACTGAAGAGGTAGATGATGATGATCTAATGCCAGACACCCACTGAGACTATTTATATAGGCTATCTCTTTCTTCACACCAGTGGGTTTGGCTTTCTAGTTCTTCAGTGGGCTGGTCAATCAGGATATCCAGACACTTTAATACGGCCTCTCCTCTCCTCTCCTCTCCTCTCCTCTCCTCTCCTCTCCTCTCCTCTCCTCTCCTCTCCTCTCCTCTTCTTTCCTCTCCTCTCAATAACAAAATGTAATCCTTCCCCAGCAGAAATGAATTAGCACGCATTGATACACACACACCATGCATCATCTCACACACACGCGCACATACACACTCAGACTGTCAGCCTGCTCAACAAACTGTCCCCCTCCCTAAACTTACATCCTCAACCACCACCCCCTCTTGACAGTTAAATAACACTGATGAACAACAATATTTCATTGTTCTCTGTGTACACTGGTACTCAGTGAAAAATGACAATAAGTAATCTTGAATCTTGAATCTAACCCACAGAAGACACAGATCCCATGAGTACAGTCACATACAGGTAGAATCAGCACAACTTACTCTTTCTAATGATATTTCCCCCTGATGTACATTGTGAAAAAAATAAGTAATTTAAATGTCACATGAATGGTACAAGCTGCTGCTTGTGATAGCCAAAAAGAAGACCTGTTCTTTAGTGTGCAGTTATCCAGTTGATTGTATCCATGGTAACAGAACAGGAACTGCTCCTATACTAGGTTAAGGCAGATTTCCCAGTAATAATTGTAACAACTAACATAATTATATTAACGGTCATCTATCTATCTATCTATCTATCTATCTATCTATCTATCTATCTATCTATCTATCTATCTATCTATCTATCTATCTATCTATCTATCTATCTATCTATCTATCTATCTATCTATCTATCTGTCTGTCTGTCTGTCTGTCTGTCTGTCTGTCTGTCTGTCTGTCTGTCTATCTGTCTATCTGTCTGTGTGTCTGTCTAGGGTCAATCATGAAATGCTTTGAGAGCTCTGTCCCACTTTAATCCGTAGGTCAGGATGCTTTTCATCGACTTCAGTTCAGCTTTTAACACCGTCATCCCAGACAAACTGACACTGAATCTTTATGACCTGGAAACTGTCTGTTTCTATGTAGCTCTGGATCAGCAGTTTTCTTAAGATGCTGTGCCGCTGTGTGCACAGCCCAGCTCTCTGCACACTGTTTACACATGATTGTTGTGCTGTCCATCCCACAAACATGATTGTGAAGTTTGCTGATGACATCATCATTGTGTGAGACCCATTACAGACAGGACATCCAGCACCTAATAGAGTGGTGCTCAGACAACAGCTGTGTTTTGAACACCAGTGAGACCTGGGAGGTTATTGTGGAGGGGGCTCCAAGAGGACAGAACATCCTCTCCTCATATGAAGGGAGGCAAAATATAATTACAGTATTAAAATATAGAAATACAAAAACACAAAAGGTGTGTATAGATGTATGTGTGCGCGTATGAAAAGGTGCATTTGCGACACAATGTGTCTAGTTAAATATGCGTGGAATATATAACTTTTACACCATGTCTTAATTTATATTTATATCTGAAGTAGTGCCTGTTAAATGTCAGGTGAGGCAAAACAATCATTATTAGTAATAATATATAATTTGATTATATCATTATACAATTGATTATGTCATTTACAAAGGTATGTATTATAATAATAACATTAACAGGTTCTGAAGACATGGTATTGCAGCAATAGATCAAAATGAGTGTATTGTCATGATTTGATGTCTGTCTGTGTCATGTTTTGTGTTTCCTGTTTTATTTTATTAAGTTTCTGGAGTTTATTTTTCATCTTCTGGATTTATCTGCCATAACTGCAGTGCCTTTTGTTTGATTTTTGTTCATTGTTAAAGAATATAATTTTTCCTTGACCCCCTACTTCATCTTTAGACCTGCATTTGGGTCCTCACCTCGACATAATCCTGACATGTATATCAATAAACCAGATATTTGCTGCCATCTTGTGGCCCAATAAGAGACAACTGTGATTCACACTAGTTCAATATTCAAGTTGTGTTTATTGGCACTTCCACAATATGTTAATGGAAACATACAGAGGTGTGCAATACTCCCAGTCGCTCTGTGCTACATATTAGCAGACACACACAGTAGCTACTTCTATTGCTACTGCCATTACCACACCACTTTTCATTTCATTCATCTCCACAGCGTGTGTTCCAAATACAGGGGATCACACTCTTCCCTGGGAAAGTCTACACTAGGTTGCTGGAAAAGACGGTCAGATCGATAGTTGAATCTCAGATTGAGGAGGAACAATGCGGTTTTCATCCAGGGCAAAAAGCCATGGACCAGCTCTTTACCCCTGCTAAGGTGCTGGAGGGGAAATGGGAGTTTGCCCAGCTGGTCTGCATGTGTTTTGTAGGTTTGAAGAAGGCTTACGACTGTGGCCCCAGAGGCTTCCTGTGGGGGGTGTGCCGGGAGTATGGGGTGCATGGCCCCTTGCTAAGGGTCATTCAGTCCCTGTACCAAAGGAGCATGAGTTTGGTCTGTGTAGCCAGCTGTAAATCGAACTTGTTCCCGGTGAGGGCTGCCCTTTGTCACCCGTTCTGTTCATAACTTTTATGGACAGAATTTCTAGGTGCAGCAGAGTGGTGAAGAGCGTCGGTGATAAGAGGATCTCATCTCTCCTTTTTGTGGATGATGTGATCCTCCTGCTTCCACCGAGCTATAACCTCCAGCTCTTGCTGCGGCGGTTCGCAGCCGAGTGTGAAGCGACTGGGATGAAGATCAGCACCTCCAAGTTTGTGGCTCAGTCGGAAAACCACACAGTCTTAATACCATGGTTTTTTGAGCTAATTGAGTGAATGTGTATGTCGTGTGTGCGGTTGTGTGTGTATTTTGCACAGCGCTCCGAGTTACGGTCGCGAGTCGCGAGCTAACTTAGTCTCTCATGCAGTTGTTATTCCTCCCCTCCTCTAGAGGTGTGTGAGACAGACAAAGAGTGCTGTGCTGTACTAACAATTATATTGCTGTATACAGCTGAGCTATATATGTTCTTACTCACTTAATAAAATATTGCCAGTAGGTATTGGGGGGGGGGGGGGGGGGGGTTTGTTTGGTGACTGTTAGAGTTACACATGCAGTTCGGGCATATGGTAAGGATTCCTCCCGGACGCCTCCTGTTAGAGGTGGTACGGACATGTCCCACTGGAAGGAGGTCCTGGGATCGGCCCAGGATATTCCCCGGTTCCATTCATTAGGAGCTGTCACATGCCTTGGGGTTTGGGGTGCCCAGTAGCACATGTGACATTCATGACTCCCTGACATTTAACATTTTATTTTTAATTGAGATCACAGTTGAGATGGTTTCAACATTCATTCTCATTCAAGGGAAAGGCTAAGGATAAAATACAAGCAAACCCTTGCAAAATGACAATACATTAGAGGGCATCACAGATTAAAGCTCAAGCCATCCTGTTTAGCTATATGGAAGGAGATGGAGTGTCAGATTTCAAACCACATCCCTCTACAAGTTATAATAGGGTACAGTAGACTAATTAGTTATTTTAATGAAGCAAACATGGTCAAACTTAATTTAAACATCACTCCCAATCTGACTTGAAGTCTGTAGACAAATAAAATTACATTTATGCTGAAAGAAAACTGAGAAACTTAAGATTTCAAAAAGACCAACATGGTTTTCCAAATCAAGACTTCTATTGTATGTACAAGTTCAGAATAAAAACTACAAAGTTATTGATGATTTTTTTTTATTATTATTATTAATGACTGGCTAATTAAACTATTCACCTACTTTTTTTTCACAGATTTTCTCAAAGGAAATACAAGTCTCTTCGTCTCACTCCAAATGTAATCTTGGAGCAGATGTTACCAGTATTGTACAAGTTTTTCTTATTCTTAATGGACAATCCGTTAAACCAACAGATAAATGCATAGTAAAAAAGACATAAAAGAAACTATTTAAAAAAAAAAAATGTCACCAAGACTGAGAGAGTTGAACTTCCTAATTAAGTGAATTGTCTGTTGTCCTTGTCTGACAATAGTGTCAGTGCAAACATATTAAGTTCATGCTGTTCCAGACTATCTGTAAGACAGTCTGAGCGTCGTTTATTTTGTTTTTATTTTGTTTTATTTTTCATTGTGTCTGAAGTCATTAATCATTTATCAAACTCAATTATCATCACACCATTTTACAAATTCTAGTAAAGCTAGACCATCATCTTACTCTGTGTTTTGATCAGCACGAGAAGCTTGCCTGGGAAAATGAGGGGCAAGAATCTCAATCAAAATTTGAAACTTTTTTAACATTTAGGAATGTGCTATGTACTATTTATTTACATAAAGTGGTATATCTAGGGCCTATAGCACTATCTCTTCCATCGGTAAAGGAAAAATACAAAAATATACTCAGATGTTGAAAGATTTACACAGCAAATGTGACAAATTACTCAACCACATCTTGGGTTTTATTCTTGAAGTGCAGAATAGAGAACATTACGTGAAATTCTTTTACAAACATCAAACAGTTCTAAGCCATCTCTGAGCAGGCACAGTCATATGCACACAATGTCATATGACATGGAAGAATATATTCAAAAATAAATTGATATACATGTGTAGAAATAACAATAAAGCAGATGTGAACATTTTCTTTTTTACACCCAACAGTGCATCCCTCTTTATTCTCTTGCTGAAACAAGAATCCACATTGCTGACTAATAGTGACAACAATTGTTTTATTTTATTTATTCCTTTATTTAACCAGGTAAGTCTTATCGAGATATAGAATCTCTTTTTCAAAAGTGACCTCGCCAAGAGGCAGCAGAAATTTACAGTATTAAAAGTATTACAAATAACAATCAGGAGATAGAAATACATAGATAAATAAAGTGAGACATCAGAGATAGATTAAGGTAAACATCTGATTTAAAACAGTGACAAAGCCCAATGCTTTTGAGTTCCTTCGTTTTAAGAATTTCGACAAAGCTATCTAGGGGGATCAGATCCGTCAATTGTAATTCATCTTGCAGGGTGTTTCATGGGAGCAGCATAACGAAATCCCTTTTTCCCCAATTCTGTAAAGACACGAAGGACAGTCAGAGTAAAGAACCCAGTGGATCGCAGGTTATAACATCCATAGTTCCTAACAAGATAAATTCTGAGATAGGATGGCACCATACCAAGTAGAGCTTTGTAAATAAAAGTTACAGGGATGGGTCTTACAGTGACAGGGATGACCATTCAGTTTTTTTGTACAAAGTGCAGTGATGGGTCAGATTCTTGCAACCAGTGACAAATCCCAATGATACACAGTATCCAGAGAGCGTAAACATGTGGCTGGTGCATGCAGGTACAATACATCACCATAATCAAGAACTGGAAGAAAGGTTGCTGACACAAGGCTTTCCTGGCTCCATGAGAGAAGCAAGATCTATTCCTAAAGTAAAAGCCCAATTTTACCTTAAGTTTAAAGACTAGACTTGAAATATGGTACTTAAAAGATAGATGTTCATCAACATGCAAACCCAGGAATTTATAAGATGAGACCAGCTCAATGGTTGTACCCTGGCAGGGTTAAAACGGGAAGACTTTTTGACAACACAGTAGCCCTAGAAAAAATCATGACCTTCTTCTTATCAGTACCTTATCAAGATACCAGATTGGTATCTTGATAAGATACTAGCTTTCTCAAGGAAATCCTTTACAGGGGAAGAACGAAGGCAGACTTCCATATCTTTGGGACCTCACTATTAAGAAGGCTGAGATTGTACAAAATTGATAAAAGCTCAGCAATGAAATCCGCAGCCAACTTAAGAAAGTAGGGTTCAAGCTGGTCAGGACCAGCAAGATTTCTTTGGGTCCAGAAGTTTCAACTCTCTAGATACATCAGTAGCTGATATAGTTAAAAACTGAAACGGGGCTTCCACATTTCTTTTACATACAGGGAAAACATTACTGTTTTCAACAGGAGAATCAGGACTGTTTGACTCATGACTAATTTCAAATAAAAAGTCTGTAGAAATAAAGTGCTCATTAAAACAGCATCTCTGTCTCTGTCTTATCAGTTATCATACATGAGCCTTCGTTGATAAAGGATTGTGGTTCGGTGGAGGAAACCTGGCCTGAAAAAGACCTGATCACTTTCCAGAACTTTTTTGGATCATGAAGTTTTTACTAGTTTCCAAAAGGTAGTACTCTGCCTTTGCTCTTTTTAATTCAATTCAATTCAATACAGTTTTATTTATATAGCGCCAATAACAATACAAATCGTCTCAAGACGCTTCACATAAACCAGCCTGCAACCTCCAGAGCAATCCTGAGGGCGACGGTGGCAAGGAAAAACTCCCTTTTAAAAAGGAAGAAACCTTGAGCAGAACCCAGCTCATATGGAGGGACCCATCTGCTGAAGGCCAGCCGTGTAGAAACAGAGAAGATAGAGAGAAAAGAAGAGCAGGAGAAACAAGATAAACAAACTTCTGTCATAGATACATACATCAAGCAGAAGGAAGCATGTAGGGTCTAGTAATATAACACATAGCTGATGATCTGTTAGACAGTTTGTGAGTATAACAGGAATCATGGGCAGGTTGGTGAATTATTCATTTAGGTAGGAGTGGACAACTGGAGGAGGCCATGATGACTGCGGCAGATGCAGTTTATGGAGCTCCACAGGTCTGATACACAGCACTCCAGACCATGAAGACTGAGCTGGTTGATGAGGCCACGGCAGCAGATGTAGCTTAGAACTCCACAGGTCAGATATTCAGCACTCCAGACCAGAGACCCTCACAAGATGATGGAGGGGGAGGGGAGCGGAGGGGAGAGAGTAAGACGTAGTGGTTAGTAAATTATAAGAGATAGAAAATAAAATGATAAGATATTAGAGGACAGGAGCCAGAGAAGAAAGAGGAGAGGACATTTCCTCAGTGCATCGTCCCCCTGCAGCCTAGGCCTATAGCAGCATAACTAAGGGATGGTTAAGTCCAGCCCTAGCTATAAGCTTTTTCAAAAAGGAAAGTCTTAAGCCTGACCTTAAAAGTAGAGACTGTGTCTGCCTCCTGAACCCAAACTGGGAGCTGGTTCCATAGGAGAGGAGCCTGATAGCTGAAGGCTCTACCTCCCATTCTACTTTTAGAAACTCTAGGAACCACAAGCAGACCTGCACTTAGAGATCGTACTGATCTGTTGGGACAGTATGGTACTATGAGGTCTTTCATATATGATGGAGCTAGGCCTTTCAGGGCCTTGTATGTAAGGAGGAGGATTTTAAATTCAATTCTAGATTTTAAATGGAGCCAATGAAGAGAAGCTAATACTGGAGTAATATGATCTCTCTTGCTAATTCCTGTCAGTGCTCTTGCTGCAGCGTTTTGAATCAATTAGAGGCTTTTTAAAGAGCTACTTGGACAGCCAGACAGTAACGAGTTACAATAATCCAGCCTGGAAGACACAAATGCATGAACTATTTTTTCCGATTCACTCTGAGAAAGGATGCTCCTAATTTTGATGATATTATGAAGGTGAAAGAAAGCAGTCCTGGTCACCTGCTTTACGTGAGAATTAAAGGACATCCTGGTCAAATATAACACCAAGGTTTTTCACAGTAGTACTGGAGGCCAAGGTAATGCCATCCAACAAAAGCAGGTGATTAGATAATGAATCTCTGACATGTTTAGAGCCAAATACGATAACTTCAGTTTTGTCTGAGAAAAGTAGAAAAAAGTAGAAAATTACAGGCCATCCAAGCCTTTATGTCTTTAAGACATGCTTGGAGTTTAACCAGCTGATTAGTTTCATCTGGTTTCATGGATAAATATAGCTGGGTATCATCTGCGTAGCAATGGAAGTTTATGCCGTGCTTTCTAATAATATTGCCTAAGGGAAGCATGTATAATGTGAATAATATTGGTTCTAGCACAGAACCCTGGGGAACTCCATAGCTTACTTTGGTATATATAGAAGAGTTGTTGTTTACATGGACAAACTGGAATCTGTCTGACAGATATACCCTGAGTACAATGATTTCTAAGCTGCCTAAATCTGAGCCAATCAGCATCAGTTTTACTTTGTCTTGCTCTGGCCCATGCATTGTTTCTATCTCGAAGAAGACTTTTTAGAAGAAGAATTTTAGAAAAGGAGCATGTTTATTCAAAATATTCAGGAAACCACCAGAAAAGAATTTCCAGGCCAGTTCCACTTCACTAATAAGATTTAGTCTACTCCAATCAAAATTGTGGAGATCATGAAAAAAAAAGCTTCCTCACAAAAACGTTTAAGATCTCTTTTGATAAACAGTCGGGGCTTGGCTTTAGGGAGCTTAGACTGCCTGACAGTTGCAATGACACAATGGTCACTGAAGTCATTTGCAAAAATGCCTATATCAGAGTATTTATGTGGAGCATTTGTCAAGATCAAATCAAGCAATGATGACTTCTCGTGACATTTAACATTTTGACGTGTTGCCACCTCAACAAGTTGCGTTTAATTTAAAGAATCACACACCAATTTAAGGTTGTCTGATGCTGAAGTCAACCAATCACAGTTTAGGTCCGCCCCATCAGCTCTGCTTCTGTGCTGTAATGTATTCCGATGCCTTCAAGCAAACCATTCAATTCAATTAACCAGTTACAATGACTTCTTCAGTAAGTTTTGAAACGAGAAGGAGGTTCAACATGGGCCTGTAAATTGCTATTACCACTACCTTTAAAGTGATTTTATATGTTAGTGCAAATTAATGGCAAAACTATTTTGTGGCCTAGAATCTGAACATGTGTTTTGTGTCATTATCTTGCCGCGTCAAGAAGAATCTCCCAATCCGTTTGATTGAATCTTTCTTTAAACTGGTAGACAAAATATTTCTGTAGACTTCTGAGTTGATTTTGCTGCTGATAACATGCGTTACATCATCAATGAAGGTGAATGAGGCCATTAAATAAGAAGCTATTCAAACACAGCATTGACCGAACCTCATGGTGTGCATCTTCTGGTGTATCCAGCTCTGGTAGGTTTTCTTTTTTTCTTTTCTCCTATAGCTATCACATTGTTTATGTTGTCAACTAATACTGGTCTTCTTGGTCTACCCATCTGATATCTGTTAAAGGTTACAGCTCTTGTCAGAAACAGAATAAACTTTATTTACCCACAAGGGGCAATTAGGAGGGCAAAGAGAAGTACATAAAAATAAAGAACCAGAGAATAAAATCACAAAAGTGATTAAGTGATAAATGATGATAAATGCAGTCTGCAAAACCCAAATCAGAACCTGAGCGTAGACATTCACAAGAAACAGTTGTAATAATCAATATGATAGGACACACCTGGGCAACAAAACACACCTGTCCATCATAGGTTCCAATACTTTTGCTCACATAAAAAATAAGTGGGTTCACACTGAAGGTCCTATTTTAAGGTATCAGATTCAGATGTAAATACCTGGAAATAAAAGCTGAAGTGTTGATCTGTTCACTTCACTTTGTCAAACTCAAAAATAAAGGAATTGGCCTCACTGTTCCAAATTTAATTCCATCCACTGTGAATGAGTCATACTGCAAAGAGACATTTGACAAACAGTATGAATTCAGTGTATTTATGAAAAGGATGATAACCTGAAGATACATTTCTTTTGGACTTTTTTTTTACTTGTTATACAGTATTTTGTGAGGAAAGACACAGAAAACAGTGGGGATAACATGCCACAATGGGCACAGGCTGAAATTGGAAACCTGAGATACTACAGTGAGGAATATAGCCAAGAGAAGGATTTCCAATCAGGTGAGCTATCAGAAGCATATATCTTCAAATTGATATTCTCTGTTATGCATTTAAAACAACACCACCTCACCACTGTATACTTTTGTACAGGTTTTCTCTCGGAGTGAGAATGTAAAATTCTGGCCAGAACTTTCGAACAGTTCTGTGTGATAATAATTTTCAAGTATTAATGCAAAAGTATTTAAAAAAAAAAAAAAAAAAAAAAAAATTTGCAGTAAAGCATTTCTGATCTTATAAGCCACATCAGTAAGAAGTATCAATACCATTCAACCAGGGTGAAGTTGATTGCAATAGCAAATTTCAACTTCAACTGTAAACTTCAAAATAAAGTTTGTATTTATAAATTAGGCCTGACAAATTCAAATTAATCAATTTGGATCACATTTTTATTGCACTGTGTGCAATATATATATATATATATATATGTATATATATATATATATATATATATATATATATATATATATATATATATATTTATATATATATATATTTTTTTTTGTTTGTTTTGTTTTTTACTGAATTGAATTATTAAATGTGTTGATTTATTTTAAATTGTCTACAAGAACATATTGTAGGCCTACATGAGAGAAGCAGTGTGAACTGCAAATCATATGCCTCAGTGTCTATAGTGTTTGACATGTCCAGCTAAGAGAGAGAAAGAGAGAGAGAGAGAAAACAGTCAGACATTATAAATGACTACATGGGGGCAACCATGATGGATGCAGGGCTAAGAAAGATCTTAAAAAGAAAAGCATCATGCTGGGTGAGTTTGATTTGTAGTGGTTTGGACGTCCTGAGGAAAGAAAGAGCCTCAAAACCGCTTTGTTAAAAGTCATTTAGAAAAAACGTTTCATCGTGAGCATGAGCTTTTGACTCAAAATCGCCCACGATGTTATTTTATTTTTTAGAGCAATCGCGCCCATCTTCCGGTATGCTGGGTGTTTGTGGTTGCCTTGCCGCAGTTACGGATCGCAGGCTTGCGCCATTTGTGCCCCCACATCCACGATCACGCTCATACGGACACAGCCACACACACACACACACACACTTATACACACGTTCCACCAGTGATTCTCATCATCGCATTGCTCCCAGAACCGGAGTCACTGTTGGATTTAGCAGCTGGTGCCTCCTGTCAGTTAAGGTGGAAGGAGCTGCTAGAGGTAAGCTGGGCTTTAACCCTTGTATTGGTACATTTTGGGCACGAACGCGTGACCGGCTCAAGATTCAACAGCATATCAATGAGACCGCTTGTTGACAAGTGACTTGCACCGGTGACACGGTAGAAATGTTATTTTTAACCGGCAGGCTTTCCTTTCTAGTGCGATGGCAGTCATTAACGGCCATATGCCTCACATTCATTTTTGCTGTCTGCTGTGCTGGCGTTAATGGAAGCTCCAACAGCAGCCCTGTGCCATCCCCACACTTGAAGAGTTTGTGGTTGGCTGATTTAATGTGGCCTTGCTAATTTTCCAAGTTATCGTCAGGCAATATCTCATGAATCGTGGTAAAGAATCTTCGAGTGATTTTTGAGAAATCCGGTGTGCGTTCCGTTACTAGCCCACGCAGCGCGCCATTGATTTCAATACAAGTTAAAGTTAAAGATTGATTGACGCTGCGACAGCCACCGAGCTAGCAAACGGACAAAATAGGCTCGACAAGAAGCCAACACATGATCAACGAAGATGGCGTTATCAGTGGTGAAAAGTGGTGGATTTCTTAAAGAAGTCACAGATATTCCCCGGAGAACCAGGGTTTTCCTGGAGCATTCCCTAGCCAGTATCGTTCATAGTCACACCACAAATGATGTAATGTGACATTAGCTCCAGGTCAAACACATCACAGCAGGGGGGTCCCCACTCTTGCAGCAATTTCCCGTTGCTGCTCTCGGATTGAGCGTGCATAAGCAGTGTGCACCAGCACAGCTGTATGGAGGGTTGCTATGGACGAAAGACGCAAAAGCTCGTCGGGTTGCTACACTGGCCCGAAATGACACTAGCCCGTGATGAAATCCATTTATGGCCGGGAGTTGAACGTCACTGCACTATTTAGCTTTCACCTTGTGTAACTGTTCTTCTGTGGTGACCACTCCAATTTAGCTGACTATTTATAGTATATGCAGTCCAATACATTTAATTGAATACATTACAGCTCAAATTTGTCATCAATCTCCTACTGTACAGTTGATTGGTCAGTAGGGAAGACATTTCATGTTTCCCGATTCTATACCTTTGACCTGAATCTCAACTCACTTGGAACATCCCAGTCAACTTAACATGCTGAGATAACTTTACATTTTGACTTCAGACAATATGTTTTCAATTTTATTTCCCTTTCATTTGCTTTTGCTTCTGGGCATGCATACAACATGCATATGTTTACCAATAAAACGATCTGTAGTTTTTTATAACGGGTGTGCAACTTCAGTTATGTTTATTTCTACTTATTTATTAATTCCTATGCTGTACTGACTGCTTGTTGTTTTTACTGTGATGATGTGAAGTAGTGCTGCTGCAACACTACAGTTTCCCTTTAAAGGATTAATAAAGTATCTTGAATTAACCATAGACTGTAAATAAAGATGCTCCTCAAAAGTGAAGCCAAAGTAAGTAGAGCTCTCCCTGGTGTCTGGCTGTAGTATAGGTCATAAGCTCCACCCACTCTATGTTGGTGGATGAAACTAAAACACTAAGATACATGTCGGATACATTTTGTTTTTCAATTATGCTTTCTGTGATTTTATGTAGTTAATGTAATGTAATGTTGTACAGTTGTACAATGTTGAACAGTTTAATTTTGTTTATTATTATTATTATTTTGTAACTGGTGCAGACCATAATCAAGTACAAACATGAGCGAGTGAGTCTGGCAGAGGTGTGGAGAAGTGCGGGTCATCTGTAAACCTCAATCTCAACCTGTACTAGATTTGTGATTGGTCCTTGAAGGCAGCCAGATCTTGAGGAGCAGTTCCTGTCAAAGAGCTGTTCAATTTATGTTCATTTATTTTTTAGATGCCAATCAGGGGTAGCCCGTTTTTATCAAGGAGACAATCACTGTTGACAAACATTCCACAAGGTGGTGCCATATCCCCATGCTTTGCAGGTGAAATCACTAGTTTGAATTTTCCCTCATCTAAAAAACTTTGTGGCTATGCAGCTACACAGGCTATGGATGACTTCCATGCTAAACAACTTTACTGTAAAAAAAAAAAAAAAAAAAAAAAAAAAAAAGCAATTAGCAATACAGAAAATATATAAAACATAAGAATAAAGTGTATGAACAGTATAAATAAAACTGGAATAAAAATGAAGACTATAATAATGAGGATGCAAAACTGTAGAACAATCAGAACAATGTAAACAATAACAATTGTGAAATTGTGCAGGAAAGTATAAAGATAAGTGTGAACAAAATTAAAGACATTGCTGAAATAATAAAGCAGTTGCATCTGTTGTAGGTTCTACTGCCTCTCCTTACATCACTAATATCTCCTCCCTGATAAAACAAAGTGTGACTCCGCTCCAGTCTCCTGTCAGTCGTACTCCCGCAGCGCTCACACTCCTCATCCCATCCCCATGTTAGTTAGCTAATAGCTGTGCATATTTAACTGCTTTCACATGAATAGAGTGTGCTGTGGAGTCGACAACTCAAACTTGGAGATGTCATTAGTCGTTCACTTGAAGGCAGCATGTAGGATTGGGGCACACAGTTGACACGTAAAGAAAGCCTAGGCAATTTGCATATGAGAATGGTTCATAACTGCAAACCGAGTCTTATTGTTCACTGAAAAGAACCGTTCAAAAGTCTCGTCATATGTCACATCACTGCACCATACTACGCAGACTCTGGCTCCAAACATGCAAGATGGTGGCGCCCATAGGTAATAACCGGGAAACTAGGAAATTTGTTCCTGATGATCAATTTTTGTTCCTTTGGCCAATGCAAAGAAGTGGTCCATATTTATATACAGTCTATGTTATTAACAAATACAGGGGACAAAATCTGACACACAAATGTTATTGGCCAACTGCAGCCCATGGTCCATATTTTATTGGCTACAGCAAATTCGAAAGATATAAGTTTTTCTCCACAAAACCAGATTAATCATAGAAAATTTTTCACATTGCATGTGATGAGACCATGAGTAGGTTCAAGTAGTAAGCTGTAGGGAAAACTGTTGTGACTAACCAGACAAGTCTGAAATGTGAACACAGCAACATGCTTCCACCAGGCAAAATGTAAATTCAATCCCTTCTGTTATATCTTTCCATTGCTTGCTTTGGAAGGACGCTTTTCATACAGAGTGCACTGACTGAATGCGTTTTGCCTGAGTATTTTTTGTTTCTTTTAATTTACTATAAAGTGACTATATTTCTGAAGTGAAATCCAGGGATGTTTATAGCTCGGAGATAAAAGAATTAAATGTTATCAAGATGAAATGAAGAAACAAGGACAATTACAGTTTCACTTATTTTGACATATTTATTCATATTTAAACATATATAAATTGCTATGTCTGTAATTTAAATAGCAGCATGACCAGCTCCCGTAATAACCATTTTTGTAGTCTGCGCACAACATTTTTTTTCATTCATAAAACACTAAAGTTGGGGCGGGGGCGGCTTTAGCTGAGGGACAGGTCATCCGAAACCATCCCCAGAAACTGTGGAGGTCTAGTCGCCCTAATTTACCCAAGGATGTGGCTGCTGTCGACAACGCTACTTTCTCCTGACTCATTTGCTTGCTCTTGTCAAACTCTGGCTTGTGGTTGTATTCAGGTGCTGGAAGAAATTTGTTGTGATGCTATCCTTACCCATTATCTTTTTTTGAAAGCCTTGCATATGTTTGTTCCACATCCACGTTCCACATCAAGTATGTTGTGCGTGCCTACGTCATCAGCTTCCGTTTATCACATGGGTATTGTTTTTGGACAGATTTTATGTATTTTACACTCAGACTTAGACAGACTTTAATGATCCACAAGGGGAAATTACTTGGTCACCATAGCTTCGTTGCACATAAAAGTAAACACTCACAAAAAACACAAGAAAGATAAATAAAATTAGATTAAATTAAAGTAAAATAAATATAAGCAGTGTAATCAAAAAATGTACAGAATTAGCGTTATGAAAACATACAAAAGAACTTGGCAAAACAGTGTCTAAGATGATGTGGCTATTTGGCCAGTTGCATAGCAACAGTGGTGTGGATCGTGTTGTCATGGTGTTTTTCGTCAGTGGTGTTTCCTTATCGGCTGAGGGAGGGATGTACAGTTGTGCTCAAAAGTTTACATACTCCGGCAGAATTTTTGCTTTCTTGGCCTTTTTTTCAGAGAATATGAATGATAACACAAAAACTTTTTTTTTTCCAGTCATGCTTAGACTTAAACTAACTTTATTGTCATTTTGTATGCACAGGGTGTATACAGAACGAAATTTCATTGTATACAGCTCACGACAATGTAATGAAATTACAATGAAATAAGATAAAAGTACAATATAAAGTGCAGCAGCGATAGGAATGTATCATAGTGCAAGGAAAAACTGTTTTTAAAAAATGTTCAATGTTCACGGTGCAAAATAACGGTGCAAAATGGCAATAAAAGTTCAGTTATGTACATGTGTGAAGTCCAATTAAGAGTTCAACAGTTCTACAGTCTGATGGCAAGGGGGAAAAGGGGTCACTGATGATGTTACAGGCTCGGGACATGCAGCTCTGTGATGAGATGTCTTGAATGAAGGGAAGAGCGACCTCGATGATCCTCCGCTATCCTCACCACTCTCCTCACGTTCTTCCAGTCAGAGGCGCTAAAGCCTCCACACCACACGGAGAGGCTTCTGTAGAACGTCTTGAGGATGGGCAGGGGCAGGTGGGCTCTCCTCATCCTCCGCAGGAAGTACAAGCGCTTCTGTGCCCTCTTCATCAGTGACGTGGTGTTAACAGACCAGGTGAGGTCGTCTGTCATGTGCACCCCCAGGAATTTGGTGCTGCTGACCACCTCCACAGCTGAGCTGTTGATGAGCAGTGGAGCGTGGCTTGGCTGGTTCTCCCTGAAGTCAACGATAATCTCCTTCGTCTTGTCCACGTTCAGGATCAGGCTGTTGTCTCTGCACCAGCCCACCAGCTGCTCCACCTCCTCTCTGCAGACCAGGCGTTGTCATCTGTGATGAGGCCCACCACTATTGTGTTATCTGCAAACTTCACGATGTGATTGGTGGCGAACCTGGGGATGCAGTCGTGTGTCATCAGAGTGAACAGCAAGGTTCAGGTGTGCCAGGCTCAGGTTAAGAGCGGAAGAGATGGCGTCCTCAGTGGAGCGGTTCCGCCGGTAGGCAAATTGACACTAGTCGAATGTGGAGGGGAGTCTGGAGACGATGTGTTCTTTTACGAGTCTTTCGAAGCACTTCATCATGATGGGAGTCAGTGCAACAGGCCGGTAATCGTTGAATGAGGTGACTTGAGGTTTCTTCGACACCGGAATGATGGAGGCAATCTTGAAACATGCTAGCACTGTGGCTTGGTCCAACGAGGAGTTAAAAATGTCCGTTAGAACTAGTGACCAACCGATTATCGGTCACCGATATATCAGGACCCGATAGGACGGTTCCAGTTCTATCGGGGGTTCTATCATATCGGTGAAATGTTGCGCTGATATAAAAAACAAAGTGTGACAAGTCACGGTAAGTTAGTTCATGAAATAACTGTAAACATGAAAACATCAACAATTCATTCATTCAGCATGGGGTTACAGTTAAATATATGCTAAAAGGATTTAACCAAGAAAACACTAGTCTACCCGACAAGACGCGGGATCACTTATATTTTATCGTTGTCATTTTGGCTTGGTTTGATTGTGTGTGGTTTATGGAGGGGACGAATGAACAACATGTTTTTGGGCATGCATTACTAACCTGGGCGTTGTTTCTCAGTAAATTAGAAAACCCTTTGCTATCATTCCCCTTTTCCGTGCATGGTTGAAGGAGATTGGCTCGCACCCATGCTCCACTCCCTCCTGCGCCAAAAAGTCCCCTTAAGTCACATAAACCAGCACGGGTGAGTACAACCACTTGCACCTCCTCTAATATCGGTTATCGTTATCGGGCCAAAAAATCCCTATTGGTCGGACACTTGTTAGAACACCAGCCAGCTGACCTGCACATTCCCTGAACACGTGTCCAGGTTTGTCGTCGGGGCCTGGGGCCTTCCGTGGCTTGAGATTCCTCAGAGTCTTCAACACGTCGGATGTGTCAATGCAGAGTGCCTCCTCCTCCTGGTGGGGAACAGCTTTCTTTGCTGGAGTACTGTTTAGTGCCTCGTACCTCCCAAAGAAGTTATTTAGCCTGTTGCGGAAGTCAGCATCAACTTCACCCATCGGGGGAGAGGGTGGATTGTAGTCTGTAATCGCCTGTGTGCCTTGCCACATACTCCTGGTGTTGCTGTCGTCGTTTTTGGAAAAGGTCCTGGATCTTCCGACTATGACTCCGCTTTGCTAACCTGATGGCATGGTTCAAGTTGGCTCTCGCTGTCCTCAGTGCCTCCTTGTTATTGGACTTGAAGGCTGAGTTCTGTGCTTTTAGCGTTTGTCGTACTTTCTCAGCCATCCAGGGTTGTTGGTTGGCCCGGGTGATGATGTTCTTAGAGGTGCTGACGTCCACTGTGCATTTATTGATGTAGGCTGACACAGTCATGGCATACTCATCGATGCTGATCTGGTTGTCATATGTGGCTGCTGCCTTGAATGTGTCCCAGTCAGAGTACTTAGAGTACCCTCAGTCCACACCCTCACCTGCTTCACTGTGGGTTTCGCTCTGATCAGCAGGGGCTTGTATGCAGGAATTAGCATTACAGATAAGTGGTCTGAAGAGCCTGCTCTGAATACGTCTTTGATGTTGGTGTAAACCAAGTCTGGAATATTGTCTCCCCTAGTTGGAAAATCCATGTATTGGTTGAAGTGAGGGAGAACATTCTTCATGTTGACCTGGTTAAAATCCCCCGCAATGATGAAAACGCCCTCCATGTGTGTGGCTTGTAACTCAGTGATGGTCCGGTAGAGAACACTCATAGCCTCTTTAGTGTTAGCACTGGGGGGCACATACACAGCAGTGATGCTAACAACAGTAAAATCCCTGGGTAGGTAGAACTGTCTGCAGTTAACAATCAAAAGTTCAATGTCCAGAGAGCAGTAACTGGCAACAAACCTAACATTTTTACACAAGTTGTTGTTGATGTAAATACACAGCGCACCCCCTCGGGATTTACCACTGAGTGCGCTGCTCCTGTCTGCGTGGAATATGGCGTGCCCCTTCAGGTTAATGGCGTTGTCCGGTATTGATGAGTAAAGCCATGTCTCTGTCAAAATGAGAGCGCAGCTGTTTCTAGACTCCCTCTTTGAAGAAAGTTCCAGTTGCAGATGATCTATTTTGTTATCCAGTGAGCGGATTTTGGAGAGGAAGATGGATGGAAGCGGCGGTTTCTAGGGGTTTAGCTTTTAGCTTAGCTGTTAGCCCACCTCGACAGTCATGCTTCCGCCGCCAGTCACACCACCTTCGCTTGCTCCTTCTCCGGCGTGTGCTGCTAGGCGAGTCCGCTGCACTGTGGGCCTCTGGGTCTTGTCCTTGTAGTGCTCCGAAGCTCCAGAGTCCAAACACTCCAGAGTAGTCTAGTTGTGAGTCCAAAAACACTTGATGACCGTAACTCCAGCAGGCGCTGGCGATCATATGCTAACCTACTGGATGGATACACTGTTTCTAGTGTGCTAGACGGCGTATTTTGTTCAAATGCTCGGAAGTTGTCAAGAGCCCATGCAGCCGCAGCCGTCCAGTGCGCCGCCATCTTGTGAAGTGGTTAGGTGAAAGCATTTATTGATAAACAACTGTGTTTTATATTTTTAAATCATAATGACAACTAAAAACATCCAAATGATCCTGATCAAAAGTTTACATACCGCAGTTCTTAATACCGCGTATTGCCCCCTCTAACATCAATGACAGCTTGAAGTCTTTTGTGGTAGTTGTTGGCTCTTTATTTTCTCAGATGGTAAAGCTGCCCATTCTTCTTGGCAAAAAGCCTCCATTTCCTGTGAGTTCCTGAGCTGTCTTGCCTGAACTGTGCGCTTGAGATGATACTGAGGTCAGGAGACTGAGATGCCTTCTCCAGAACCTTCACTTTGTTCTGCTGTAGCCAATGACAGGTCAATTTGGCCATGTTGGAACGTCCAAGTACGTCCCATGCACAGTTTCCGGGCTGATGAGTGCAAATTTGCCTCCAGTATTTGCTGATAAAGTGCTGCATTCATCTTCCCTTCAACTTTGACCTAGTTCCCTGTGCCTTTGTAGCTCACACATCCCCAAAAAATCAGTGGTCCACCTCCGTGCTTTACAGTCATCATAGGCCTTGTTGACACCTCTCCCAATGTAACGTTTATGGTTGTGGCCAAAAAGTTAAATTTTGGTCTCATCACTCCTAATTACCTTGTTCCAGAAGTTTTGAGGCTTGTCTCTGTGCTGTTTGGTGTATTGTAGGCGAGATACTTTGTGGCATTTGTGCAGTAATGGCTTTCTTCTGGCGACTCGACCATGCAGCCCATTTTTCTTCAAGTGCCTCCTTATTGTGCATCTCGAAACAGCCTGTCCTGTATTTCAGCTGATGTTATTTGTGGGTTTTTCTTTGCATCCCTAACAGTTTTTCTGGCAGTTGTGACCGAAACCTTTGTTGGTCTACCTGACTGTGGTATGGTTTTAACAGAGCCCCTGATTTTCCATTTGTTAATCACAGTTTGAACACTGCTGACTGGCATTATCAATTCCTTGGATATCTTTTTGTATCCCTTTCCTGTTTTATACAGTTCAATTACCTTTTCCCGTAGATCCGTTGACAATTCTTTTGCTTTCCCCATGACTCAGAATCCAGAAACGCCAGTGGCTGGATGAAATATGCAAGAGTCTGTCTGGATCCCAGAAACTCACTCAGCTTTTATGCACACACATTGATTACAAGCAAACAGATCACAGATGAGGATGTTACCTTTAGTGGCCATCAGTGGTTATCAGGCCAAAATCACCAGGGTATGTGAACTTCTGATCAGTGTAGTTTCTGTTGTCATGATTTGAAAAGAGAAAACACAGTCGTTTGACAATAAATGGTTTTACCCAACCACTAAGCATGAGTGAAAAAAAATGTTTTTGTGTCATCATTCATGTTCTTTGGAAAATGGTCAAAGAATCATAGATTCTGCCAGGGTATGTAAACTTATGAGCACAACTGTAAACGCCAACGGAGTGTGTGTCCACCCACCTAGTCTTAAGCCAGGCACAGATGTACTGTGGTCTTATGAACCAGGTCTCCAAAACACTTCTCATGACACACTCCCTCTGGGTCCCATCAAGAGTATCAAGCAGTCGATCGATCCCGCCGCCAAAGACACCATGTTCCCCATGAGTACACATGGCACCACCAACCCGAAACCACCTCCTTCGCTCCTCGACCGCCAACTCCAGCCTGCCATCCAAAGCACTTCCTCTGAAGTTTAGTGGGAGTCTCAAGCCTCACTGCAGATAGCTCAGGGGTCAGCACTAGCAGCCAATAGCAGGAACACACCAATGGACACAATGGACACAACGGCCACTCTGCCGAACTCCACAGCCAACGACTCAGCCAAAAAAACAAAAAGCCCAGAAAAAAGCTAAATAAAAAACAGCACAAAAGACAAAAACTATCAAAAAATATTTGATTGGTTTAAGGCACAGAAAAACAACCATTAGCACACTCAGAATAACCTAAAAAGGTTGTTTTTCACAGAGCTACTGGCGACATGCAGCCACTCCTTCAGGCGGGCCCTGACTGCACATTTTTTATTTTCATATAGCAATCCTAATTTACCTACATTTACCTAACACTTTGTTGTATAGTGTATATATTTTTTTATGCGACAAGTGAAAAAAAGTTTGGTGGTCCTTGGTCTACAGTGTTAATAGCAGTGGCATCTTTGCATTAGAGGGCGCTGCTGTGCAGGGGGGGATTATAAGGTTTCCTGTGTCAAAAATGTTGTTGCGCATACGTTAATAAAAAATAAACGTTGTCCCTAGTGAAATGTTCGCAGTTTTTATTTGATGAACACAATTTCCTCTGTAGACACATTTGTCCTCACAAATTTGATTCATTTGAACAATATTTTCATCAGGAACTAAAATAATAAATAAAAATACAAATTCTGCTCAAATTCTTTTTAGAACAGACAGATTTGACAGGGAGCCAAAATTTGAGTTGGAGTAGAGCATTTCAAATCATGTAAACCTTTATGTAAGACATGCATTAAGTTCGACTAGCTGGTTTGTGTCGGCTGACTTTATTGCTTAGTCTCATCAACATAAGAATGCAAATTGTGGTGGTTCCTAATAAAATAATTAGGGGGTGCTAGGCTACAAGCTAATCCACATACACTGGGTCTTCCCAGTCTATTCCTGACGAATACAAGGTCTATCACCAACAAAATGGATGAGATTCGGCTGAGGATCATACAACAAAGGACGGTTGGACAATAACATTCTAAATGCCACAGTTGAGCTGCAGGGGCGCTCTTTGTTTTAAGCTGACTAGACTGCGGACTCTGGCAAATGCAGGGCGCTTACCACTATATATCTACAACTCATGGTGTACAGCTACCAGTGTTGTCAGCAGGCTAATGCTAAGCTCTATTGTCTGGTCAGCAGACAGATGAATGCAAACCCAAAGATGCCTGTGATTGTGGCTGGTAGACTTTAACCATGTGGAACTTAAAGCAATACCTCCCAAACTGCATAGCTCAGGGGTCTTCCAACATTTTGCACACCAAGGACCCCAAACTGATAAAGTAGGGACCCCCTACCATATGTGTTCTATATTAAACTTGGCCTAGTGCTCTCAAGTCTCATGCGTATTTCAATAAGTTCACACGCTCTCAATCCCCAGATGACATTTCCCACGCCAAAAATGATAAAACTTGCCACACATAGACTTTAAGAGATTAGTAATCTATGAATAGATTCAGTTTTCAGTACAATTCAATTTTATTTATATAGCATCAATAACAATACAAATTGCGTCAAGATGCTTTACAAAAAACGACCTGAAACCTCCAGAGCAAGCCTGAAGGTGACAGTGGCAAAAGAAAAAACTAGAGATGGAGATTAGAGATAAAAGGAAGGTTGGAAATTGGCCTATATTTTGCTAAAACATCTGGGTCATGAGTCTTTTTTTTTTTTTTAAGTAAAGGCTTAGTTACAGCAGTTTTAAAAGAATGGGGCACATATCTTGTTAACAAAGATAAATTTATCTGATTTAATATGGAGGTATTAATGGAAAAACCTCCTTGAGCAATTTAGTCAGGTTGGGGTCTAGAAGACAAGTTGATGGTTTAGATGCTGTAATAACTGAAGTGAGCTCTGGAAGATCAATTAGAAAGAAGAAATCCAAATATTGACTCGGTCCTACAGAGGTTTCTAATGCCACTGTCGGAAGGATGCTTTGAACGTTATCTCTATGCCAACTATTTTATCAGTGAAGAAGCTCATGAAGTCAGTACTGCTCAGGGCTGAAGGAATAGATGGCTCAACAGAGCTGTGACTCTTTGTCAGCCTGGCTAAAGTGCGGAAAAGAAATCTGGAGTTGTTCTTGTTTTCTTCTATTAATGAAGAATAATATGCTGTTCTAATCTTATGGAGAGTTTTTTTTTTATAAGTTGTTAAACTATCTTTCCAGGCTATGTGAGCTTCTTTAGAATTAATATAATGCCAAATTGTTTCCAGCTTTCAAACTGCCTGCTTTGAACTGCACAACTGTGAATTATACCATGGAGCTATCCTCCTCCAATTTATCACCTTCGTTTTCAGAGGAGCAACTAAACTGAAAGTTATACGGAGGTAGTGATACTGTAGTGCTATCAACAAAATAATCTATTTGTGTTGGAGTTGTGGAATTGTGGTTGCTGTCATCCACATCACTGACATAAGGCACTGAGGTAGACAATGAAGGAATGAACTCCTTATATCTAGTTGCTATGGAAGTGTATTTGGGCCACCCATGAGAAAAAAAAATTAGAGGTAGATTTTTTTCAGCATGCAAGTTCGAGAAAAAAGATGAAATGCTATTTCGAGAAAAAAAGTCGAAATTTCAAGAATAAAGTCAAAGTAGAAAGTAGACCTTTAAACCAGCAGTACTGTGTGCGTATGGTACCGCCAATACTCCATGGAAAAGTATTGGGGCTTAATTAATAATTAATATTAAGAATTTAAAATTGTATTGTGATTCATTTTTCAGTTACATTGCTGATATATTATATTGGACTGCTGCATGTCAACAGTGGCCTGGATATTGTCACACACCTCCCACACACTAATCAGATCAGGCTTTCCCCAGAAAGAGTTCCAGTTATAAACGTAGGCCACGTCACAGATGAGGCCAAGGCAGGCTGCTCAAATTCGCGAAAGTGTGCACTCGTCGAAGAAGAATCGCCCATTCGCTCACACGAGCACACGCACATTCACACACCAGTGGCATGCACTAGGAGCAACTGTGGGTTCAGTGTCTTGCTCAAGGACACTTCGAGATCGAGCTGCTTAGCCTCTGGTTTCAATTTAGTTCAGTTCTATTCAATTTGTCTCAAGATGTTTTACAAGAACCGGCGTGAAACCTCCAGAGCAAGCCTGAGGGCGACGGTGGCAGGAAAAACTCCCTTTTAACAGGAACAAACATTGAGCCAGCCAGGTAGAAACAGAGAAGATAGAGAGGAGAGCAAAGAAGAACAGGAGAAACAAGATAAACAAACTTCTGTCATACATACATACATCAAGCTGAAGGAACAGTGGACAACTGGGGTGGACAACTGGAGGAAGCCACAAAGACTAGGGCAGATGTAGTTTATGGAGCTCCACAGGTCTGATACACAGCACTCCAGACCACAAAAACTGGGCTGGTTGATGAGGTCACGACAGCAGATGTAACTTAGAACTGCACAGGTCAGATATGCAGCACTCTAGACCACTGACACAAGTTTGTGCCACTGCCTGTCGTACCAGGCATTATATGTACCATTATCAGTAAAGGAGGTTGGAGAATGACTTCTTCCACTCTCCTCTAAGCTAGCACATATAAAGTAGCCCCTGAAGTGAAAGTTAAGTGCGCATGTTTGACACAAGTGTGTGTATTGTTACAGTTTTGAATTTGCTGCTATTAGTCATTATGCACAGTGAAGGAACAGGTAGTAAAGTTTATTATTCCATCAACATTTCCTGCAGGTGAATATTGGTGAAAAGAAAACAACCAAAGCTATCCTTTCAAGTTGATTGATGCTTATAATCAAACTCGGCAAGCTGTGCAACAATATAGGCAACAGTGTTCTATAATCAGCCTCTGAATAAACCCTCTGCCTGTAGCTGAGGATGAGAGGACATGCAGATGCATATTTCTAAGCCAAGAATACCAACTGGTAGACTAATGATGGCAGTGTGGGCAGAGTGATTGTAGCTCTGAAAGGATTATTTTGTTAGTGCTTATTACAATACAGAAATAATTTGTAATCTTTTTATTTTCTGCCACGTATTAGCTGTAATATGTCTCAAGACTATCACTGCTCCTTCTTTTCAGATTCTTTTCCAGAAATTTTTATAATTATAATCATTTTTAGTGGTTGGAGATGTGATGTGGGTTTTCATTGCCTAATGCAACGCTTGTTACAAAATATTTCCTTACATTTTTCTGCACCAAGGTACTTCCTGACCTCAGTGAAACAGTAACCCAGTCTTGCTTTCTCTTCATATAGCTGCAGGGCAAAAGTAACAGAGATTTTCCTGCCTGTGATGGTTTACTATATGTTGGATTGGGAAATTAAGAGTGCAGTGCCCCAAATCAATCTCCTGTATGAAACTCAAGAAAGCAATGCCAGTCAATGGATTAACCCACCTCCTCTCATCTTGCCAAGCCTTATCTTCAAAGATTCCTTCAGTGAGGACCCAAATACACGACACAACAAGACACAAAGGGAAGGCAGGGCTATAAATACACAAGAGGGCTCAGGCATGACAAGACACAGGTAAAACAGATCAGGGCAATGGCACCAGGAGAAAGCAATTAACAATCAAGGGACACACAAGAAACACAGACAGGTAATCCAGAAGGGACAGGAAACTAGGAAACCAAGACAACAGATGTGGTTTGGAGCTCCACGGGTCTGATATGCAGCACTCCAGGCCATGAACACTGGGCGGGTTGACGAGACCACAACAAAAGATGTAGCTTGGAATTATGCAGGTCAGATATACTGCACTCCAGGCCAGAGACCCTCACAAGAAGAAACTCTAGCAATCACAATGGTCCCGCACTCACTACTGAGATTGTAGTGATCTGTTAGGAAAAAATGCTGTCTTTCAGATATGATAGAGCTAGGCTTTTGAGGGCCTTGTATGTAAGGATGATGATTTTAAATTTAATTCTAAATTTTAAAGAGAGCAAAATGAAGAGAAGCTAAAAGTGGAGTGACATGATCTTTCTCACTAATTCCTGTCATTACTCTTGCTGCGGAATTAGGAATCAATTGGAGGCTTTTTTAAGAGCTGTTTGGGCAGCTAGAATTGCAATAATCCGGCCTGGAAGACGGGATTCAAACTAGTCTAATGCAGTTCCTGTAATCTTGATCATGCCTCTGTAATAGAATACTGTGATCAGTAGTGTGAAATGCAGCACTAACATCTAGCAGGAAAAGTATAGAAACAAGTCCATTGTCTGAAGCCACGAGGAGTTTCACTCAGGTTTTGGAGTTCCTCATAGTACAGAAACGGCTCTGGTTAAATAGTCACATAACTGATTGGCTAAAACATCTGGGTCAAGAGGTTGTTTTTTTTTTCTTTCTTTTTTTTCAGTTTAATTTTTTAATTTTTTTTTTCAAGGTTTAATTACAGCAGATGGGCTGGTTAGAGTATTTCAGAAACTGCTGATCTGTTGGGATATTCACGCACAACCATCTGTAGGGTTTACAGACAATGGTCCGAAAAAGAGAAAATATCCAGTGGCAGTTGTGTGGATGAAAATACTTTGTTGATGTGAGAGGTCAGAGGAGAATGGGCAGACTGGTTCCAGATGATAGAAAGGCAACAGTAACTCAAATAACCACTTGTTACAACCAAGGAATTCAGAATATCATGTCACAACATGTCTAACCTTGAAGAAGATCACGCCAGGTCTGGACTACAGTTCACACAGGCTCACAAAAATTGGACAATAGAAGATTGCAAAAATGTTGCCTGGTCTGATGGGTCTTGATTTCAGCTGCGACATTTGGATGGCAGGGTCAGAGTTTGGCATAAACAACATGTAAGCATGGATCCATCTGCCTTGTATCAACAGTTCAGGCTGGCAGGTGGTGGTGTAATGGTGTGAGGGATATTTTCTTGGCACACTTTGGGCACCTTAGTACAAACTAAGTACAAAGCTCATATGATCTCAAAGTGGTTTCTTGAACATGACAGAGAGTTCACTGTACTGGTCTCCACAATCACCAGATCTCAATCCAATAGAGCACACACATCTAGTTATTATCATATAGTTCACAATAGTCCTGTGGAGTACCAAATTTCTTTTTCTGTAAGCCTCTAGAGTCCAGGGTATAATTGGCGGTTTTTGACTACTTTCTATTTCATCTTAAAAATGGTTTACGTTGCCTTGTTTGATATCATTCTTTTCAGCACAACCTCACCTGTGTCATTTTACAATTATGTTTTCATTTTGACAAACTGTATTAACACATTGGACCTAAAACCACACTAAAACCATAAAATCAGAGTAGGAAAAAGTTAGATTTTCTACTATGAAAACCAAAAACATGTTTAATGAACAATTTTTAGAACTTAGAATGTAAAACTAAAGTGTAAATTTAAAAAGCTTATGAACAGATTTAGCAAACAACAAAGCTATTTACAACTATTTCCATTAAAATGCAGTAAATACATCATGCATTTTTGTACAACTATTTACAACTGTTGAAGGAGGGAATTTCTCCTCTCCTTCTGCCTAAGATCTTTATACCTATATAAAGGATAATCTAACTGTAAAGATCACTTGACAACTTCTCTTGTTTAGGTTATTTATTTGGCAAAATACTGTAGGTAGTGATTGATGATGAGACTTCAGCCTATCCACCTCAGGGTTAGAAAAAAACAAAAGCCCCCATCTAAGCAAACACAGTGGGATTGTTCTACCTAGACTCCACCCGTAAACATAGGAGGAGCGCTGCCTTTGGTGTATTCAGTGGCTCTAGCAGATTTCCAACCCTAATCTCATGAGCAAGCTGCAGCAAAGTAGAAAGCAACTCCTTATATGACATATAATAACATTTTTCCTGTTTCTCCCAGTGTTATACACAGGCCCAAGGTCTTTCTTAACCCCTTAAAACGCAAAACCACAAATCCCCCTCTTGGCGTGCCCCCTAAAATATCGTGTAATCTAAAAACCCTGTGTTAATATGGGTGTATGGATGCATTCAAAACTATATTTGTAACCTGGGCCTCCTTCAAGCGGTCACGTGAACGTGCAACCCCAGACACGTTGCCATCTCTCGGGTAGGCTCAGGTTGTGTGTGTGTGCAACATCTTTGGAAAGTTAACATGCACTATGTGTATATAAAATTAATATATGTATATCAAAAGACAAAGCCTAGAAGCGAGCAACAAAGCAAAATGCTATTCTGACATCGTAACATCAGTTATTGTAGACCCTGAGCTCACACTACACCATCCAGGTCAGGCACGTTGTCAGACTCCGCATCTAGATAGTGGAACGACCTCTGGACATCGGCACATCGGCTTAGATCTAGCAGAGGCACGCTCTCTTTGAGATTCATCTGATATGCTGCGGACGCTCCATTGGATTCCATGTTCCCCAAAGCCTTGTCAATACACCTTACAATGAGAGCCCTATTACATGGGATGCAACAACAACCACACAGAGCAAACACCACAAATGCAATAGCCAGCAAGGTAGCTACGCTAGCTGCTAAATTTCCCCCTTTTACCACAAAATTTGTCAAACAGGCCTGATAAGGGGTCGGTGACCCCGGAATGCTTTTTTTAGTTCAGTGGAGAGAGCTTTAGGACCTGTTTTGGTCAGGGACCAGTAATACTGGGGATGGATGTACAGCACACTCCAAACAGGACACCTTCCTTTTCAGCCAGGATCATATCGAGAACAACTCTATTTTGTTGTGCTGTAAGAGAGGTCACAGATAATTGACCACGTAAGCCTCAAACCCATCTCTTGTATAGTATGTAATCTCTGGATATTATGTAAATAATTTATTCTATCCACATTTTTGTTAGGGGTAATCCAGAGGAATATGGATTCCCACCCAGCTGCGATCTAATCAGCTAATTTATACTCATTCGGTACCCGCTAACATTGATCTTGTGATTTTCTTGTGAGTTTCTCGTTGTGCTCGAATTTTGGGTCCCCCTGTTGGAGTAATTACTTTGGGGGATACCTACAGCATCCTTCTCCTTAATCTGTGATCTCTCCTCTACATTCAGCCATAATAACGGCGTGACCATTATCAGGCTTATCACTGCCAAACAGGCCAGTGTATACCATGATCTGTAAGTCAACATCTTATTCTCTCTCTGTTCTTCTCCAATGTCCCTTAGGTGCTTTCTGATTTCTCTTAGGTTTCTCCCTGTAGATGGCTGTCCTTTTCTACAGTGTGTTTTGTGCCAATATTTACTTACCTTAGTCTGCTCCTCGTCCAGCCTGACCACCTCCTCGGCCTTGTCCACATTTAGGAGTAAGTGGTTTGCCTGGGACCACTCCACAAAATCCATGACCAGTGCCCTATACTTCACCTCCTGTCCATCTCCGATACACCCTACTACTGCAGAGAGTTCTCATCAGAGAACATCAGATTTGTCATCAGAGCTGTATTGGAAATAAGAGGTGTAAAAAGTGAACAGGAAAGGAGATCTGACGGTCCCCTGTGGTGCCCCTTCATTACTAATAACAGTATCTAACCGGGGGCCCCCCAGCCACACAAACTGAGGCCTGACAGACAAGTAATCAGCAATCCAGGAGACAGTGGAGGAGCTGACACCCATCCTGAGCAACTTCTCACTCATCAGAAAGGGCTAAATTGTGTTAAAAACGCTGGGCAAATCAATTAACATAATCTTCATAGTGCCCTTCCCACCATCCAGGTAAGAGTGAGCTCGCAGCAGCAGGTAGATAACAGCATCATCCACACCAACATGAGTCTGATACGCCAACTGAAGAGACGGGGCCACCAGGGGTCTCAGCTGAGCCAGGACAAGTCTCTACCCACATGATGTGTGACGTCAGCGCAACTGGTCTGAAGTAATTGAGGCCAGATGGGATGGGCTTCTTCGGCACTGGTATTAAGCAGGATGTTTTCTATAGTACCGGTATCCTCTCCAACTCCAGACTCAGGTTACACAAGAAGTGCAAGATACTAGTCAGATAGAAAGTGCAGGTCTTCAGGACCCGGGGGTTTACACAGTCCGGGCCTGTAGATTTGCCTTGCTTGGCTTTCTCCAGCTGTGCTCTCACCTGGCCAGGTGTCACAGTCATAGGAATGGTTTCTTCAGTGGGGGTGGGAATTGAAGAAGAAGTGATACACAGTAAGGGGTTAATGGTGAGTAGTGAATTGGCCATCTGGGGGAGTCTAAGGACAGGATTGGTGGGGGAGAAGAGCCAGCAGGGGTCCAGCACTGAATCTATTAAAAAGTACATTCAGTTCATTAGCTCTATCTAGGCCACTTTCCTGCTGCTTGGCTTTGGTGTCACAGCCAGTGATGAGCTTCATGCCTTTCCAGATGTCTGTGGTGTTGTTTTGCTGGAGCTTGGCCTACAGCTTCCTCCTGTAGGTTTCCTTACACTCCTTCAGTTTGACTTTGAGTTGCCCTTGAATCCTCTTCAACTAATCCCTATCTCCAGATCTGAAGGCCTGCTTCTTGTTTAGTAGATCCTTCAGCTGGCTGGTGATCCAGGGCTTGATGTTAGGGTAGCAGCGGACAGTCCTTGTAGGAATTACTGTATCTTCACAGAAGTTGATATATTCGGTGATACAGTCTGTCAAACTACCTATGTCTTTCCCATGGGGCTGGCAGAGCACATCCTAGTTGGTGGTTGCAAATCAGTGTCCAAGGTGTTATAATTTAAATCCCCAGAAATGATGACAAGAGCCTCCGGGTGTTTGGACTGTTGCCTAGCAACAGTGGCGTGGACCGCGTCACATGCGGATACGGACAGCAATAGCAGTTGCTCTCTTGAATACACCAACGGCTGGAACTGTAGCTTGTTACCGCATGGTTTGTGTGTACTGTGATGTCCTGTCCTCTTGTGATGTCAGCTGTCCCTTTTAGCGCTTTAGCTATAACAGATCGAGAGCTCTACAACAGACCACATGCCACAGCTCGGCCTCCACGGTGGTCATTGAGGCTGGCATTAACGACCTCAGGAGCCAGCAGTCGGAGGTCCTCAAGCAAGATTTTATTGAACTTAAGGACAACCTGCTGGAGACGGGGAAGCGGCTGATTATCTCCAGTCCGCTTCCCCCACCTCGTTACGGTGACGTCACCACCAGCCCGGTACATCCGCTCCACACCTTGCTGAAGGCCTATTGCATGATTAAACGTATACCCTTTATGGACAATTTTATCGTGTTTTTAAACAGGCCCAGCCTTTTTAAAGGGATGGCCTCCATCTCATTTTTTATGTAAAGCACTTTGGGTTGCTTTTAATTATGAAAAGTGCTATATAAAGTTTGAGTGTGAGTTTTGAGTAGTGCTATAATAGCATAACACTGTCCTCCCTTGAGGTCTGGGTTGCCAAATCGGGAGTGGAGAGCTTGCTAGCCTGTGCTAGCTGTTGTTTTAGGGCAATGACGGACCCCTCAGCTTCTTTAGTCCAGGCAAGATTGGCTTTTAGATGGCTATGTCCTGCATCGGTGATGAGCCTTCTTAAAGGGGACAAAGTTTCAGCGTACTCGGGTATGTAATTTTTACTGTAGTTAGCCATCCCTAAAAAGGCCATCATTTGTTGCACAGTAACAGGCTTTGTGTGTCATTCACACGATCTGGCCAGCTGAGAGGTATGGCATGCTATGTCCTGAGTTCTCAGCCCAAGAGACCGTTCACGTAAGGACATGGTCACGACACCAGAACTTATTTAGATCCTTGAGCAGCCTACTCTATCACCATTAGATTTCCGTCCACCTGCTGTTTCATCATTGTTGGGTTGGGTTTTAAGGGGTTAAGTAAGGCCTTCAGCCTGTGTATAACACTGGGAAAAATCAGGAAGAATGTTACTTCCATTATCTCACCATATAAGGAGTTGTTTTCTGCTTTGCTGCTGCTTGCACACAGACTAGGATACATCACACCCTAATATTTCATATGCTGGACACCAGATAAAGCTAATTGGCTACACATAGAAACTGACTGACACATGAGAGGCAGAGCTCCTCCCTTCTGGCGGAGTCTAGGTAGAACAAGGTCACTGTGCCTGCTTTTGTTTTTTTCTACCCTTAAGGTGGATTGACTGAAGTCTCAGTGCTGAAATCAGTACTTATTCTCTGTGTTCCAAATAAATAACCTAAACATGAGAAATTGTCGAGTTCTTTTCCAAAAGGTTTAAAGATCCTGGGCTGAAGGAAAGGAAAATATCCTCCTTTGACAGGGTGCTCTGTGGATCTCACTCACAACAGTAAAAACACAAAGACACCGTATCGATACCAACATAAACCCTGTGACCTCTTTTGTCTTTTCCTATTTCTGTAAATTCTTTTATTTCCTTCCCTACTTATTACTACTACTTATTTATACTTGTTTATTTTTTTATCAACTCAGAGGGCAGCTTTAACATTCAGATAATTAGGCCTCTGAACCCTTCTCTTTTACTAATCAACTCAGACATTCGGAGTGGTGGCTTTTATGTCAAAATACCCAGGCGATCTATAAGCCTGAGTATTTAGGCAAGGGACCTCTAAACCCAAACTCCTAGACTGGGGTTATTTTCAGGGGCTGATCAGACCCCTCTGGCCTTTAAACCAGTCAGTTGGGCCTCTTTTTTCGCAAAACACTTCTATTTTCTTATAGTCTGTAATGTTTTATTCTTCTCTTTAACTTCTTTTACGACAAATCCGTACGTATTCTCTGTGTTTTATTCTTACTAACAATACTAGTGTTGAATCTAACTCTCACAGCCATGAAATGTCTCGTAAGATATGCAGAAATTTAGTTAAGAAGTTTTCCGCTCACTTTTTTATTTAGTTGCGGCCGCTGGCTGTAACAGATGCTCCTCCAGTGTAACTATATTCCTTTCCAGGCATCCCGGACAAGTCCCCAGTTTGTTTAAGGAGGGAATTTCTCCTCTCCTTCACTCGATAACTTCTCTCATGTAGGTTATTCATTTGGCATGCAGAGAATAAGTTTTGATTCAGCACTGAAACTTCAGCCTATCCACCTTAGGGGTAGAAAAAACCAAAAGTCCCCATCTAAGCAAACACAGTGGCCTTGTTCTACCTAGGCTCCACCTGTAAACAACAGGAGAAGCACTGCCTTTCATGTATTCAGTGATTTTCCATGTGTAGCCGATTGGCTTTAGTTGATTTCCAACGTGTGAAATATCAGAGTGTGATGTACGCCAATCTCGTGAGCAAGCTGCAGCAAAGCAAAAAACAACTCCTTATATGGTGACACAGCAGAAGTAACATTCTCCCTGCCAACCATTGACAAAACTATCAGGTGTAACAATAAGTAAAACTATCTAAAAGTCCCAAATCTCTGGCTTCTGTCTCTTTGGCTGCAGTCACTCCATAGTCTTTTGTTTTCGTTGTTGTTGTTTGTCTTGCGAACATTTGAAGCTGGCTAGTGATCTGCACTTGGTAGCATTTTGCTTTACACGGTTCCTCCCGTCCACCAGACGCGCATCAGCAGTGTAAATTGTTTACATTAAGTCTAATAATATTTGTATTGGAATATCCACAATAAATAAATAAAACATAAAACACTCCTACTCCTAACTTATGCATAATTCAGTCTGTAAGTATTACCTGTAACAATAGTGTTCTGTTCTTTATCTTCACATATTATAATATAGCAATAATGCAGTTACTAGGCATGCTATAATTGAACTCTTGTTGTGTTCCTTGTATTGACTGTCACTGAGCACAAAAAACAGTCAGGTCCTGTTCCCCGACCTGAAAGCCCAGGGAAGCAACCCTTTTGTTCATGCTAAAAATTCCACTGCACAAACAAAGTGTGCTCCAACCAAAGCTTACTAAAAGAAACAAGCACCGAAGCATACCAAAAGAGAAAATTAAACGAGACGGACGAGCCCCCAATTTGCTACGACCGGCTTGTAAACCGCAACAAAACAGGAGATCTACCAAACTCAAATGCAAACAAATCAAAGTTTATCAGAGTAAATACTCGTATGGGATGTGAGAATCAGTATCAGGGGCGTAGGTGAGTGTGTGGGTGTAACGATCAATGTGTGTTGCATGTTGTTAGTGCAAAATAAGATAACACATAACAATACCAGCGCACTGGTATAGTGCTGAATGCGGAGAGTAGAGAAGAAAGAACTGACGTCTGGGAAGGCAGGGTTAAATAGGCCTGACTGGGAATGCTGGCCAGGTGCTCCCTGTCAGCCTAATGACGTGACTGCTTCAGACCTGCAACACACAAACACACCAACAGTGCACTGTACACAGAACGTGGCCTGACCACTTAAGATCCCCACTCTATATGCAAATCAACTCAAGCCTATATTGTGCGGTACAATACTGATACAACACAGTTGCTCAATACAGTCTCTTTCAGAACCATGAACAGCACTGTTTGCTGTAAGTGTGCATGATAAAACAATAGAAACATTAATAAAATGCTTGTCTGTAACAATTCTTTTGGTCATCGAAGTCATACATTGCAAGTTCTTATCTGTTTATTTATCTTCGCTCTGACATAATTTCTTTTTTTAGAACTGTACAAATTATAACTTGAAACCTGGAGACACGAAGTTACTGCTGTGCTTTTTTCAGACTTTTTAGCCAACTTCAATGCTAAAGCTTGTTAATCCTTGTTTTCGTTAATTCTTTTGTTGTGCGAGGAACACATATGCAAGAAAGGACCTCCTATTGCTATTTTGGACATATTGGTTCACTAGGATAATCAGACCACTTAAAGATCCACCTGATTCCGGCATACAGGCAGAAACTCAAACTCTGTAAATCTGTTGTGAGGACAACTAAGATGTGGACCAGTGAAGCTGTAGGGCATGCTTGGATTGTACTGACTGGGCCACTTTCAAGGTGGCAACAAACAGTTTGGATGAGTACACAGAAGCAGTGATGTCATACATCAACTCCTGCGAGGACTGCAGTATTCCAACAGACACCAGGGTGAGTTATAATAATGACAAACCCTGGTTCATAACCAAACTCAGGCACCTCAGGATGGAGGTTGAGGAGCTATTTAGTAGTGAAGACAGAGAGAAATTCAGAGTCAAAGTAAGTACAAAGCAGTGAGGGAAGCTAAACTACAATACTCAGAAAAACAGCAGAGCCTGTTTACAGCTAATGCCTCGAGCTCTGTCTAGAGGGACTTCAGGAACATCACAAACTACAAGCCCAAACCCCCCTACTATGTGGGCAACTCATGCCTGACCAACAACCTGAATGAATATTTCTGCCGCTTGACAGACAACAGGACATTGTGATGACCACCACTCCACATGATGACACCACTACCAGCACTGGTGTCTGTGAACCCTCACAGGCCCTCATGCTGGTGCCCCTTCCCTCCCTGACAACAACAATGGCCAAGGCTCCCTCACTCCTGTTGAACCCAGACCCTCCCTCCTGCTCCGTCTCACTTCTCATCATCCTGGAAAAAGATGTGAAGACTGTTTGCAAGTCAGAACCCCCAGAAAGGTGCTGGACCAGATTCTGTGTCTCCATCCAGCTGTCTCCATTGTAGATGGATATCTTCAGTATCTCACTGGAGTCATGTCTCATGCCAGCTTGCTTCAAGGCCTCCACCATTATCCCAGTCCCCAAAAAGCCAAGAACCACATACGTAATTGAAAACTACTATCACAACTAGAGATTGATGAAATAAAACAACAATGCTACAGCAAGGGGGAGTCATGACGACAGGACCATAGTCAGAGATTGGGTACCAACCCCCAGCAGATACCAACAGCCTCAGTACAATAGCTGCTGACCTGAGAAGGAAGATTGTGAGCCAGCAATGGTCCTGAAGCTGAGTTGTCAAGTACCTTCAGAAGATCTATCAGTGTATGTGAATGCTGCACTAATAAACATCCTTACGGGAGCCATCACTGAGATCAATAAGCTGGTACAAAGTACAGCAACAGTAATCCTAGAGATGCTTGGGTACAAGATGGGCTCAGGACATAACAGGCAGCAGAAGACATGGTTTGAGACCAAGATAAAGGCAACATGGAGAGAAGTTAGTCAGCTAGTGGAGCTGCAAAAAGCCAACATGGTGAATAGAACCAAAAAAGTACAAGAAGCTCTCCATACCTCAATCCCTCAAAACTACCAAACAGAGACTGACAGCTCTGGCCACCCAGGTGAAAAGATACACCAAGGAGGCAGAGGCCAGAGGACATTCTCCACTGAACCAGCCAAGATGTACTCTCAGTGGCAGAGAAATAACAATTGGTCAGACCCACCAAGAGCTGAGTTGGAAGAATACTGGAAGGACATAAGGGAAAGAGGGGCATCACACAACACCAGTACCCACTGGCTATGAACTGACCACAGCAACCTTACAGAACAAGAACCGGTAACCATCTCAATGGCAGACATCCAACATAGTGTCACAGATGAAGAACTGGACAGCACCCGGCCCTGATATGATCCATACGTGCTGGCCAAAGAAGCTAACAGCACTCCATGACCGCCTAGCAGCACAGATGGACCATCTGCTGAGGGACGGGACAAACCCACCCAGAATGGCAGGGTAGGGCAGGGCAGTCCTGATCCTGAAAGACCTCCAGAAGGGACATGTCTCATCTAACTACCAGTCAATAACCTCTGCACAACACAGAAGACCCTGTTAGGCATTATTGCGGCTAAGATGAGTAAGCATGTGGTTCAGTACATGAGCGGGGCTCAGAAGGGAATTGGCGATAACACTAGGGGAGTCAAGCACCAGCTACTGGTTGATAGAGCAGTTGCCCCAAGACTGTAGGAACAGACAGACCAATCTGGATTGACAACAAGAACACCTACGATTCAATGCCACGCACATGGAACCAATCTGTCTGTCGATCTCTCGCTCCATCCTATCCCAATCCACCCTTTTCTGTCTGAGAACCATGGCCTCAGACTTGGAGGTGCTGATCTTCATCCCAGCCTCTTCACACTTGGCTGCGAAGAGGTCGTAGTTTGATGACGGTAAGAGAACCACATCATCCACAAAAAGCAGGGACGAGATCCTCCAATCACCGATCGACACCCTCCACCACGCGACTGCACCTTAGAAATTCTGTCCATAAAAGTTATGAACAGAACCGGTGACAAAGGGCAACCCTGGCAGAGTCCATCCCAGTCTATCCAGAGCCTTAATATACCCAGGGCAGATCTCATCCTCTCCTGGAGCTCCGCTGCCGTGTAGTTGTTTCACCACCATCAATGACTTCTGCTCCAGAGATTGAACGGCGCAGCCCCAGGCCCTCAGGCTCTTTTTCCCCTAAGGAATACATGTTGGTGGGATTGAGGAGCTCCTCAAAGTATTCCTTCCACAACCAGACAATAGCCCCAGGGGATGTCAACAGCTCTCCCCTGAGGCACAGGACAGTTTGTCAGAACCTCTTTGGAGCCGACCGATAGTCTTGACAGGTTCTTCCGCCAGGCTTTCCCAGTAGACCCTCATTATTCATTTGGGCCTACCAAGTCTGCATGCCGTCTTTCCCTGCCATCTGATCCAACTCACCATCAGGTGGTAATCACTGCTCTGCTCCTCTCTTTCAATTCAGTTCATCACAGGACGATGGCAAGAAAAAGCTCCCTTTTAACAGGAAACCTTGAGCAGAACCCAGCTCATATGGAGGGACCCATCTACCAAAGGCCAACCGGTTAGAAACAGAGAAGAGAGAGAACCCAGGCCTGGGGCCGACAAACTGGAGACTGCAAAGACCTCAGAAAAGTTAGAGGATTATGATCTGTGAAGACCACTACAGTTGAAAAGCTGACATACACGCTGAAATGCTGCAAAGCTAGATCAAAGTTTTTTTTTTCCAATCACAGAATAATTCAGTTGATGTCTGTTGGACTTCCTGGAAAAAAAAAAAACAATGGTTTATCCACTCCAAGGTCATCAGCCTGCAATGGCACTGCGCCTGCGCCCACAGCACTTGCATCTACCTCCAATTTGAAAGCTCTGTCCCACTGTGGAGCAGCCACAACAGGAGCATTACAGATCAAGGCTTTAACATTTAACACAAGCTGACCGACACTCTGGAGACCAAACATATTTTACTTTGGATTTCAACAGATTTGATGATGGTCAAGGCGGTCATTCCAACTCTCTGAATAGATGACAATGTCATCCAGATACACTGAACAACCTTCCAGATCTCCAACTATTCATAAGTTGTTGAAAGGTCGCTGGTGCATTCCGCAAACCAAAAGGCATTACCGTACATGCATACAAAACTGTGAGTGTAAAAAACGCAGCAATCTCCCTCGCCCTCTCCGACCATGGGACCTGCCAATATCCTTTTAGTAGGTCAAACTTGCTAACATATTTAGCGGATCCCAACTGATCAATGCAATCCTGTATCCTAGGAATCGGAAACTAATCTGGCTTTGTCGCATGGTTAACCTTACGGAAGTCTGAGGAAAACCGCGGCATATTATCGGACTTAGGCACCAACAGACAAGGAGACGCCCAGTCAGAGGAAGACGGCTGTGCCATGCCATTGTCAAGCATATAGTTCACCTCAGCGTCAAGATACTTGCGCTTCTCTGGATGGACACAATAAAACCTCTGCTTAATAGGTTTACAATCCCCAGCATCTATATCATGTTCCACCAAATGTGTACAAGTAGGTGTATCACCAAAAAGACCTGGAAATCACTTCATCAAGTCAGTTAATTGACTGCGCCTTGACACATCCAAATGACACAGCAAACCATCCAGATTCTGCAAAGACTTAGAGTTCTTCAGACAACCACGCAGTACAGCCTCATCAGGACCCGGTAAATCATCTCCCTCCTGCCCTGCCACAGCCTGAGGAGACACTGTCGCTGACATGCAAACAGGATGGGCACAAGACACCTGCACTTTCTGCTTAGTTACCTGCGATGCACCAGTATAGTATGATTTTAATAAGTTGATATGACAGAGCTGAGCAGGTGACCTGTGATCAGGACTAGCTACCTATTAGGTTTGCTGGTTAGCTGACATGTATGGCATGATATTATATATTCAGCAACATGTCTCTTTAATCACGGTCAAACGAAATACCTCAGGATGAGGTCGTATGTTTTCCTGATGCTTGGATGACCAGACTCGTCGTGAAATAACACTGATAGTTGCTTTTACCTCACCAGAAGACCACACCATATCCAGCAAACTCTTGAGAGAACTGTCAGCACGCTGCTCTGACACCAACTCACTGTGAGAAACAGACCAAGGAGCATCAGAACATGTATCATGCTGCTGCGAAGTGTCATTCTTTTCAGTGAAATCTGTCTCAATCAAATGTGCACTTTCATTGTGCGCGTAACAGCACATGCCCTAAATACCTCAGGAAAATCCATTACAGCCCAATCCCGAGCACTGGTATAAAAGCACCTGTGTAGGACTCCTGTGAAAAAGGCAGAGCTGATTCTACAATGAATGAATCAAAAGCCGTTGTGTCACGCAATATCTTAATCTTTACTTTTTCATCACTTCCTACCAAGGAAACATACCTGACACTGAAAGGCAAATAAGACTCCAGATCTGGACTAACCACCTGCGGTTTTAACTCACTCCGTGTCTCCAACACCTGGTCCGGTACAGACCCAACACACATCGCCGGCTTGGGATTTACATCCGGTCCCATTTTACTCCTGGCTTTAAAAGCATAACTCTTTTCCAGTGTCCTCGCTTGTGACATTAATTACAAAGTTTGTCAGCCTCCCGAGAACCACACTCATTTGTCTGATCCATCCAAACATTTCTCACTGGGCTAATACTATGTCAGCCACCACCACGCACCCCTGGACACCAAGTATCCCCACCATGAGTTAACAGATAGTCATCGGCCAGTGCTGCAGCTCCAGCTTTCATCTTAAGCTTCCACACTGACAAACAGGTCCTGGCTAACCAACTACATAGTGATGGATAAAGAGTAGAAGAAGATGGTGGTGAGTGATGTGGCAATACCACCTGATGCCAACATTAGAAAGAAGGAACATGAAAAGGTTGAGAAGTACCAAGGGTTGAAAACGCAGCTGGAGCGGATGTGGAAGGTTAAGGCGAGCATGGTCCCCATGGTAGTAGGAGCACTCACAGCAGTTTCCTCAAACTGAGTGAGTGGCTCTAGTAGTTCCCAGGAACAACCTGATGCCCATACTACAGACACAGTGGGGAAATTAAAAAGAAAGAAAGAAAATGAGTACGTAAAATAATGGAGCCGGTGGCAGTGCAGAATCTGACTTGGTGCCAAAACATAAATCATCCTCCATTATTTGGAGGGGTTTTGGATTCAAAAAGAATTGTGTTAACCGGAGTGAGGTGTTGTGCAGGTTGTGCTTAGCAAAAATTAAGACGAAGCAAGATAGCACAACAAACATGTGAAACAACACCTGAAACAACACCATCGCATAATGCGTGTACGTGATTTATGTATTTGTAATTTATGTTAATGTTGATGACTGGCAGTGAGTTCTTAAAAAAACTGCACTTTCCACATTTTTTTGTATTATGATGTTTTTATTTTTCTGAAAAATGCTTGGTTTTTACCGAACCCATAGTCATATCGTATCAATATCGAGATATCTGGCATGAAAATCGAGATATGAAATTTTGTCCATATCGTTCAGCCCTACTTCATACTTGGTGAGCATCCTCTGAAAGATATCTCCCAAGTGGTGTTCCCAAGGAACTTTTAGCTCCAACATAACCACCTCATTGGTGAACTTGGACTAGAGAATAATATTAGTCTTAGGGTGGTAGTTGTAGTGTGGTTGGGGAACTTCTGTTGTCGTTTCAGGTCCACCAACAGCTGCCAGTCCCTTTTATGAGGCCTGGATGTCTGCAGATGTTGTTACTAATGTCTTTGCTTATTCTGTGGATTTAAACAAACCTGATGACTCTCTTGGAGGGGTGTGTGCTTAGTCCACTCAACTACTGCAGAGATGGCTTCACCTATTTTCTTAAGGCCCTGATCATATCCCCATCTGTGTCGTTCCTCTCCCATTGCCTTTAAGCAGCTGCTCAGGATGTGACTTTGACTTGACCAGTCCCATGAACACATGGATTTTGTCCTTCCATCATTCCTTCGTAGAGAGACTTGTGTGCAAGGGGTCATTGTCTTGTTGTATAACCCAGTTTCTATTAAGCCAAAACATAGAACTGCCTTTACATTGTTTGGAAACATTTCTCAGTGTATCTAATTTGACCTTGAAATTGAGCTGGTAAAATACTATTTAGAGGCTATTGAGCTGATGCATAGAAAAAAAAAACATCTGTCTGTAAATCTCGCCAGGAAAAAAAAAAAAATATATATATATATAAGTATCAGCGAAGACACCCATGTATTGGCCGATGACGATACCAGTAAAAATTTAGTATTATACTGGCCAATTAAATCTATTGGACTTAACACTGTTATTGGTTTCAAGTACAAATGCAACTTAACCTTGGAGAAATAAACATAGTGTACCAATATTATTACTATAGATGCTAAGCCATTTTTTTTCAAGCCACTGAGGTGTTATGCCAAGACTTAATGACTAAATCATCATAGAAATTTGGACCAGTATAACTGGAACATGCAATTACATACCAAAATGCACTAAATGTCCAAGACATGCTGCTTCAGTGCTCAAAAATGAGTTACAACCTGGGTGGAACACCTGACCCGGTAATGAATGGTTCCTATTTATAGCCAGACGCTTTCAATTAGACCTTATACAGAATACCTTCAAAAATATATGTATTATTCCACCTACACACTGGCCCATAATTTGCATTGGTGGGCAGTCACAACAATTCAATACAAAGAATATGAAGCCAATTATATACATTTGAACAGCATGCAAAAAAAAAATATATTTATCCATGTAGATTGACAGGATTTAGTCACACACCTCTTGAACTAAATAAAGCTTAGTCACAGGCCTCTGAATAAGGCTGTTTTTAGTCTGCAATTTGGCAGAACTCATTAGAGCCTTTTGGTCAGTAAAAATTTCCAGGATTTTATTACTTCAGGTTTTGTTAAGAGGCCTGGAACCACATGGGGTTGGAGACAATATCTCCAGAAACCAGTATCTGTTTCCTGTGGTTCCATCTTTGCCTTCCTTGGAACAATGACAGGTACACTCAGATCGATTGCTTTCAAAAAATCGCTCTTGTGCTCTAATGCAGAGCCTCTCATAGTTCCTTTGCTGCTTTAACAAAGTTGGTTCTCTCGTCTGACCTGATGTGTAGAACCTGTCCTCTCTACTGATGAACTCATACTCATTTATGCATGCATCAGTATCCAGTGAGCTTGCAACCTCCAAATGATTTACTCGACTTGCCAAGCAAATAAATCTCATCTCTTCTCATCTTCCATACTGCTTAATCTTCACTAGGGTCGCTGGGGTTACTGGAGCATATCCGAGCTGGCATCGGGCGAGAAGCGGGGTACACCCTGGACAGGTCACCAGCCTATCACAGGGCTAACACAGAGACAAACAAGCATTCACACGCACACCTAGGATCAATTTAGAGTCACCAATCAGCCTAACGAGCATGTCTTTGGAGGTGGGAGGAAGCTGGAGTACCTGGTGAGAACCAACATGGAGATAGAGAGAACATGCAAACTCCACCCAGAAAGGACTTGAACCCAGACCTTCTCACTGGGGAGGCATCAACGCTAACTACCAAGCTGCTGCCGCCCCAAGCAAGTAAATATCCCTCTATAATGATTGAAAGTTAGTCTGCCACAGGTCCAAAATAGTCCATTCGGACATTAGTAAAAGGAGGTAGATGTGGACTTATTGTTTGCTTTGGTAGATAAGTCATTTTTTCCTCTATTGTTCTTTCATTGTATCGTCTGCAGAAACTGTGTTTGGAGAATACCTTTTCTTGCTGCTGAGTCTGAATTGCTGATGGAATAGCTTCTCCTTTATACAAAGAATGTATTTTTTTGACCACTCTGACCCATCTGCTAATGAATGTGTTTTAGCATTCTGACAGCGGTTGTTCTGCCACAGGTGAGTGGGCTGCTATAATGGTTGAATATAAGAGTTTTAAGAGGCAGTAGTTCCACAGAACTGCATGAATAGTAATAGAGAGGAAATTCACAAGAACTTGGCGAAAAGAAATTAGAGGACAAGAGCTTGGTACATGAGAGAGGACATGTGCTCAGTGCATTGTGTCTCAGCAGCAGAGGCTTAGTGTACCATAAGAAAGGGATGGTTCAGGAAAGTCTTAAGCCTAATCTTAAAAGTAGAGAGGGTGCCTGCCTCCCAAACCCAAACTGGAAGCTGGTTCCTGGGAGAGGAGCCTGATAGCTGAGGGCTCTAAATCCATTGTACTTTTTGAAATTCTAGGAACCACAAGTAGGCCTGCACTTTGAGATTGAAGTGATCTGTTGGGATGATATGGTACAATGAGGTCTTTAAGATCGAATGGAGCTAGGCCTTAAAGAGTCTTGATTGTTAGAAGGAGGATTTTATATACTAAATTTTAAAGGGAGCCAATGAAGAGAAGCTAAAACTGGAGTATTATGGTCTCTTTGGTGTTGGTGTTTTGAATCCTTTGGAGGCTTGGTAAAGGGGGATATTAAATTAAAGCAAATTAATTAAAGCCCACCAAGGGTTTTCACAGTAGTACTGGAGGCCAAGATAATGCCATCCAAATAAAATAAGCGATTATATAATGAAAGCAGGTTTACCCTGGGCATGAGCATGGAGGAGATTCCAGGAGACAGCCAGTTACCCTAGGGGGGTCATAGAAATTCGTCAACCTATCTGTAGGACTACTAGTATCTTTTCCATTGCGCAAGGAGTAAGAGGATGAGCGCTCCGGTCTTCTGGTGTAAATGTCTCTGAGCAAACAATCAGAAACACACTTGAAGGTGGCCTGAAGGCCAGATATCCTCTCATAGACTCAGTGTCCATTGCCTGACAATGTGGAACTTGATTGACATTTGCCATAGAATAACAGCATTGGCAGGTCCTCCACTACTGTCTTGCACTTTTTACAAATGAGAGCAAGCTCCCTGGGAGCACGTGTGACAAATGTGAAAGGGTCTGGAGAAGCAATGGAGAACGTGATCCTAACGATATCATCGATGATTGGTTTTGGATCAGTAATGGCCTCGGGGGCCATAACCATGGAGCAATGCACAGATCTCTACAGGCTAGTAATGAGAGTATGCAGGCAGTTCCTGGATAATAAAGAAATTGACTTATGACCAACACTGACTCCCCTGGTGTCCAGCAATGCTCAGCAATGCCCTGGTCCAGATCTGAGACGAGATGTGCTGATGGGCTGATGTTGTCAGCTGTGTATACAAGGATGTGTAGAACATACAAACCATTCAGAGCTGGAAACCTGGAAGAATCCATAAGCACAATCGCTGCCTTTTCTCACTAAGTGGAAAAATCTTGTGTATAAAGGGAGGCTAAATACAAGTGTCTCTGTGTGTGGACAGTTGATGGATGGGTGGAAAAATTGTCATGAAACTACCACAGTGTGGCTGGTTGCACAGCCTTCCTATTTTTGGATTTTATTCAGTTAAATCCGACTACTGCTATCTTCAACAGCTTGTGAGCATGGCTGTAGGACGTATGCTGCTGTTCTTAGTGCAACAACACCTCCTATAGTTTTATGATCATTAAGATTAGGACTCTGTGTGTGTGTGTGTGTCTTTGTGTTCTTCATTTCTTCTTGGGGTTTTACATTTGTTCTATAACCACAGTAGGACCAGTCTCTATAGAAAATAAGCATTGGAACATTAAATTGAAAAGATGTATCTTAATAACTGTGCTCTCTAATTTATATTACACCCACATTATTTGTCTACTTGTAGTTGGATTTTGATACTCCTGCTGCTGAGGGCAGACGTAACTCGAAACTCACAATTGTAATTAAACATATTGCATACAGTTGTAACTGTCAGCATTGATGATTGGTTGCCCCAAAAGTCTGGTGGAGGATCAGTTGTACCATAGAATGTATTCTGATCTCATCGAGATGTTCACTAATTCATTAATTTGGTTTAGTAGCACTACACCTGTCTAACCTGTATTGGCCTTTAGCCTTTCATCTTCTGGTATTGATATACACGCTGTAGTAGAGAAGTAACGATATCTGTAAATAATGGAAAAGCAAAGGTATTATTATTCTCGTTGTTGTATAATTTATATTATTTAGTATTTGGCAAAGATTAGTCGTTCCTTTTTATGTCTTTTCCTCAGCAAAGGTGTCTTCCTTGGCCTTCGCCCATGAAGCCCTGTTTGGTTTAGAGTGTGGCATATGGTGCTTGTTGAAACCATTACCCCAGACTGTTCCAGGTTGGCCTTCAGGTCTGTGGATGTTTGACGTGGTGTTTTTTTCCACCATTCGCACCAATCTTCTTTGGTGCGAATCTCTCAGCAAATTTTCTCTTCCCCTCACGTCCAGGGAGGTTCTTGACAGTTCCATGCTTGGCAAACTTCTTAATAACATTATGCACTGTTGAAACAGGGATACCAAGGTCTTTAGAGATGGCCTTATACCCTTTGGAGGTATTGTGTTTGCTAAGTAAATAATAATAAATAAATCTGTAATGTTCACTATGTTGTGCTTAAAAGTATCTAAAATTGCTTTGTTGTTATATTGAAATTATTTTTTTACTTAACCTCATCTACAGTCATCATCTTTCCCAAACTTAAGCGGATAGTTAGATAAACAAGCAGGTACAGACTCAAAAGAGTTGAACAGATGACAAAATGATCACATGGCAAATTTTGGGATGTTTTGAAAGGTCATTACAGAAACTTTGTGTGGGTCAGTTTTTTAAAAATTAACAGCAGCAAGTATTGACTTTATATCCTGATTTATTTATTTATATGTATTTCTGTTACACTTTGTTGCAGCTAATTAACTATTGAAAATAATATTCCAGGTATGTAACCAAAATAACTGTCTGTATTTTTTTTATGTCTCTTTGTGTCCATTGTGTTTTTTTCTAGACAAGTAGAGCAAGACCAGTTACACAGAGATGTCAGACTCTTCGAGTTAGCAACATTTCTACTATGATGGGATTTTAAAGGAGGTGAGTAAGCACGGACCTTGGTGTTTACTATTGTCATTCTTTCATTCATTCATTATTATTGCATCTCTTTGTTAACCTATACAAAACAGTAAATAAAATATTTTATTTAATTTTATTTATGTTCAAATTTACTACATTTTTTAATCCAACCTACACACTGTGTTTAGGTCGAATTTGTTTTTCTTCAATTAAATGTATTTCTTATTTTTTCTAATTTTTTTCCACAATTCAGATTTAAAAAACAAACAAAAAAAAAGCTGGCCACTTGCAATCAGATAGCCCATATCGGATCTAATGTAAGGTCTGAACAGGTCCTTTGACAGGTGACCTTGTGATCTCCTTCAGAATTCTTTTGTTAGAAACCAGAACTCATGTTTCCTTCAAGTATTATGATTATCACACAACATGATTGAATAATTATTGTATTATACTCAGAACGATGTGATTACGTTTGGCTTCACCAGTAGTCACCAATAAAAGACACAAGACCTCAGAAATCAGGTCACCTATTGTGGTGAAATGTGCAAATGTAATTATGTAGTTGGAAATATGGACAGGCCAACAGCGTGAAGAGCAACAGCATGCAGGTCTGCAGGATACGTGTATGTGTGATGAAGGTGGTAGATGAGTTCCTCCCGACTCTGACTGACTCTGAAATCTGCCCAGCAGAGAGGAGTCCAGGCCTGGAATGTCCAGTACATTCACCAGGTGTTGGGACACTGCATTATTTAATGTCAAGTCCTCCTTTTCTGCGCTTCCTGTATTCATTCATTCAGTCCACTCTGTGAACAAAGCTGCAACGTAGCTCACGAGCAGTCTCTGGAATGTTTCTGTTTTGTAAGGTCTCCATGATGGTCATCACACCTGCTTGCTTGATAACAATTATTAAAATTAAACTCCTAAGCAACATCAAAACAATTAAAAAAAGATTGAACTCAGCATCACAAAAGTAAGAATTACTTGAAGTGCTATTGTTCTTCAGTAATCAAAGTTGGCACACAGTTGAAACATAAGAAGTTGTTGGGTTTGTCTGAATTTTTTTGTGTCAAAAAATGTGTTGGTTGAATCCTATAATAGCGTTTCTCATTGAAATAAGAAGAAAATTTCATATTGCATGCAGCATTTACTCAACTCGTGTACAGAGGTCTGACTGGTTCAAAAGCTACTACTGTCCCATATGTGACCCAGAGGAATGTTAAAGGATTAATTATTAAGGATTAATTTGATTTTGCAGATTGAACCATTTTTCTTTTTAATCAAAAGTGCCACAACGCAAGAAAGGGACACCAATTCCAGAAGGGAATGTTAGCAAGGTGGTCATCCACCACAATCCAACAAAACAGCTTCAAAGCTTTTTTTTTCAACTGTTCTGCCAACTTAATATTTATACTATGAATTATACAAGTTTTACTATTAATTGGTTATCAGATTCAACATGGATAATGGACAATATTCCACAGCCAATGGTGTCCCCTAGTTTGTGAAGAATATAACAGGAGAAGTTGAGTGTCAAAGATATGATTCACGCTTCTTTCACAGTCAACTGGTTGTTTCCGTCCCCATCTCTTTCACACATCCCACCAATGAGCTGTTCCTTTATCTCTGCATGTCTAATTGTAGGCTTAATAGGCATGCACAAACCAAGGATTTAATTTCTGCTGAAAAGAGAGCAGCTCTGCGCAGAAGAGATGCAGGTACTGTACTTCGAGGAACATGAAGAAGCAGATTAAGCCCACGCTCTTCTCTTCTCTTCTCTTCTCTTCTCTTCTCTTCTCTTCTCTTCTCTTCTCTTCTCTTCTCTTCTCTTCTCTTCTCTTCCCATTGCTTCGCTTCCCCTCCCCTTCCCCTTCTCCATCTCAAAACTGGTCTGAAGGCAGAGCTGAATCATAACAGTCAGTGGGCGAAAAGAAATAGAAGAAAAAAAACCTTTCCATGCAGACTGTGACGCACATCTCATTCGTTTGGGGTTGTACAGATGGGATATTAGGAGAAAAGTGAAGAGAGAAAGTATTGGAAGGGGACTAATAACATCCCTCTCCCTCTTTATGGCATTTGAATGGGTGTTTTTTTTGTTTGTCATCATCAATGCAATCCAGCTGGATGAAATCTTTTTTTTTTTTTTGTGAAAAATCTGTTCAGTCAGAAGCATTTTTTTTCTACACTAAGTTAGTAGCAAAAGCTCTATTGGCAATTCTCAATGAATGCAAGCAAAGGAATGAATTCACTCTCCATCAATATACACTATGTTCTTAATTTTAAAATAGTCGTAAACATACAGTACATGACCATGGAGTGGAAGCTATTAGTTCATATTTCATGTCTAACACAGCAACCCCTGTATCTCACAGTGAACAGATTTGATGCCTTTCTGTTGTTGGGTTAATTGATTATTGTAAATTGATTGTAGGTGTGCATGTGGATGTAAATGGTTGTTTTTTTAGTCCAGTGATAGACAGACATGGTAGGTATTGAACCAGTACAATCTAGCTACTTAACATATTTTCCCACAGACACTAACTTAAAATTGGATCACTTATTACCCTTTTTACTAGAGACTATCCTGCTATCACTCAAGTAATTCTTTTGGTGACTGTTATTTATACTCTAATCACAAAGTCTCTGGTGTCATTCCCCTCCTCTGCTAGCACATAGTCAAACATATCCAAACTCCATCAGGAAAGCCTTCCTGTTCATTACAAAAGTAGCTACTATTCAGAAATATGGCTTCACTTTATGTAATTGCTTTAAAATAACATAATTCTTTGCTCATAAAATGAATAACTACTACTTTCACTGAATGTGTGTGTTGTAGATGAACACACACACACACACACACACACACACACACACACACACACACACACACACACACACAAACCCATGACAAAGGTCATGGTGGGTGCCATGTCAGAGTTATTAGATTTGATCATCAGGACACAAGATAAACTTCGAGAAGTATGGGACAAGTGGGTATGTCTCCTGCCATCGATGTACAATCCAGGCACCTGGTTCTATTCAGAGATTGCTGCATATTCAAACAATAGAAGCCTAGTAAACCAGGGACAAATGGCATAACAATCTGGGTAGCATGTGGTGCCATCTATACCTAGAACATACAAATATATACAGGCAAATCTGCTGATGGACAAACAGAACACGTGGTTTTGATTTGATTTTAGGGGTATAAAAACTTGGAAGTGCAGTAGTTAAAACGAGTGAAACATGGAAGTGAATAATGCTCTATATTTTATAACCAGTCAACAGGCCAGGAAGGACAACAGGTGTCATTATTTGCCATTATGTGCCATTAAAATATATATAATGGATTCAAGACAGTATATTGACTAAACTAAAGACTTAGCAGTTTCTCATAATCCATGAGCCTATATTTTTCTAATCTTAGTAGAAAAACGGGTTACACAAAATAAGGTGATGCATTATATTTTAGGGTTTGTAAATAGCCAAACCAGACCGTGTCAGTTTTCAGGTCAAAAGTTGCATAGCTGATGGAACAAACATACGAAGGTTAATAGTGTGAATACAGAAGGTATAAGTATCTTCCATTTGAGAAAAAAATAAATAAAAATCTGGTCACTCATTCCTGTTTCAAACACTGCTGTGGTTACCATGGAGACACATCCTTACTGTCTTTGGTGATTTATAAGGCAAGGAAAAGGAGAGAGATAAGTCTCTCTCTCTCTCTCTCTCTCTCTATCCCACACACACATTACATGCCTCTTACCTTAGCCCTATCTACTATGAATCTAACCTATATCAAACCTAAACTAAACCAAAACATGCTTTAACCTTAAAACTGAATCACACATGTGCATGATTAAAAGTTAGAAGTTAATTAAAAAAAAAAAATCACTGTCAAATAAGAATGTAATAACTGGCTGGATATTTTAAGTGAGTAAATATTAAGAGAAGATTCTACAGCAATGGCATTTGGTTTATGTGTTTTATTTTGAAATTAGAGCATTCAGACTTCTTAAGCTTTTTGGTGTTTTCTTGGTCATTTCCTTCAGTCCCTTGTCTTTGCTGATGGTGTTGATTACATACAATATTGACTATACAATAGACTGTTCAATGGATAATGACAAGCACTGATACAAATGACAATGAGAAAATAAACTACAAACCTCATCAGGGAATTGTTTCATGGAAACCAAACTAGACACATGAGATATAGTATGATGGCACAAAGAGAAGAATAAAGTGTTTCCCTCTGTAATTTTACTTTGCTTCTAGTCCCATTTTGTATTTACATTTGTCCACTTGCACAATGATGTGTGAGCGATGACTTGTTAATAGTTAGCATTTTAATACTTATGGACTGCTATTTTGTTTATTGATTCCAGTTGTTCCTGACACCCTGATCAGGAAAAAAGGGGTTCATACATTAAGATATTGATAATATCTATATTCTGTACTATCTACAGTATTTACTATTATTTACAATATGTATACAGTTTGCATGAGGCACAAATCAGCTAATTGGCCTAACCATCTAACCTAACCATCAAAAAAGAGTTGTGTACTTTCTCTTTAAAAAGAAAAGGGTCATATTAATGCTCAAATCTGTGGTATATTATGTGTACACTACATCTATACATGTACAGTTACTATTTGGAATATGGTTGCACAGGCACCATCCCATACTCCTCCTCCTTATCAACTGTGATATGGGCTTCATCTAGTAACTTCTGTAAGTGGCACATTCTTGAGTGGAATCAGATGTTTAGAGGGTGAAGGAAAACAGTGACAGAACAGTCTTTTGTCAGGCTACAGTGTAAGCTATGATTGGACATGTGCTTCACCTACAGTGTATCCAATCCAGAGCATAAATCTGGCTAAAGGGTGCATGTGTTTCAGGGAAAGATGAGTGATTTTTTGTTTTCTCTCTCCATTGTCACTTTGGTAATGATTTGTAGATCACTGTGGAAATGAAAGGACTTAAAGGTTCTTAAAGGTGATGTTGGAAGAATCATTGACTTTTTCATTACTGATAGTGATATAATACATCTACCATTAAGGAAGCTGCAGTATATGTGGTATCTAATGGTGTGCTGAGTTGTGTCTGTATATGTTGAGCCATAAAGAAGGCATATCTATGCAAAGGAAGAAAAACAAAGTTGAATTAAATAAATACATGACAGAAAAATAAATTGTAGATTTTGTAGTCACTGAAGATGTGGACTGTTTTTTAGGGAGATGTCAGTCTAGATTTTGTAGGCTGTACACAAATAGGGAAGATAGTCGACTAGCCCCACCCCTCCCCAACTTTCCACTCTTAGAGGGTTTCCCACAGTGACCTGGATCAATACAGTGCACATTGTCGTGGGAATAGTAGAAATAATAGTCACTGATTAAGCATAACATTATGACTTTTCTAATATTGTGTAGGTCTTTATTCCATTTCTGACTCAGAATGGACATGAGTCTTCTGAGGGTGTCCTATGGTGTCTGACAACAGAATGTTACTGGTAGGGGTCTTTAGGTCCTATGGGTTGAGGGGAGGGGCCTCTGTGGACCATCCCACTGATACTTGATCAGTTTGGAATCTAGTGAAGGCCAGGTCAACACTTTGTGCTGTTCTTCATGTTTTTTGAGTTATCATTGAGTTACTTCTAAACCGTTTCTGTATTTCTAGGTGAGTGCTACATGTCATCCACATGAATGTCAGGTCCAATCGTTTCCCAGCAGAACATTGTCACAAGATGGCTAGTGTTATATAAAAATATACATACGTACACATAACTTATTCATGGCAGTATAATAGAACTGGAGTGACAAGATGAAATGATGAAAGTATCGTAGTTGATTTTATCTGGCAACTCTGTAGACTCAATAAGTCTCTCACAGCAGCGGGTTGTCAGTAACCACAGGCCATGCAGTGAGTGTTTTCTTTAGGCTTGTACATCTCCATCACTTGTCGCAACCTCCAGTTTGAACACGTCATAGACCTCTCATTACAATTAAACTATTATTAAGTAAATTACACAAACTATCCATTAGTATCCTAGTATAGAAGTATTTGCCCATCTTGCTACATTAAATAGATATCCTGTCTGCCTCAGATTTTGGTATCCACCCTCAGAGGGTGACTCAAAGGCTTTTTGTTTGCCAGCTTCCATTTAGCTCAAAATAACTTGATCTCAGCCCTATTTTCATTTCTCCTTCCGCCTACACAAGCAGCATCAACACAGCGTGCCTGGCATATATGGCTCTTTGAAAAATGCAGCAGGAGGTTGTGGTAAAAGACGGGTGGTGAGATTCTGTCTCTCATATGTTTTTTTTTTATCCCTTCTATTTAATCTTATAGAGTTTGTTTCTGCCCTCTTCACATGTATTAATTAAGAAATTATGTAATGTTGATATACAGTATTTTTCTTGTAGAACTGCATATTAAGCTTGTTGTAGAACCGGTCATAAATGCAGTCAGGAAATAAAAAAAGTTAACAAAGTAACCATAAGACACTGATTTTGCTCACACAAGTTGACACTTGGCTTTAATTGTCTGATTATTATTTTTCGGTCATAAAATCTTGATGACCTCTCACCAGACTCCCAGCCATGATACTACCAATTGTGCACTCAAACATAGGTTTCTGCAGGTAATAATAAAAATCGTGCTTTTTAGTGGATTGTTTTGCTCCATTTTTGTTAGACCTCAATATACTGCAACTTGAAGCAAACTACTTTTAGTGGATGCCATATTTGTTTTTGGTCTTCACTTGCTAAATGCTTGCCAGATGTGAAATTTTCTATCAAAGTCTTATTGTCTTCCCATTAGAGAGATAATGTCTTTATTTCAGACATTCAATACTGCTTTTTCGTACTGTGAAAAAAAAACTGGTTAATACATGTTAAGTCGGGGCAATTTGGGTTATTGCCCCAACTAATGTGGCCACTGACAGTGTATGAGGTCCCTCTGACAAAGGTTTGGAAGCTTGAAAGGATGATTAACTCATCAATTAGGAGATGGCTTGGTGTCCCATGCTGCTTAAGCGGTGCAGCCTTGTATGGGAAAGGCATACTGGAGCTCCCAGTAACTAGTCTAACAGAGGAGTTTAAGTGTGCTAAGGCTAGACTGGAGATGACTCTTACTCAGTCAAAAGATCCAGTAGTCAGGCGGACAGCCCCCATGGTTAAAACAGGGAGGAAGTGGAACCCAAGAGATGCGGTTCAGGAGGCACAGGCAGCCCTCAGGTTTAGTGATATCATGGGGCATGTGCAGCAAGGGCGTGGAGGCCTGGGACTGTGTGCAGGGAAACCTCTGTGGAGCAAGGCATCTGCGGAGGAAAAGAAGAAGATGGTAGTGGAGGAAATTTATAGGCAAGAGGAAGTAATGAGATGCACGAAGGCAGTGTCGCAGGCTAAGCAAGGACAGTGGGTGAACTGGGAGAGTGTAGAGAAAGGGAAGGTGTCGTGGAGCGAGCTGTGGAGCATGGAGGCTAGTAGGATTAGATTTATGATAGGGGCAATTTATGATGTGCTGCCATCTCTGCAAAACCTAAACCAGTGGTTAGGGGAGGATGCTGCTTGCCCACTTTAGTGTATGTACGCTTAGCCATATTCTGCCAGGTTGTAGGGTTAGTCTCTCTCAAGGGAGATACACCTGGCGCCACAACCAGGTTCTGAAATGGTTAGCAGCTGCAATTGAGGAAAAACGGACTGAAGCAAATTTCTCAGCTGCTAGAAAGGAGAATAAGCATATAATGTTTGTTCAGGAGGGAGATAAGGCTAGACTGGCGAGACTCAGGCATAATGCAGGGCAGGTAAGTGTGGGCAGAGTCTGGGAGCTGAGGACCGACCTGGATGGTGGCTTGAGCGTTCCACAACAGCCGTGACCCTCAAAAGACCGGACATGCTGTTGTGGTCTGAGAAAGAAAGGATAGTGTATTTTGTGGAATTAACTGTGCCATGGGAAGACAGAGTTGAAGAGGCGAATGCGCACAAGAGAGATAGATATGCGGAGTTGGCATCAGAAGCAGAGCAGCGAGGCTGGAGCGGCCTTGTGCGCCCAGTGGAGGTTGGCTGCAGTGGATTTTTTGCGATATCCACCATTGCTCTCCTGTGTGAGTTGGGCATTCGCGGAAAAGAACAAAGGGTTGCCGTAAAGAATATGTCCCTGGCAGCGAAACGAGCGAGTCAGTGGCTACGGAGGAAGCACGCTAACTCGGGAGCATGCTAAAGGTAAGGCTAGCTATGTGCTAACATGAGGTAGCAGTTGTAGTTTGATTAATCTTATCTGCCGGTTGAAAGGCACATGGTGGCGCGGTGGCTGCATTGAGGGGGTTGACTCCGGGACGCTGGAGCTCACTGTTAAGCCTTCTTGAGGTGTCGTGGGCCTAACTTAACGAAACATCAGTGAAGGGAGGTGCCCACTTGAAAACCCCAATGATGTGCGGCACACTGCCTACTGTTGCTAGTTAGGCTCGTTTGCTGGTGTTTTCTTGTGTGTAACTTCTGATCTTGGCAGAGGGGAGCAATGTTGTTTGAAGCATAGTTGCATGTCCCATCATTTCTTACTTACTGCTGACGGTTAGGCTAATTAGCTGGTGTTTTCTAGTGTTTTGTCATTCCCATCATCTCTGTTACCTACTGCTGGTGTCTCGGCTAATTAGCTGGTGTTTTATTTTTGTGGCTAGGCTAATTGCATCTAGTTTCTCACATAGGCAGAAGGAAGAGATGTCTGGTCTGAGTGTAGTCACATTCCCATCATCCCATCATCTCTATTACCTACGGCTGTTGGCTAGGCTAATTAGCTGGGGTTTTATTTCTGTGGCTAGGTTAGTAGCTGACCACTGGTCTGCTGGTTGGTTGTCCAGTTGGACCTGGCTTCTAAAGGAGTTTTGCCTTAGATCATGGCACAAGGGATTGTAACATCTCATCCTGTGTATTATTGAATATGATGTAAATATTAAAATTATTAGATGTGTTTTAAGGTTAGCTGATATCGACTAAACTCAGTGCATCTCATGCTTTAACCATGCATGAGATCACAGATTTGATCCTCAGTTGCTTGCACTCTACTATACTTTAGTAGTATACTTACACAGAAGAGACATATTTCTTTGAGACTGTCATTAAATTGTTGTCTGCCAGATGATGAACTGCAGCCAGATGCATCTAAAGAATAAAATAAAGTATATTATTATATTTCTGTTTAAACCTGACACTTTAATTTCATGGGCTGTAACATAAGCTAGAAGTAACATCTGGGTAATAGTGACTAAACAGATCAGGCATAACATTACGACCACCTTCCTAATATTGTGTAGGTCTCTCTTGTGCCTCCAAAACTATGTTGTGACCAGTATTGGGCATGTTACTTTTAAAAAGTAATTAGTTATAGTTACTTCTCCCAAAAAGTAACTGAGTTAGTAACTGAATTACGGGTGGCTATGGCTCAGTAGGTAGAGCGGATTGTCCATGAACCGAAGGGTTAGCGGTTCGATCCCCTGAGTGTGCCATATGCTGAAGTGTCCTTGAGCAAGACACTGACCCCCAGTTGTTCCCAATGCAACTGGCACTGGTGTGTGAATGTGTGTGTGCTTGTGTGAGCGAATGGGTGGATGTGTCTCATACCATAAAGTTTGAGTAACTGATTTCTTTCATCTGGCGTCATAGGTAAATGTAGCTGAGTGTCATCTACATATATACTACTACTACTAGAGACAAATTGGTCTTAGGACTGCACACAAAAAAAATAAAAATAATAATACATCTAATGTTAACATAGTGTTAACATCTACAACTCTAATTTAGTCAGAGTGTTTAATTGGACCTCACGTTTTCTCATTGTGTATCTTGATTTATGTTGGACATGCCTTGCACTAACTTGTGTTTTATTGACTATCTCTTCCTGTCTTCCAGAGTCAACAGCTCTCCTCTCAGGGACAGTCCTCTGCAGTCTCTCTCTGATCAAGGGCCTGGCTGGGAGCTTTCATCCATATCATTCCTCTTTCCGTTCACCTGCCTTTCCCCCTGCCATGAAAGGCCTATCCAGTAGTCGGAGTCACCACCATTTGGTCTCCTATGAACCATCATATGAGCCCCTGGGTCACCATTTTGAGCGCAAGCCATATTTCATCAGTCAGATGGACATGCCTGTGCCCGTTCCCATGCCATCTGAGCTCCCCTATTACAGTGCTCAGCGTACCTCGTACCCCCCTGACAGCAACAGCATCGTCCCATATGGAACCTTCCCAAGGAGGTGTCACTCTACCTCCTCATCTCACCATCCTGAGGTAAAGGATGAGTGTATGGCCATGGTACCATATGTAGGAGGAGGAGGAGGGGGGGGTAGAGGAGGCTATGTGGGTAATATGCCCACTCGGGTACCAGCAAACTATGCAGACCCGTTTGAGCGTCAGTCGTCATTTTCCAGAGATGGCTACCATACACTGCAATACAAACGAGGAGTTCTTGCCCAGAGCGGGGGTATGGGGGCCAACAACAACAACAATGACAGTCCAGGGAGAATTCGTCACCTGGTCCACTCAGTCCAGAAACTCTTCACCAAGTCACATTCACTGGAAGGGCCACACCACACACAGTCCTCCAAAGGGGCCAACAATGGGAGCGTTAATGGTGGTGGTGGTGGCGGAGGAGGTGGTGGTGGTGGTTCAAGGGCAAGCCCAGAAGGTGAAACTCCACCAGTGGGAGTGCGCCACCGGAAGCGCAGCAAGAGCCGGGAGCGCTGTCGATCAGCGGAGCCCAAGCATCGAAGCCACCACCACCACCACCACCAGCTCCACGGCTCAGCATCTGCTCCTGGCTCTGGATATTGGAGCTCAGATGACAACCTGGAACGGGAGCTGTGTCTCTACCACCCTCACCACCACCAACCTCCACCCTCCCCATCCCCCTCCATTTCCCCCTCACCTATCGCCATGACAATGGGCCGGTACCCTGGTAACAACCCTGACAAGTTCTCTCAGACTCCCCTCCCCAGTCTCTCCTCCTCGCAGCCCCAGCAGTACTTCATGATGGACCCCTATGGCACACTCAGCGAGCATACACACACCCACGCACACCATGGCCACACACACCACCATTCTGCACTCAAAGCCTCCCGGAGCAACAACGATATGAAGTATGCAGCGTCCTCAGCATGTGTGCCAGTTAGTGATAGCAGCAATAACAGCGGTGGCGGTATCGGTGGAGGAAGTGGCCATTTGCTACCAATGAGTCTTGTGGACGGGCCCCTTGTGAAGAAAGGGGCATGGTCATCAAGCCTTACGGTGAGCAGGGCCCAAGAGGTCTACACCAACAACAGCAGCCACAACCAACTACGAACCAGCGCAGGATCCGGTAACCTAAACCTAGATAGAGCTCTAGTCAAATCTAGGGGCAGTCAGCAGGACCGCTCTTGCCATTTCTTACAGGTAATTAATTCCTCCCCAATTGCCATAAAAACAGTCAGTTCACCCTTCTCCCCTCTGTTGACTCCCTTTTCTCCACGACTTATTTTCCTCACCAATGTTTCCTCTAAGTCAGTGTTCTCCAATCCTCTATGATCTTGGATCCTGAATCCTACCAAACACCATGGTCTCTAATTTCACTGAAAAACTGTCCCAGTTAAAAAATGGCAAATCAGTTTGTAGGATATGAATTGGACAGAGAGTCATCCTAAATTATAATTATAATTATTTTGCAAGGTAGTTGTGAGTTTAGCAAGGGTTACCATTTTTCCTCATCTTTGTACTAAAATACTGTAATATCTGGACAGGCCAGTTCTTGGAATGATCTGTAATATACACTAAAACAATACTACACTGTACTGCCACAGTCATGTAAGATACCCACTGTTGCAGCTTGTTTGTCTGAGTAACTCTTGGGATCTGTCCATTGTATGAATAATGTAGTGGCATTATCTGAAAAATTATCATACATATTTCCAGATAGGATAAGCCAGACTTTAGTCCAGCAGCATGCTACTGAGATTTCATTATTTAGAGTTATTTAGTTGTAAACAAAATCAACTTGTGTTGATTTTGTGCTCAAATGACATGTATGAATACCTTTCTGTATTTGTCTGTCCATCACTGCATAAAGCCACCTAAACAGTCAGAATCGCCTGGCCTAGTTAACACACAAATAGAGGACCTACGGACATTCATGCAAGTGGAATCTCATCCAGTACAAACACTGTTACAGTGTACACTTATGGTAGAAGGCTGACACTACAAGTTTGTCCTAGCAGTCTTCTGCAGCATAGACAGAGCTTTATCATGCTGATCACCTAAAGCATTGAGCTTGGCAGCCCTTAAACCATGCTTATGTTTAAGGCTTAGGTACAGGCTTTTGGGCATTTGGAGGGAAATTGTTGTTTTCTACCCTTATCCTTGTTATATGTGTAAAAGAAAGCTGGCATCATATTGTACTTATAGTTACAGACATATGACTTAGGAAAAAATATTATTCGTATCCTCATTAGGGTCACAGGGATTGCTAGAGACGGGGTACATGTTGGGAAAATATATGTTGTAAGAACAAGTGTAAGAACAAATATGTTGAAACCATATTGCGTTTTCCCTGATGTTCAACTGCTCAAGAAAAAAAAACTGATTGATCAAAGGGGGCATTAAGACTTGTTATATCCTATAGCAACTTCAAAATTTGTGAAGGAAGCAGCGGATATACATATGCAAATCTACACAGCAACTAGGGATCGACTGATATGGATTTTTCAGAGCCGATACCAATAATTAATAACCAAGCGAAACCGATAGCCCCTATTCATTTGCACTAAAAAATTTAGAATAACACACCTGGGATTAGAATGAATACAGTATACTGTTTGTTTGTTTTGTGTACACTGAAAAAATTAACTTTTTTGTAAAATAACACAAAATCTTAATTGAAATGCCTATAAGTTTAATTATTTTAAAAGAAAAGTGCAGGGGCCTTCTGGCAGCATTCCTTAAAACTCACTCAAATTAATAAACAAATAAATAATAGCTCCCTGAATTTTTGAAAAAAAATCAACAAAATAAACTGAACTAAGCTGTTCTCCAATTTGGGATTGAGTTAGTACTTCGAATCCCTCTTGTGTTTAGAACTGTATGTCATGTTACATAAATAAGAATAAGGCACTTGACAATTGTAAATGCAAACAATAAAGGCTACTTTACACACGTGAGTTGTAGACGCGACGGTAAATTTGTTGATTGAAAAAACTCGACGTGTGCTCTCTGCCTGACTCATTGAAATGGCCTCATTGCCCTGGACTTAACGATGACCGGCAAAAAGACGATTATTTAACATCCATTCCGCGTAGTTAAGTTTATCATAGTGTAGTGAGAGCATGAGCGCTGAGGGAAAGGCGATTGTAAACAAACAAGAACAAGTTAGCATGTGGTGTTTAACTTATAGGCTATAAGCACCTCGGGTGTTGTTTATTGATAAATCGGGAGCCGCTCCACGGGCTGAGACACGTTAGAAGATTAACTATTCCCACAAAGTAATGATTACGGATAGGGTCTATATTATTATCGTGCGTCTGGCCCCAGCTCTAAAGCGGTTGCGGCAATTATAATGTAGTGGTGGGCCATCATGAATTATCCTATGCCGTGTTGAAGTTGTGAACAGTTTCATCTCCAGAGCCAAACAGCAGGTTTTCCTCCCTTGTACTTGCTACAGCCTACCGTCATTATGCCTACTTTTTGTCTACTACCGAAGCAGTGGTCCGCTTTTCCTCCTTGTCTGTGGCGCTGCATGTAAAGACTTCAGTGTTGATTGGCTGTCACTGACTCACTTGTGCCAAGTAGCCAACAGTGAGGACGGTGGGCGGGACATTGTTACACAGCCAAGAGAGTGGTGACTTCAGGCAGAGAGACGGCTGCATCAGAGCCGAAGGAGCGCGTTTTAAAATACTTAATTAATTTTATCGGTTACCAGTGAAAAATACGGCCGATGCCGATGATCGCAAAAATGCCGAATATCGGCCGATATCATCCGCCAGGCCGATAATTGGTCGATCCCTAACAGCAACTATTAACGGGCATGACAGTTTGACAGTGAATTACCAAAATTGAAACAGGATTGGTCCTGAGTTTCTGAGTAGTGTTAATGGTTATTTCAGTCACTCGTAAAGCATTACGTAACGTTAACTGCAGGTTTGCTAAATTCATGCTATCAAAATATCTCCTTCTGACAGTATTTTTAAAAAGGAAAAATGCTTTGACTAATGGTTCTCATTAGAAACGGAGCTTACATCCAGACACAGCTGAACTTTGTATAGCTACCAAATCATACTACATATTAAGGCCAGTTCGGTCAAGATGTTTTTATGTAACTAGGTCCACTGGCTAGTGTTATGCAGTAGACTACAGTAAAGTAAATGCGGTACTCTTAAAAGCAAGGGTTACACATATTTATTTGGATATAATGAAGTCTAGAAGATAAGATGGTTGGCAAAATATTTAATTCATCTGTATAATAAAAGGTTGGAATAGCTAGCTTATAGTGAGCTGAAGATATATGCTGTAAATAGATCTTCTCATATAGACAAATCATTTGTCTAGAAGTACATATATGTACTTCTATAAGATGCTGTGACAACACAGCTAGTGACCTTAGTTCCTGAGGAAAAGGGATAACTATGTAGTGTAGATTCTCGTGCACCTCCGCTCTCCAAAACAGTACTTTCTATTACATGATTGCAGTGTTGCTATTTAACTTTCAGCTTCAGCAGGGGTATGATTTTATGTTCTTTTTGTTACCTGATTTACAAGAGTCTTTTTAGCAAATGCACCTCCATATGATATTGCCATCTCAGTTGAGTGCTATGCTCTGAGTCAAAGTCCAGAGTTTGGATCTTTGGATGTTTGATTGGAATGACAATTGCAGATCTATATCACTCAAAAGTATGACTAGTTATCACTGGCAAAGGCAACTTTGAGCATTTTTGGCTATGTACAAATGTAATAAGATATTTAAGTCATCTATAGGATACAGCAATCATTAATTTAACTATTTCCTTAATTTACATGTGTCTCATATAAATCATACATATTTATTATTTCACATTACACCTGTAACGAATAATTATTTAAAACAAAAATGTATTGGTGATTAAATAATTAATAGTGTAAAACTGTGAAAAATGTGCCTCCAGTTTCCAGAATCTGATTATTGTAAGGCTCCTCCCTGTTCCACTTGCATTACACTGTTAAAAAGAAGTCACTATCTATCCCTTTAGTTTCCATATATCATTTTTATTAAAAAAAAAAGAAGCATTTTTGCATTTGTCATTAAAAACAAACACACGAGCAAAGATCAAATCTAGAAACCAGCATGAGCCTGAACTATGAACTATGAAGTTAGGCAGGTACAAAATGACCCTTTGCTATTAATAGTTGACCTGAAACTACATGTGAGTCCATAGCGTGTCCACAGCCTTAGAGGGAACATTGCTCCTTACCACCAGACTATTGCTCTGTTCTCCAAAGAACCTCACCGCCACCCGACCCCCACCCCACTGCACACCCCCACACTGACCCCCCCACCCCCCCACCCCCTCTACCCATCAACCCACCTCCTCCTCCTCTACTTCCTTTGGAGAGCCTCCCTCTTCCTTCTCCTCTTCCTCCTGTTTCCTCCTTTTGAGTTGAGAGAGAAGTAAGTGCAGAGTCAGTAGCAGCCTTACTCTCTGAATGCTAGGTAATAACATAAACTCATGAAGAGCAACATCCTTTCTTGTTTGTAGAGCTCATTTTAATTTAGTAGTGATTTCCTTACTACTTTTCTGCAAGTTATCTTCTCTTTTTTCATTTTTTTTTTCTTGATAGTCAATTGTGCAGAAATGTGCATTTCTTTGAAGTGTTGTGTTGAGCTTGATGTTGTAGATATGTGTAATCGCACATGGTGTATCCAAATGTTTGTCAGTTAGCCTATCTAGTGGTACTGCAACTAAATGCTACAAAAATCTTAAATGGGGATTATTATTATTATTATTATAATTATGATTTTGCAGCGATAACATGGCATTTGAGACAAATTACCTGGTTAGTTTGTTAGTGCCAGTCATTTATGGTCATATTTTAGAGTGTGTAGTTGTTCTCTATATCCACTTAAACATGTATGTATATGTTAAACAAACACAAATAGTTATGGTTTCAGACATAGAACAATATTTAATCCTGGGGCAAACTACCATGGCCGTGGCAAACTATAGTTAGCAGTTGCATTAAAATCTACTATCTGCTACTATAGAGAGGTAGAAAACGAGGGTGGTGGGCATCTAGTTTAGGTAGGTGGTACCTACTACACTTGTAGTATGCCAAAGTAACATCTACACAAATACCAGAACCCAAGTTTCTTGCTTGGTTGAACAGTGCTTCCAGGATCACTTCTTTCTCGTGTTATCAAACCACACCAGCTAAGCTTCGCTCCTCACAAGTATCTATGAGCTTTGAGCACCTATGACTGTTAGCTACAATGGTTGCCCTTGCTTGGATCACTGGTAGATGGTTGGTAGATACCAACTACTACTACATGCCCAAAACATACTGGTTTGAAGATGGCTTTACCCAGTTGTCCATCGCAGATTCTGATACAACTTAAAGAACTAATCGTTCATTTGCCGCCCTCTTGAAAGGTGTTATTGTAAAGAGATAATTAGTGTTAACTTAACATGTCAGTGCTTGAAGTGTTGTGCCTGCTTGGCATGCGTTCTGTGTACAACTGTGATCAGTTGATTAGTGGGACACTGTGTGTCCCACTAGCAAGTGTTCTGATTAGACTGACTCTCATCCACTGTGAATAACACCGTGGTTGTAAATTAAATTTTCTACCTTGGAGGGATATAAACATTTTTTTTTTATCAGCTTCTCTGTGTAATGATATGTAAGCTCCATGTTTAGCCACTACATTGCCAGCATGCTCTAACTTACCCAACAGTAGATGTCCAGTTCAGTTAATCATGTATTACAGCTCTACAAGCAGCTACTGCTTCCAGAGGCTGGTATTCCAGCTGATACAAAACAAGTCTGTTATTCTTGTCCTTTATCTGCTTCACTCAACTTGCATCAGCATATATCCCTCCTTGGTATAGTAGTATAGGTCACCGGTTCTTTGCATGCTTATAGTAAATCTGGTAAACATTCATTTATGTGGAGAGTTTTAGACTGGCATGAACATATCCACTGCAGTTATCACATAAAAAAAAATACCTTTGAAACACCAGGTTTCAGAGCTCGCTTAATGCTTTCAGTTCAGTTCAATACAATTGTATTTATATAGCATCAATAACAATTGTAACAACAATTGTAACAACAATTGTAATACATTACACTGCCAAAAGTATTCAGTCACCCACCCAAAAAACTTATTTCTGGTGTTCCAATCACTTCCATGACCACAAGTGTATAAAATCACCTAGTTATGCAGACTACTACAAACATTTGTGAAAGAATGGGTCACTCTGAGGAGCTCAGTGAATTCCATCATGGTACTGTGATAGGATACCACCTGTGCAACAAGTCCAGTCTTGAAATTTCCACGCTACTAGATATTCCAGTCAAAAGCGTGGAAGTGATTGGGAATGACAGCAACCCACGGCAGGCTACATAAAATGACAGAGCATGGTCAGTATATGCTGAGGCACATACTGCGCAGATGTCAACAACTTTCGCCACCACTGGACAGCAGTGGAGATGCATTCTCTTGAGAATAATTAATAATTGTAATCTTCTGACATGATGTTTTTCACACTGACGCCACCAAACTGGGGACATGCATATGTTTTCAGAGATTTTCATTTGCCTGTGGTGCGAGAAGAACAGCAACAAAAGTCATGGATCATCTGTTAGCCTCAAACCTTAAGGAATTAATTATATTTAATCTAAAATAGGCCACTGTTTAAATAGACAAATTATACCTGCCTAACTCATCTTATTAACTTTATACTTCCTCTTCACTTGTGCCATTGTCACCATATTTTAGCATTTGACATTATCTAGTAAGTTCTGTCTGTTGCCATAGTGACAGCAGCTGAGGAAAAGACTCCATAGTCCCATTTCACTTGGCTTGTTCAATTAGCTAATTATTATCTTCAGTATCTAGACAGCAAGTTACAGTACCACAGTAAATGCTTCAGTGGCATTGTATACACTTCGTGTAACTATAGTGTTAGAGTTACTGTTGTGAAATGTACAGGGGCTTATTTCTTGTGCTTGGTTCCTTCAAACATTTGTGGAAAGATAGTTTACAGATTGCATTCTTAAGTCACAGAAAGGCATCACATCTCCAACAAACATCTCCAATAATGACAGTAAAGTGTAAACTGCAGGCAGCATAAATCTCTGATTCCTCAGCTACTACTGTAGCATAAGTGTTGAACTGCAGTGGATGTGAGGCTGGTGTGTGGGCGGGAAGCCCTGCTGATGCTTCTGCAGCTGGTCCTTTCCCCGCATTCTCTTTTTATAGTTAAACTGCTCATTTGTGTCTCTTTTACGTCACACACAGAGAAACATTTAGTCCAACAGATCTGTTCAGCCTCTTTTCCTCAGTGATTCACATAATTAGTCAGAGAAGCAGTGCAATTCTTCTGCGGTCTATTATTGTCTTGCAAATTCTTGCACTCTAGCCTCTAGGCTCAAGGCAATATATGCTAGCAAGTTTGACACATGTCACTGGAATTGCCCCAGTTGGCAGAAACACACTTAAATGTGTGGGCTAATTAAAAATAATTAGCTTTGGTGTGTTTAATATCAAACATACACTATAGGTGCATATACTATGACATACTATAAGTGCATATAGAAATATTATAAGGCTGTGTCTCTGCTAAATATACTATTATTGTGTGTTTTTGTAATTAATTATATAAGATCTTAATCTATAATTCTGTGTTGAGACCCAGTATGTAAAAATGTCTCATGTATGGCTGCTGAAGAAATGCTCAGCATTTACTATGTATGAAAACTATCTTCTTAAAAGAAAAGAATGGCTGTTTTATTTATGATTTAAGCACAACAGAATGGGATCAGAATCAATGAATAGATTGAGGAGAGTGTTTTTATAATACTCCTTCAGTATTGTTATACTAAAGCATTACATATGGCATTTTAACACATCTTATACTCCTTTCACTACTGTAATACTATGTTTTCTTACATGGTTGTGGTATATTTTGAGGAAGTTTTTGAAACTACGAAGATCATAATCTGATCAAGAATCTTTGGGAGAAAATGAAGAAGGCTTGATCCACACAGACACAAAGGATCTGCTAGCGATGTCCTGGTGCAAAATACTGCAATGACACCATTTTCCTAGAAACACTTCTCGGATAGAATAGTCTCTTGTTACATTCATCACACATCTGTCTCTGGGCCTTTTGAACCTTTATCCATTTGGGTTCCAATTCTGATTTTTTACAGCTATTTATATTCAAATGTTCTGTGAATGATTCATAATCATCCCTGAAAGTACAACCAATACAGTGGAAATTAAAGGAATTTTGTTTATGGGCTAATGTAACGTAAGATGAAAAAATTTCAGAGCCAGGCATAGGAAAACAGAAATAAAAACTATTCAAGTGGACACATATGAGTTTTCGTTACTCACTTTGAAACGTTTTACATGTGTAAATTGTAAATTTTGCTTTGTTCATTTGTTTATTTGCAGTTGTCTTTGCAACCCTTTCTTAGTTGACAAACTGACCCTTAGGTTAGATTGGTGCACGTATATCAACACAATGAATTCCCACACACACTCTGCTGTGTATGTATGGGTGCAACTGTGCTCAGAACTCGCTGACTTCTGGACAGCAGATGCATGAATTAGCCAGAGAGAAATTTTAGACTGGCTCCTGCACTGTTACATGCTAATTGGCCAACAGACTGTACCACTGCAGCGTGGGAGCTGTGTATGACAGCATGTGTGTATGTGTAGGATGGATTTACATGAATGCCAGCCATTGGTTTAGCCCAGTTTGTATTTAGGGTATTGAGGTAATACATAGTAGCTTTTTGGCATAGGTTCCATGTTCCATCAGGCCACTTTAGTTAGCCAGGTTTGTAGCTGGGACTCTGACAGCTATGGAAAGGATTATCCTGACAGTGTTTCTCTCTGTGGTCAGGTACCTCAGGATGAATGGAGCAACTTCTCTCCTTTGGGAAAGGAGGATGACATCCCCTGTCGGAGGATGAGGAGTGGCAGCTACGTAAAAGCCATGGCTGAGGATGACAGTGGAGACTCTGATGGGAGTCCCAAACCCTCACCAAAAATGCAGGCACGCCGGGCTAGCTACCTGAAAGCCACACAGCCATCACTGACTGAGATGACCACTCTACAGTAAGATTCAATGTCTCTTCCCCTCTGTTCTTGGCAATATGTGTATACATGCAAAACAATTACAACATCGTTTTTACTTGCTTCTTCTCCCATATTCAAAAATACTGAGATGACTGAATTAAAATGATATAAAAATTAGCCAGGTTTCTTGGAACAATGCATCAGTACATTCAGTAATTATAGCCAATTCGGACCATTTTTCTGATATAGCCCCGGCAGATTTTCATGAAACACAGTAGTGACTGATGTGACAGACAAAGTGGAGCCAACAGAGATCAGAAGGGGTTGCAGTGAAAATGTTAGTCTGTAATATCTATGTAATACTTTTAGAGTTAAAACTGTCTGGACAGAGATCTAAAATGCTCTTCCCGGAATCTGCTGGAGCCACCCTTCCAGTTTGTGGGTAACCTCAAATGCTTTCCACAGCTGTAGTACCTTCTCCAACCCCAGGCTAAGGTTGAAGATGTGTCCAAAGATCCCATCAGCTGATCCGAACGCAGCTTCAGAAGCGTGGCACTGATGCCATCTGGAACCACAGTTTTTCCAGGTTGTAACCCACCCAAGCTCTCTCTTCACCTTCGTTGTAGGGAGGGACAGGTTGGTGCCAGGGAGTTGAGGGATGGTGGATACTGGTGTGGGGTTAGTTGTGAGCATTGACTGTACATATACCATGGACAAACCCATTGTGACATAACTCACTGGATTCTGAACCTTGAAGATAAAGCCTGAAGTGGGCAGAGCCCACGTCGCCATGTTGGATGAGCTTTAGTCCACCCACACGCGGATACTCCAAATATGAATGTGGGGGGTTGTTTCGGACATTCCGACGCTACCTCAGGTTACCGCTGGTCACTCTAAGCACCATTAATTGATGCTGAGACACTGCATACTCAGAAGTGATCATGTAAAGGGAGAAGACGAAAGCTTCAATGTTGCAGGACATATTTTCAACTAGCCACCAGTGAAAGAGACCCTGATCGTGTTCGCCCTTGCAGGCCCTCTAGTGGCCAGGATGCCGGCGTCCAAGATTAATTAGCATATCAAAAGCATAATTTTTCTAACAAAACTTGTGGCTGTATAATGAAAAATCTGATATAAACATGTTACTGATATTACCAGCAGATAGTGTTGCAGAAATGACATCACATCAATAAAATGAGATGAACATAAGACCTTTTTTAGTGGTTGCTTTCACCAGTTTTTTTAATATAATAGAAACAACACACAAATTCAGAAACTGGAATTCTGGTCTAGTCCATCACCCACTCGGTGGGACCAGGATGAGGATGCATGTCCCTTAGTATTTGCACATATGTATATGGCTGTACAGTACTCAAGGTCTGCAATTTAACCCAATAGTCATTCTGTTGTTTCAAATACAGTGTATATAACATTCTTAGATTCTCAGAACACAAAATGTAGAACTCTGTACTGAAAATGAACATATACATTACATTGTCCATCAAATATTATATTATCAGTTATGGAAAAAAAAGGTCAGTGTATTTCATTACATTATTGGTGAAGTTATTACATTTTCAGGTGTTATTACATTTTCAGAAAATTATTACATTATAGGGTGCTACATGCTTCCCCCCTCTGATCTTCCTCCTCAGCTCCCTCTGCATAGTCTTCAGGTTGACCTTGTTTCCTGACTTTAAGGCTGTGTCGGTATTAACAGAGGGGGGAATGTACATTGTTGTCGTCATAATATGCATCAATTCCCTTGGTAGGTAATATGGCCTCACGTTCAGTGTCCTTACAACAGAACTGATCCTTAATAGTGATGTGCTCTGGGTTACACCATCCATCCCTCCAGCTAGCCCTCCATCTTTTCTCTTACTGCAGGATGAGAGTCCAATCTTATTGCTGTTAGCCATGTCTCCGCAAACACCAGGATCATACTCTTGTGGTGCTCTCTGATGCTGGGTGAGAGTCGTTAGCTCAGGTCTAACATTTCTGGTTATGGCGGAGGGGAGAACAGGTTTATAATGTCTCCTCATGGCACACCGCTCAACGCTGGCGGAGGTCCCCCCTCTCTTCCTCCTCTTTAACTCACAAGGGGCATCAGCTCTCTCACTGTGTAGCATCACCATGCACTCGGAAGTACATGTGGAAAAAAAAATCTCAATCAGTTATTTGAAAAATGGCCCGGCCAACCATAAAAGATGCAATGGGACAACTCTTTTCCTATTCTCAATTTTTATTTATTACTGGAGGAAATATTAGGTTGAAAACCTTCAAACGAAAAACAGAAATGTACAGCTTTCATCATTCTCGAACAAACAAATGTATTACATACTTTTTTAAAAAAAAAATGTTTCTAGTAATTGATTCAAATATTGTAACTTTAACTATTAATTAATATTCACAGTTTTTAATCCTTATATCATTTGATTACCTTCACTGCTGCATGAATACATTAATAGGCTGCTTGTCCTAATCATGAAATGCAAACTGTATTGTATCTGCTTTTAGTAACAAAATAAACATTTATCATCAATATAATTCCATTCAATTCAATTCAATTCAATTATACATTTCATCAGTATAATTTCAGTTCATCCATACCAGTAGCTTCTTCATGGGTTAGCCCAAGCTAAACAGCTGTGTTGCCTGAAACCACACTGAAGTGCAAAGTGATCTTACTGACAAACTACAGGTGTCAGGGTTTCTTTGGCTTTGACCAACTGATTTATTACTTTTGACTTAAAATTATTATTAAAGGGAAAAAAATCAAATGGCCCTGTGGGAAAATGTGTTTGGCCTCCCTGTTAAAACATAACATAACTGTGGTTTATCACTTCTGAGTTCAATTTCTCTAGTCCAGGGATGATCAAACTGGTCCCAGTGAAGGGCCATAATTGAACCCATCTTGATGATCCCCAAGACTTTTGTGAAAATACTCTGTGGACTCATGAGGCAAAAGTTGGGAATTTGAGTCTCCTATTGCATCTGGCACAAAAGTAGCACAACATCATACCAATTAGAGGTGTGCAAACCATTTGTATTTGTTGAGGGAAAATCTATATTTGACTAAAATTCGAAATAAGTGTAAAAATAGTTTGTTTTTTCAGTAGCTTCAAATTTAAGACATGTAAGTGTAAAATAAGTATTCTTTAATTAGCCATTATAATAATTATGGATGTATATGCAACATTGGTTGATGTTTTGCATTAAATACAGCTAAAAGAGGTGATTTATACTGACTTGAAGGGGCAGAACATTAATGTAATGATGATTTGGTGCTTGTGGGTGGCAATTAGGGGTGGACGATATGGCAAAAATATCATATCACGATTTTTTAAAAATAAAATCATGATTTCGATTTTATCACGATCTTAAATTGAAAAATGAAAAACAGACAATTTAGTCCAAAGAACCTTTCTTAATAGATTTTATTTTAACTAGTCACAGTTTTGCGTGCAATGTGCAAACAGTCAAGTTTAAGGTAAACAACAACATTCTAATTAAGTGCACTCTTGCAAAAGTAGTAACAGAAAGTTTTCTCCCATCTTGAACAGTACCTTATCTTTTGCAAGATAAAAGGTAACTGCTTCTATTACTTCTTTCCATCACTTGCTTGACTTGTCAAACGGAGTGCCTTTGTTAAATGCCTGTGTTAATGTTGACTGTTTTGGTCTTGCTAGCTGCTGCCTCCTCCTGCGGTACCGGTGCCGCTGAGCCCCACACTGTTTGGCTCTCAGCATATTGTTTGAGATGCTTCCTCTTCAAATGATTGAACAGGTTCAATGTGCGAACCTGTTCTGTGCACAGAAGATTTGCCTGCACTTCATCAGTTGAGGAAAATCCAAACCAATTCCATACAATGGATGTGGAATTTTTTTTAGTGACCAACTCTGTTTGGCTTTCAGCCATGGCTCTTCATGCGGCTACCGCTACACACATAAACAAGGAGGCAGGTAACATAGCGCATCACTGCCCATAATTCGCTATGATTGGTTGGTCAGGTTGACGACGTTATACGTCTGGTGTGTCGGTGCATCAGCATAGAACTGCAATTTATAGAATGCGCCGTAGACGATCCCACGAACTCTGCAGTTTGACAGATCGTCTTGACGTTGTAATCGTTCACGATTTAATATATCGTCATATCGCCCACCTCTAGTGACAATAGGGGTAACTCTGGCTCAGCAGGTAAAGCGGTTAGCAGTTAGATCCCCAGAATGTGCCACATACCGAAGTGTCCCTGAACAAGACACTGAACCTCCAGTTGCTCCCAGTGCGTGTCACTGGTGTGTGAGAATGTGTGTGTGCTTGTGTGAGTAAATGGGTAGATGCCACTGTGACTGTAAAGCGCTTTAAGTACGAATAGGCAGAATGATATCTTCTGCAGGATTGTCAAACTCTCCCTGGCCCAAGCAGTCATCCCCACCTGCCTGAAATCTGCCATCATCATCCCTGTACCAAAAAAAGTCACCCCAACCTCAACGATTTCCAGTTGCCCTCACACCAGTTATTGCAAAGTGCTTCGAGAGACTGGCTCTCCAGCACATTCAACCCCCACCAGCTCGCAAACCAGGTGAACCGATCCACAGAGGACGCCATTGATATAGCGATGCACGCTGTGCTGAGCCACATGGAACAACAGCAGAGCTATGCCAGGATGCTCTTTGTGGATTACAGGTCAGTGTTCAACACAATCATCCCAGACATTCTGATCACCAAACTGGACACCCTGGGCCTCCCCCCTCTCACATGCCCCCCTTGGAGGCACTACAGATGTATCCAAGCACAGACAATCAGACTGAAAAACTGTTTCTTTCCGAGAGCAATCACCACCCTGAACTCTTACATGCAACAATCATTATAATAATAGAATATGCAATAACAGACGTCAACTGCATTGATATTTTATTTATTTTTTTGCTGCTACTATGTCTACACTGCCTATTCGACAAACCTTGTGGAATAAATGTTTACACTTTACCACTGCTGCTACACTGTTACCACTGGTGCTATAAAAAAACTATATTTCATAATTTTGTATATTGTATATTTTCAATATTTTCTATTATTAGTATTTTAACTCTAGCCTGTAAATCCTATATGTAATACATTCTTTGCAATATTGTGTTTTTTTGCACTGAAAACGAGAAGCTCTCCAATATGCATGCTGTGTAATGACAATGAAGGGCCTTCTATTCTATTCTATTCTATTCTATTCTATTCTATTCTATTCTATTCTATTCTATTCTATTCTATTCTAAAAGTGAGAAGCAAGACCATTTACCATCACCAGGGGAAAAAATCTATTCGACAAAAATAATGATGCAGTTAAATGGGTTTCGTCGGGTCAGAGCATCCTCTATTAGGGAGTCGATCAGCCTGTGTTAGGCTTTTCACCCTGACTCCTGAATGTCACTCAATCCAGGCAGATGCACAAATATTCACTGCGGTCACAGCTTTTTGATATGATGTTTTCCTTGTTCTCAAATACAAATAATTTACACAGTACACCACTCTTTTTCACAACTTGATTTTTCCGGTCAAACAGCTCTATCGTGCAAAGAATCAACACCAGTATGCACCCCATTATAATCAGTGATCACGCAGCGGTGTCCCTCCACCTTCAAATAGATGCCACCCTAAAACCGTCACAAAGTTGTAGCATCAACACCTCATTACTAAGAGAGCCTGAAATTGACACATTAATAAGGAAGGAATGGAAGTACTTTTAAAATAATACTTTTGAAATAAATGACGTCCCAAATTTACCTCCATCTCTGATCTAGTCACATGTCTGACATTTGCAGCAAAGAAAACCACAGGAAAATCGATTGAGAATCCCGTGACTTATGGTCACATTAATTCCTTTTAAACAAATGGAGCTGATGACGGGTCCAAGATGGTGGTCACACAACTCGTCAGCTCCTAGAGGTGAGAAGACATAAATATGATATTAAGGGTGAAACCTATGATAAAAAAAAAAAAAAAAAAAAAAGCTGAAATTATGAGATCATTGTTTATATTATAGGGTACTTTTTAATCTAATACACACAATAAAGTAAAAATAAAGTAGATTACTATTTACAGTACTATTCCTGCTACAGTGATTTTCTTTACAGTAACCCTTTGTCTATTGTGATTTTTACAGTAATACTCAAACTACTGTGATTTTGTCTCGTGGACAAGGTTTACTGTAACATTTACTCCATTCTACTGTAAAAAATCAAATACAGTAACGTTACTGTGTTTACTACAGTAGATAACCGTAGATTTCACAGCCATTTGTTACAGTTGGCGGTGGTAGTGGTTGGACGGTTGGGCGGTGGATGGGGGTTGTGGGGTTGTGACCTGCTCCAGTCTGTGCTCGCTTGGGCAGTCTCGGTATGCTCGCCATCAACTGCTGTGTGCGCCGGGGCTGTAGGGTTGGTACCCATGTGCTCCCACACTGAGGTTGTGATTCTTGGCGGCTGGACTAGGTCATAATTTGTTGATAATTATCAACAAACTAACTCCCAAGGAGGGCCGGTGATCGTCACATACACTAAAACGATAAAATATTCAGCTGCAAGAATATTGCTGCATCAATCTCATATAATGTTGACACCTTGTGATGTTTAACTGTGTGGACAAATACAGACAAAAAATACCAAAAAATCCTGAAGGAGAATGTCCTGTTCGTGACCTCAAGCTGAAGCAAACTTGGTTTCTGCAGCAGGACAGTGATCCAGCAACAAAGACTTGTCAAAGTCCTGACCTGAATCCTATGAAGGTGCCATGAATTCCAACCATGAATTCTGATGTCTACCAAAAACTCGTAAAGGAGAATGTCTGGCTTCTTTTTGTGACCTCAGACTGAGGCAACCTTGTGTTCTGCAGAAGGACAATGACAAAACACTCGAGTACACCTCTGAATGGATGAAGAAAAACAAAAACAAAATGAAGACTTTGGAGCGGCTTGGACAGATCCTGACCTGAATCCTATGAAGGCATGACCTTAAAAAGGTGGTTGATGCTCGAAAACCCTCCAATGTGGCTCAATCACAAAATCTAATCTATCTAAGTATGCGGGAAATGTTATCCATCTCATCATACTCCGAGATTTCAGTACAGTCTTAATTAAACTAAAGCGCAAATGAGTCTAAGGTTATCAATAACCACTGCATGGCTCCACTCTTGGACCGTACTGTGCAGACTCTGGTGCCAAACTCACAAGATGGCACATCTTGTATGCCTTTAATTATAGGGTCAGTTTTACCAGTTGTGGAAGTGAAGACATGTTACCCAAATACAAAATACAATGAATGAACAGAAGAGAAATCTAAATGAACCCTTTGCCTTCAAGACAGCATCAATTTTTCTAGGTACACAAGGAAGTGAAGACATGTTGCCCATACAGTCTATGGTCCCAAAGTAATTTGCTGGATTTGGAAAATTGTGGGAAGAAGAAACAACCAAAAAAAATAGTTGTCAAAAGAAAAACATAACTAATACATATTTTTTATGTAGTACTAATCAAATTTCATTTTAGAAAATATAAATACATACATTAAATTATTCAATTGCCTCCCCAATTTGTAGCTGAAGAATGTGGTTTTACATGTAACATATATTATTTTTGATTAATATTGTTTCATGAGTAGTATTTTTTTTTCCCCCAGAGATTACTTGTATTTAATTGTACATCCTTGTCATCCTGGCTGCAGGATTTCAACGGAGCACTCCCCCAAACTGCAGATCAGGAGCCACAGTTACCTGCGTGCGGTGAGTGAGGTTTCAATAAATAGAAGCCTGGATACCTTGGACCCCAAAACCCTCCTCGACCCCAAATCGCTGCTGTCCTCACCCCAATACCGCTCACGCAATGAAAGCTACATGAGGGCCATGAGCACCATCAGTCAGGTTAGTTATAGTTCCACCTTTATGTCATATGCCTCATTCAATCATTTCACCAACAGACACCATGGCTTGAAAGGACCTTATAATGGTCAGTGACAAGAATTCTTTAATTCAATTGCATCCCACTTTGTACTAAAAAAAAACACAAAACATCAGAACTATTGATAGCTGGGTCATGGTTATTATGTAGGATTATATATAATTGTACAGAATACAAGTATACATGATGTTACATAATTGCGATAATTTTACTGTAACCTTTCTAAACACACTCCAGTAACATTGTTTTCATAGTTGTTGTCAGAACAGCCTCGTCTTCTACTTGTCTTGAAGCTTTTCCCAAGGTGCTAATTAGCAAGACTGAGTAATAATTAGTAATAATTAGTAGCTAATATGGATAGCCAAAAAATTGCTTTCTTTACAGTTAATTTGTATTTAAAACACAATTCAGTTAATGCTGAAAACTAGTCATTGCTAAATGCCTTCAAATACTTCATCCCAGTTCTTTTGCACAGTGCATCGCCTGCATTCTTACATTGTTAGGGCTACACTGAGAATAAGATTCATGTGATTCATGGGAATCATGTGAGTGGTTCCGCCCTTCCATGCCCAATTTTGGATTATCCAAGCAGGGGTAAAGCGAAAGTGGAATAAAGCGCAGCAAAATGTGCCCATGTTTTTTTTAAGGATCCCCATTAGCTGAATGCAAATGCAGCAATCAGCTAGTCTTCCTGGCATCCACACCTTGCATATAATACATTACACCACATTAGATGTCAAAACATACACTTTTGACAATGTGCATTTATAAGATACAAAGTGTATGTATATATTAAATTTAAACAAAAAAAATAAAGAGGAAACTTTGAAAAAAAAAATTATTACATTCAGTCATTTCAGATTAAAATGGGCACAGTGTAGACTACATACGAAAGTAGGATACTAAGTAAATTAGTATATTGAAAATGTCCTGCATGTCCTTTTTAAAGGATGATTTATTTTTAATTACACAGATTTTGAAAGGTAAACCATTATTGCTCTGTAAATGATAAAGCTGGTGTTGTGTTTATGTGTGTTATTGCAATAAATGATTTAGTGTAATAAAAAAAAAAATGGTCCAAGTGGATGGTGAATTTGGCAACTAACCCAGCATATGTGATTGTACATAAGGAGAACACTTCTTGTAACTGCAATGCCCGGGCCCATTTTACTGACACATGTATTTATGTACTCAATCCACGATAGATGACAATCCAGGAATAGGCCCAGCAATTTAGTTTTGTTTGTACCCGTTTTATGGGTTCACCAGATAGATGGATAGATCCAGTTTAGACTTAGACATCTCTTTATACTGTGACCCGTAAACAATGCCTTTACATTTGGATATATTCAGGACTAATGTATTTCTTTTAATCCAGTCATATACTTTATTTAATTCACTAGACAAAACGTGATTTAATTCTTGACATATAGTTGCTGCTTAATGCACAGTAGAATCATCTGCATACACTGTTATTCACAGCTAGGGGCAGATCATTAATAAAAATTGAGAACAGGAGTGGTCCCAGACGATGTGTGCCACATATTAAACTACTGTAATATGTTAAACTACCATTAAAAAAAATTAAGTTCTGGAAGAAAGATGACTCTTCATCGTGATTGCAGTTTGACTAAAACCATAACACTTCAGCTTGTCAATTAAAATATCGTGATCAATGACATCAAATCCGATACTGAAATCTAACATAACTGCTCCTGCTTTTTTGGAATCCCTCTCAACCAATCATCAGTTATTTGTACAAGAGCTGTACAAGTCAAGTGACCCTTTCGGTATGCATGTTGATATTTGATACTCAAGTCAAGTAAAAGTCAAGTCAAATACAGGATTGAAATGACCTCCCTCAAAGGCTTACAGTACAGCAAGTAAACAAAAAAAATTAAAGATAAAACATTGAGAATATATAAAATATAAAGTCAGGAAAGGAGCCACAGTGTCTGCATGCGCCGCCATCTTGAAGATGCGCTGTCATCTTGAAGTTTTTATGGTTAAAGTAATCCTGAACCTGAATATGGATTATCCTTTCCATAACCTTGCCAAGTGCAGGTAGAATACTTATAGATCTACTATTAGGCCTACAAAAAGGTACCTTATTATCCATAATGGATATTTTTTTTCCTTCCTTCCACAGTCTAGGATATACCCCAGTAAACAGACATTTATTAACAATGTGACTTAAAGGACCTGAAATGTAATCAGCAGCAACACTTAATTTACTGTCTAGATTATCAGTGCCTACACTGCCATATTTTGGAACATGTGTTGAAGTGCATGTTTGGTTATATTATGCATTTCGATTCTTGTCAACAAACTTCATGTTCAGAAATAAATTTGTCTTATTAACAACTATGCTATCCTAAACATATATATCCAATCCCCCCTTTCTGTATGAGAGCACTACTGTTGTTGGGAAGGTATTAGATTAGTGAACTATACAAGGTGCCATGCAATGTTATCACAACGAAAACCCACGCTGTAGTTTATTTGAATCAATCCCACGTGCACTGTCCTGCTGGCAAGAAAACACACTAGAGCGCCAAATGTGGAGAGAGCTACTACTGAGTTATGTCTTCTAAAACAATCAATTCAATTTAGAGGTTTCAGCTTTACCATTTTTCCCTATTGTCCAACTGTACCATGTGAGGTATGCAGCAGATCATTCATGAGTGACCACATGGATACTAAAGAAACCTTTAAGAGGGGATTTACTGGCTTAACCCATGGCAAATGGCCTATGACCAAAATACAAGCATTGTTTAATTATGTTTTGAGGTAATGCTGACACAGATTTGTTAGATAAAAGGAAGATGTTACCAAGGCGTGACCATCCTGTCAGTTTTGACAATTGTAATTGTCCTGTGGTGGACTATGGTTCTTTTGCTTTCCTCTCACCCTGCCTTGGGTGTGTCCTGCTTTTGCCTTCTCCAAAATGTTATCTACTTATCATTTCCACCATGTGGGCCTCTTCTGAGAAGGTGGAAGTTTCCGCCGAAACATGTGAAGGTATGAGTAATCTTCCTATTATCTAAAGCCCGTTTTTCATCTGCAATGTGAAAGGGCCCATACGGGTTTCCGACCCAGGCCAAATGACCTGGCAACCGACCCAGGATTTTACTGGCTCAGCCCAGAGTCGATGTGAACAGGAATGCCGTAACAACCCACTATTCCCATCCATTTTGTCGATGGACGGCCTGTCAAACTGTGTGTTTACAGAATCTCAAGGGCTGTGAGCAGCTCAAAAGCAGAGCAAAGTTTTGGTCTACTCCCATAAGACACCGATCTCTGAAGGGCAGAGGTTTTTGTTCCATTTTTTTTTCAATCAAACTAATCAAATGTCTTGTTCCATGATTGTTAGTGGAAGCACACAGGTGACTTAGCCCTGCGTCATGTTCAGGAAATTGCACTGATCAGGGAATGCATGCGCGACTGTGTTTATATGCAGGTTTTATAGCAATATCCCACACTTTTTGACAATCATGGCAGTGTACTGGCAAGACTGTGAAATCTGCGAGCTGCTCTGCATCCGAGGTAAAGAGGAGATTTGGCGGCAGATATCGGGCACTGTGCAGGACACACTGATTTATTTGAATATCAGCAGCCTTTGAAAGAGTGGGGGTACATTCGTAAGGTCATCAACAAACTGAAAGCATTTAAAAAATACACCATTCTCTCCATTGTTTACCTCACAGTGTAGTGTATTTAAATGTGTAATGATGACGTTGTCGACGTGATGACTTATGAGAGGGACAAAAAAACAGGCACACAGCTCTCACAGTGCGAAGTCAGAACCCGGGCTTCTGGCAATGTGAAAGCACACCAAAAATGGGTCGAACCGGGTCTTAAAATCCTGTGTTGACCCAGTATTTTCGATGTGAAAGAAGAAAAATAGAAATAGAAAAGAAATTTGTGTCTGAAGAAAGGTAAATGGTAACATATTATTAATTGGAAAGACACAATGAACACCATTGAGCTATTAAAACTTTGTGTCTGCATCATTTTTGGTGAACTTACTCCTGCTTTGAATCTCAACCCCAACCCTAATTACCATTACCATCCTGCCTCTAGAAACCATTTCAGTGGCCTCTGGCTCTATCCATAAAATCCCTTTTGAGCAACTCATCAATATGTCACTTTGAATTTCAGCAGAGATCTATGAAATTACAAGTAGTTTTCAATATAAGTCATAAAAATGAACAGTCATATGACGATTGTTAAAATAAAATGCAAAATAAAAATTATAAGCAAACTCCTCATAGGATGCTGTAGTAGGTTTTGTATGCTGTTTGTGTCGGTAGAGACATGATTTGATACCATAGCTGAACAATGCACATCCTTGCAGGTTCTGTCTAGGCCTGTCTGATAATTTTCAGACTCAAAAAGAACATGTTTGCAGTAACATTGGTTTTTCCCCAGCTCTGTTTCAAAGATTGTATGTATGTGGGGCTGTGTGATGACAACGCTGCATTTCCAACCACTACCATAACCAGCATCTTGGACTTCCCCCTTGACCCATTTTAAGCAGCACTGATTATAGGTAGTGGATGGAAAAGGGACCTATTTAAGACACTTGCTGTTAGTTGACGACAACACTACAAGCGGATCATCAACTAGAGCTATGTAGCCATTCTTCTGATCAGACTGACTGAAATATAACCACACCTGCCAGCACATGCAATAAAAAGTTATTAAAAAGTTATTTACTCTCATACATGACAAACTGTGTATCCTCATTCAGTCAGCAACATAAAACACTTTCAGACACCATCGAAATCCTCATCACTATTCTGGCCACAAAACTGTCCACCCATTGTCCACCCACTTCACTCTTCTCTCAATTTGTCCACTGTTGTTTATCTGCCTGCCCCTAATCTGATGTCCTCTTCTACAGCTGAGTGAGGTAGAAGTGAATGGCCAAATTGAGCAGGTGTGTGAGCAGCTCTACAGTGAGATGCAGTCCCAGGCAATGGAGGCTGCTATGGACAGCATGGACACCATGGACACTCTCCCCATGCCAGGGTGCTTCCGGATGCGAAGCCACAGCTATGTAAGGGCAATCGACCAAGGTTGTGCTGGGGAAGAGGAAGGGGAAGGAGGAAGACCGCTGCTCTTGCTACCCTCCTCCCCACCACGCACATCTGCCACTACTGTCAGGACCATACAGAGCAGCACAGGTAGGGAACAGAAGTTCATACTGAATTTGGTTTCATGCGGTTTCTTGTTTTTTTTTTTTGTTGTTTTTTTTGTTTGTTTGTTTTTTTGTGTTTCCTAACAGAGGTCACAAGGAAATGTCTGGTCTAGTCTTGTCTAGTCTAGCAATACATACAGTATTTGACAGAAATGCTGGCTTTCACAAAGATGGTAAAGAAAAAAAAAACTGAAGTGTCACAATTTATTTCACTTTCCTTGCGAGCTTTTTGTCAGTGTCTTAACTAAACCAACACATGGGTAGCGTATGGCACATCAGTTTCTGTAAGGGATATTCCGAGATGTCATTTAACCTTTTTCAGGTGCTCAAGCTCAGCATATGTTCTCACCTCCAATTTTAATACCAGTAGGTTAGATCTGACTGGTAATCACTCCATTGTATCAGTTTTCTAACTAAAGAAATCTTAATATCTAATGGAGAATCACAATCGGGACATGAAAACTTTTGAGTTTTTGAGTGACTATAACTCCCTGTGACACTCCTGAACACAGTATTGCATAGTCATAGTCCAGTCAAGGAGAGAGTAGGAAATATCCTCTTTGCAGTTGTTTGTTAACGTGCACTCCTAAGTCTGAATGCCATTCATTATTGCATTTGCCTTTTGAATGAAACTATTTTAGGTGTTGAGATTACCTTTCCAACAGTACGTCTATATCTCTATATCTCCAAAGAACTTGCTGTGCATTAAATGCCACAAATGGCTGCATTGACATGACATGTACAATAGCAGTTTTGCATCAGAGATAACTTAAAGGAAATTAGTTTATTCTAATGATTGTGATTCGTATGTTCTTATTTGTAACTTTCTCACTTTAACGGTTTTCCCTGTCCTAGCCCAGCACGTTTGATCCTAACATCCTTTTTGCTTGTGATGCATGCTGGACTGGCACATTGTACCATACTATTCTTGTTTGAAAATCTGATGATAAGATTCATTTGTTCTATTAGTTCTCACTCTATATGTTTATTAATTATTTTATTAGGTCTTTTAGAAGGTATGAATGTCTGAATGTTGTGTCTGTGTCTTGGTTCTCCAAGTTCTTCAAATTAAAACAATCCAAAAACAATGGTCATTTGTGGCAAAGAAAACTTTAGTACAAATCATGTTTTATATGGAGGAATTGTGGAAGACTGTAGATCACAGGTTTAACACGGTCAACGCATCATTTTGTTATTTTTTAATCCGGATTAACAGATAACAGTGCTTGTTGTAGGAATCCCTTTGAGAAAAGGCTTTTAATTATTATGGTAATTAGCACAAATGGATCGTATTGACAATTTTGCACTCGCGTCTATTAGTTCAGCAGCAATCTCTGGGTCAGCCACAGTACTCCCTTGTGCTCAGTAGTACCTTAATGTAATCCTACACACACACACACACACACACACACACACAGAATTATCAAAAATATTATAAAATGCTAACAGATGCAATTGCGTCATAAATGCACTGTGCACTCAATGTAAATTGTAGCATGACCCAACTGATTATCTGAAAGCAAAAAAATTGAGTTTTTGTGCATGGTATTTGGATGATAACATAAAGAGTGGATGCCACACTGGGCTTTAAGTCACTGATTTTAGAATTGTCTTGGCTGTAACTGAACTGGCTCAAATGGATGACCTACATTTGATGAACTTCTGCAAACTCTCATACAGTTGACCAAGATGATATATGGAGGCACACACATGCAGATAGGCACAAATGTGTGTGTATATGTTTTTCACTCATGCACACTCTCGCACATCCTTCTTCTGCAGTCACATAGTACAGTGGATGATCTGCTCCACTTCCACATGATTGGAGATTGTGCTGATAAATGTTCCTCCAATGTTCACTGAACTGAATTAACCACTGAAGCCTATTGCACAACTAAACTATTACCAAAGGATTTTCACAATTTTCTTTGTTAAAATTTTCATTGACTCAGATATTTGTGGTTAACCACATCATGTACTCCTTGATTTTAATCAGTGCTTTTGGAAATCTGTTTAATGTCTTTAGATGCAACCATTGACATGGCCTTGCTCTTAGTAGTCAATCCTGATACCTGGATGCAGTGACTGTATAACATTATGAACAGATTTAGACCTGGTTTGGTTAAGCTTGGTCACTTTTCCAAAACTTTATTTATTGAGTTTTTTCCTTTTCTCAACAAACAATGCACAATGAACACAACAGGCATACAGACATAAATCCCTTTCCCTCCCTCTCATAACCAACAGTCCTCTCGGAGTAAAACAAATCAGTAAAAAAAAAAAAAAAACAAATAGAAAATTATTAAAGAATAATATACATAATTAAAAATAATATATTAAATAATAGTAATAATGATAAGAATTGGAAAAAAAAATGTTACAGAGTTACAAAACATGGTCACCATCCTATTTCACTCTCCCATTTCATAGCCACTATGTTCTAGCTGTGGTACAAGATTCAAACCATTCTACAGGGGTATTGGTGCTTATCTGTTCCCAGGCATTTGTATATTCATATCATTCATAAAAATAAGAAAAGGCATCCATAACTTATAAAAATCCTCAACTTTCCCTCTTACGATGTAGGTCAATTTTTCTAGTGCCAGGTTGCAAGACATCTCCTTAACCCACTGTCTAGATTCAGGTCTTTGAGTATCCTTCCAGGTTAAAGCAATTACACGTTTAGCTTGCATCAAACAGAAATTGATTAGTTTGCGTTTCTTTGTATTTACTGGAAAATCTTCAGGATATATATGTAATAAACACATTTTGGCTTCAATGGGGACAACACTCTCTGTCAATTTAGAAGTGAGCTCCAGCACCTCTTTCCAGAATATCAGAATTTTTCGGCATTCCCACATACAATGATAGAGTGTGCCAGTTTCTTCAGTGCACTTATTACAAGTATCAGGGATCTCAGGGTTAAAATTATGTATTTTAACTTGGGTAATATAGGTCCTGAACAACCACTTATATTGCAATAATTTAAATCTAGTGTTTATAGTTTGGGTTTGGGCGTGAAGACATGCCTTCTCCCAGTCCTCCACAGAGATGTTTGCCTGAAGATCATTCTTCCATGCAGTTAAATACGAAATTGAGTTCTCTTTGGAGCCTGCTAATATTATGTTATAAAACTTTGATAACTGTCCTCTATCATATAAATGGTTAACTGTGAATTTTTCAAGAGTGGACATAATAGGTTCTGAGGTGGTTTTCATTTGGGAATATATAAAGCTTCTAATTTGCAAGTACTTAAAAAAGTGCTTTCTGGGAAGGTCATGTTTATCTATTAATTGTTGGAATGACATTAGAGTCCCTTCATTATATAAATCTTTTATTTTACTTAGTCCTTTTTCTGTCCAATGTTTGAATCCCATATCGCATCTCCCCGCTTTGAAGTTTTCATTTCCCCAAATAGGTGTGAAACTTGAGAGTTTAGGGGCATCATTTAAAAATTTGTGGGCCTCGTGCCAGATTGATATTGTATTTTTTTAGGAATGGATTATGTGCCCGTTTTGTAAGTAATTTGGTTGGCGCAGAGTAAAGGTACAGGTGCAGTGGCAGTTCTAATGTGTTATTCTCTATCTCTATCCAAGATGGAGCCTCCGTTGTGAAAAAGTATTACATGGCTGCACGGAGTTGGGCTGCCCAATAATAAAGTTTCATATGTGGTAGTCTTAGTCCACCACGTTCATATGGTAGATGTAAAAGGGAGAGTCGCAGCCTAGGTCGCTTATATTCCATATAAAGTATGTGAAATGTTGGAGAAAAGTGTGGAGAAGAAAGAAGCGGGCAGAGGAAGTGGGATAGACTGAAAAAGATATAAAAATTTGGGCAGGATAGACATCTTAATAATGTTAATACGTCCTATCATAGAAACAGGCATTGAACTCCATTTCTCCAGAGAATCTCCTACTTCTTTCAACAGAGGGATCTCAGGGTTAAAATTATGTAATTTAACTGGGGTAATATAGGTCCTGAACAACCACATATCATAGAAACAGGCATTGAACTCCATTTCTCCAGAGAATCTCCTACTTCTTTCAACAGAGGGTCATAATTGAAGAAGCTGGCAAAGCACCTTAATTGAGGTTCCCAGATTTTTTAAAAACGCAACAATATCATCTGCAAATAGAGACAAACGATGCTCTGTCTTACCTATAGTCATACCAGTGATTTCAGCTGACTGACGAATAGACATGGCCAATGGTTCGATGGCAAATAAAAATAATAGAGGAGACATGGGACAGCCTTGTCGTGTGGATCTATAAAGATTAAAGGGCTTTGAAAATTGGCTGTTTGTTTTGATTTCTGCTAGTGGTTCATTGTACAATAATTGAATCCATTTGAGATATGTTTCCCCTAAACCAAATCTTCTAAGTACATTAAAAAGGTACCCCCATTCAATCCTGTCAAATGCCTTTTCAGCATCTAATGACAGAACCACATGGTCCCTGGCATTTTTTTTTTTTTTTTCATATAAAATATTTAACAGCCTGCGTGTGTTATGAAATGCCTGTCTGCCCTGTACAAACCCATTTTGATCATTGACAATTAGGTTGGGAATGATAGTTTCTATTCGCCTGGCCAGTGCCTTGCAAAGTATTTTGGTATCACATGACATTAGCGATATAGGACGGTACGATGTTCTTTCCAAGGGGGATTTTCCTGGTTTCAACAAAAGGGAGATTACTGCAGATCTTAAGGATGAAGGTAGTATTCCTTTTTCAAGTGATTCATTAAACATCTCAAGAAGATGTGGTAACAATTTTCCGGAGAACTTCTTATATATTTCTATTGGTATGCTATCTGGCCCGGGAGCCTTTCCACTGCTCATGTTCTTTAAAGCATCAGATAGTTCTACAACGCTTAAGTTTTTGTCAAGGTTTGTCTTGTCCTCCTCGGACAGTGTTGGGAATTGAAGCTGGTCTAAAAAATCATTCTCTTTTTGTGAGCTACCTGGAGATTCAGATTTATATAGACCTTCATAATATTTCTTAAATGCAGTATTTATTTCAATTGGATCTACTAGTTCTTTCCCATCCTCTAATATGATGGAGTTGATGGCTCTATCTGTTTGTATCTTCTTAATTCTCCATGCTAACAACTTTCCAGCTTTTTCTCCCTGATCATAATATGATTGTTTTAACCACAACAAATTTGAAGCTATTTTATTTGTAGTTAATTCGTTGTATTGGGCTTTCAATTGTAGAAGTTCCTGCTGTTTTTCTGGAGCATCACTGTCATAGAGCTCCTGTTCTAAATCCCTTACTTTTTGTTCTAGGGCGTTCAATTGTGCATAATGTACCTTGGATTTATATTTTGTATAGCTTATTATCTCACCCCTTAAATATGCCTTGAAAGCCTCCCATTTTATTGAAGCGCTGGTTTGATTTGTGTTCAAAGAGAAGTATTCATCAATTTTCCCATCCAGAAACTTCACAAAATCAGGGTACTGGCATAGTGACCAAACACACTTTCCCACACCCAAAATTGAGAATATTGTCCGAGCCTCAGTAGAGTTTTAAGTATTTTTCAGAAAGTTAGCGACGAGCCGAGGTGCTGCGACTTGTCAGCAGCGCTCCATAACCGGAAGTCCAGCTTGGTCACTTTTAGTTGCATGTGGCAAAATTTAAAAGGTTGTGGTCTAACTGAAACAATCCCAATGTATGGATCACAATGGTCTGTTTCAATGTACTCAATGTCTTTAGCTCTAAGTCCACAGACTTCAAGGCAGGCTCTTTGAAGATCCTTTTCAGGGAAAATGAGACTAAGCTTGTATGTATTTGTACATATGCATCCAATGCTGCTGCTCTCTTCGAGAAGCAGGGGTGGGATGGTTGGAATCACTCTCACATAAGTCCTTTTTGTTGAGAACTGATTCTGCTGAGTGTAGGTCTTCTACAGTTACTACACTGCTCAAAAAAATTAGAAGACCACTGTTTAATCAGAATAAAGCATCAAGTCAGATAAACTTCTGGGATCTTGTCAGTTAAGAAGCGGATGGGGTTGTTCATCAGTTTCAGCTGCTTTGGGTTTATTGAAATTAATAACAGCACCTGTAATTAATTTCATTAAACCCAAAAGTGCATTAATGAGATGACCCCCAAAACAAAGGTTTGCTTTGTCTCCCAGCACAGTCTCAAGAGCATGGAGGAGATTCCAGGAGACAGGCAGTTACTCAAGGAGAGCTGCCCTGATGTTGTCAGGCATGCATAAAAGCACATGGGGGCATAACAAAAATGTGTGTACCATTAAATCTCTAACCATTTCTGCTATTTGACCTGATCTGATTAATATCCCAGAAGTTTACCTGACTTGGTGCTATACTCTGATTAATTAATTAATGTATTTTAGTTGTGTATGTAGTTGTATTCCATATCACTTAAAAGTCCACCTAAGGAGAGGCTTAAAAATCCTAAAAGTCTTTTCTGTAACATACAATAAAGAAGCCAAGAAATTTCTAAATATATTATCACTTCAGTCAGTTCAAAAACTAATTCTTTAAAGGAAGAGGTGAAATATCAATCTTTCAAAACAAGCCTCAGTAAATATTTAGCATTCTGGTGACGCATCCAAACATATAAAAAAAATGCCCTGACCCTGTCCAAAGGCAACATGAATATTCTGCTGAAACACTTGAATTGCAACAAGCCAGCTCTGTCTGAGGATAAGCAGGGGAAAAGGAGACAGGCATCATGGTGGAATGCTACATAGTTTAGAGTGAAGCTTCTCTCGGTAAATTCACATATACAGGAAAAGCCTCTGTGTATAAGGATTATCCTCGTGTTTAATGTTTAGCCTCAGGGCACTTTAAAGTCACTTAAAGTTTGCTCCTCTCAGTCTCAGGAGGATGTTGAAGATAGATGCAATGGCAGTTGTCACTTATCTGTAATGGTTTCTCTACTTGCAGCTAATTTGCAACAACAGTAACTGTGTTTTCTATTAAGTGCAACAGAATCTAGGTTACCAAGGTTTTCTGGCCAAACTCCATTCCAAATTAAGATCTCCGTACACTGTTAAAAATTTTCCTGTAAAAAAAACAGTAAACAACTAGCACCCCGGTTGCCATTATGTCACCGTAAAATTAGTATCTTTTTACTGTCGCTTACTTTACAGTTTTGTTCTGTTCATGAAAAATACAGTATAACTGGTTGTTAAAATTACTTTCACAGTATTTTACAATTAAATGACTATTTAGTTTGTATTATTTATACATTTTAATAAACTATTTAAAAAAAATAAAAAAATAGTCCAGCTCTCGTCATCTCCTCTGATGTACCGCTAGCTATTCACTAGCTACCCGCTGAGCTTACATTACAGCTAGCCTTAACACGGAATGAGCTAATCCCCAACACAAAGGATAACTTCTCCGGTGTTTGTTATATCGACCCTGATTCACACCGTTGAATGAGGACTGATCCTCCGTACAGGCTGTTCAATACGCTTACCGGAGGCAGCTCTAACTCAACAGGCCCTGTTTTTTGGGCCTGTGCCGGTAAGTCCCGCTTCCCATCTTGCTGACCTACTGTGGGATTTATAACTGAGTTTTTCCGCTGTGGGTTCCCATTGTGGAGCCCTTGCGAGTAAGTCTTGCTCAGTGCCACAGCTTACATCCCTCACCTAACACAACAACACATGCCCTGTGTTGCGTTCACCTTTACTGGCCACAGCTATTTGTGTTTCCTTAGCATTCATCACATACAGTCTGCTATCAATCGTGGCTCCACTCACCTCATCATCCTGTGGCAACTGCACCTGCCTCACTGAGAAAGTTGCCGAGCTTGAAGGACACACTTCCAACCTGTATCAGATCCGCGAGGCTGAGTTGTTAATGGACACAGTCACATTCGATCCACTGGGACCCGAAGCCACTTCTCCTGCCGCTACTATTTCTCCTCCGGACATCAACCTCCACAACCACTGGATGCACCAAGGTGCCAAGCCCAAAGTTCAGGACTTCTCCACCCCATCTACACCTGAATCCTGCTCGCTGATCACTAGTCAAGACAGAAGAGGGCGCCGCTCCTAAACATTACATCCACTTGGAAAAAATAGATTTTCCCCTCTGGACCAAGATGATCCTACTCCTCTCGCAGAGGAACCCCGACCCTCTCCCCCGGTTCCACACCAACTACGCCGCTCCATGCCGTTGTTTACATTCGTGCCCCGGCATGCATCTCGAATATCAGAGTCAACTGCCTCATTGAAGCCCGCGTCCCAAGTGGAGCTTCAGCAGCCCTCTGTGCCATCAACCACTCGAGATACACACATCTGGGCTCATCCCTCTCTGGTCCGGCGCAAGTGGCCCAGCACCCCGTGAAGCACAGCACCACCACCTCTACCAACGCCCGCTCCAACTTGGGGAAAGCGCTCCGCTTCTCCTCTAAGAATGGGCCTCAGTCAGCGCGTATGTGTCACTCCTGACCCCCGCTTTTTTTCCGTCGGTGGGTCTCGGAGGCAACAGGCTGCTGAGGATATTCCTGACGACTGCTCCCCTGTTCTTGTTTTTGGAACCCATGTCCAGAGATCACAATCTGCTCAGCCTCTCCTGACCGGGCGCAGTCCGTCACCGTGACATGCACGCATCCCACATCTCTCCAACGCCCAGCTCCAACTTGGGTCGCTCCGCTTTCTTAGTGGGACCCATCAGCGGAAATTTCACTCCTGAGCCCGCTTTTTTCCGTCGGTGGTCTCATGTCACAGCTCTGAGGCATATTCTGCGACTCTCCACTGTTCTTGTGTTTGAACTTCATGGTCCGACACTGAGACAGATGGCATCCTCCCCAGGTGCGTCGTTCAGGATTCATGACGTATCCCAGTCTCTTCAACGTCACATCCCACTGTGTGTTCATCTGTACGTGCGACTCAACTTCAGCATCGAGAACTTAAGGAGACTACATCTCCCATAGCATATTCGGGCTCAAGACAGTGTGTAGTATCTGCCCTTGTTCCCTGTTCGGTGATGTAAATCAGCTGACTCAGACAACTCCACATCTGGCTCAAGATACTGCTGCAACGAGACTCATGTGGACAACTTCACCTCTTTTTTTCATAAGAACTGACCTCTTCAAAAACGACCATTTCCACTCAAATCTTAACAGATCTTGCCTAATATCCCTGAACATTGAACTCACCCTGCACTCCTGCATGGCTTATCCTGTTTGACGGTCACTAATTCCACACTCCAAGCACTATAGCAGTCCAGTGACAATATCATCTATCCCTGTTATCACAAACTTTAGGCCTAAGAAATGCACTTCTGATCTCGCCAGTTCAGCAAACCTCAGTAATCTTATCCATATCTCTCCAGTTATCAGCTTCTCACACAGCAATGCACCTCAAAAAATAAAAATAAAAATGGCTCCATTAAATGTCCGGTCACTTACAAATAAATAATTTTTAATAAATGAACTCATTAGTACCATCAGTCTAGACTTCACTCTACTAACTGAAACCTGGCTGGATAAAAATGGAACCGCTACACATATTGAGACTGTGCCTCCAAACTTCAATTTCTTCCATACCACCAGAACTGATAGGAGGTGTGGTTGTGGACAACTTCAACTCAAAAATACAAAGTGTATGTGACAAAATTGCACCACTCAAAACTCAATATGTAAAAAAACAAAAGGCTCCATGGAGAAATAGAGTGGACATCAGATGCTTAAAGAGAAATTGTCGTCAGGCAGAGCGACAGCGGAGAAAAACAAGACTTCAGGTTCACAATGACATTTATAAGAATAAACTGAATGACTATATCATAGCAATGAAACAAGCTCGACAATCATTCTTTTCTAAAATTATCAATGAAAATATTAATAATAGTAAAGTGCTTTTCTCCACTCTTGACAGACTTGTTAACCCACCATCCACCATTCCCTCTGAAATGTTGTCCTCAAAAACATGTGATCAATTTGCTTCTTTCTTTAAAAACAAAATTATTACTGCCCTAAAATCTAGCACTGAACTGACCATTCCTTTCTCCAGGAACTCCACCTGTGTCATGTCTCACTTTAACTGTTTAGATCTGACAGAACCTGACAATATTGTCAATCAGCTCAGGTCCTCGACCTGCTGCCTGGATCCTCTCTCAACTGCATTTTTCAAAACTGTCTTTAACTCCTTAGCACCAGAAGTTCTACATATCATTAACTGGTCTCTCCAATGTGGTATATTTCCCACATCACTAAAAACAGCTGTCATCAAATCACTTCTGAAGAAGAACAATCTGGATCAAAGTGTCATTGCAAATTACAGGCCCATCTACAACTTACCATTCCTTAGCAAAATACTTGAAAAAACAGTTTACATTCAGCTCAAGAATTATCTCACATCAAATAGCCTTTTAGATACTTATCAGTCTGGTTTTCATTCCCACCATAGCACAGAAACGGTTTTAAGTTTAAGTTGTAAATGATCTTCAATCCAGCCTAAGAAGCTGTGTGTGAGAGAATTTCACAATTTCATTTGTGAAAGACATTTTTTACTGCCACTCATGCACTCAGATGAATATATGTCGGTTGACATGGCATTAAAAGAATACAGAGCTGTCACTCAGACACCTTGTTCAGAACTGGTTATTTGACTAACTCGACTGCGTATTTTTAAATGGTGGTCAATTATTACACTTATATATCACTATGTTGGGCCTATCAATTAAAGAAATAGTTAAATTTCCAAAAAGTGGCCTTGGTTATTGTCTGTGCTTGTTTGTAACAGATGAAAAGGAGGAGCAACATGGTAAACATGTCCATGTGAAGAATACATTAGAGAATACTGCAAAATTTGAGGCTAATACAGTCTGCTACCTTGTCACATGTCTCTGGCATGAAAATGAAGGGACAAATAAAATAAACCTACTGATTTTTCAATCCTGTGATTGCACTCTAGGAGAAAAAGCTTCACAGCTTCTTATTGCACTTTACTTTTTATTTGAAGGCTCTAGTGGTAAGCTTCTAGTTTCACCACGTTAATGAGAGAGTTTGTATGTGAATGGTTTGTAAAACGGAAGACACAATAATTACTTTTATCATTAATAGTGGAGCATACAAGACCCAAGCCAGACGACACAAAAAGACACAAAAAACAACAACAAAAATATTCAATTCACAGTTCAAGCTCATTGACAAAAGTAAAGTTGAGTTGTCATGGCATTAAAAGAAAACAGAGCTGTCTCTCAGACAGTGGAGGAAGGATCTACCAGGTATCTGAGCTTTGGAACTCCTGTGGCCAGGTATCTGGTACCGCCGCCGAGATGGCAGAGGACGGAACAACCTGGTGTAAGGTGTGTATGGATGGATCAGCTAGTATCGAGGAGAACTTTCTGATAGACTCAGCTGGGGCGCCCATGTGATTTTAGAACAGGTGTTCATCACTCTGTGCAATTTGGTTCTACACCTAATTGAAACCAAATTGCAAGCACCAATGCTTTCACTGGATTATAGTAGTGACAACTGGATAGTAGTGACAACTGGACTTGCTGTTTGTTACACAAAAACAACAACAATAAAGCTAAGCAAGTAAAATGTGTTTCAGTCTATCCTGAGGAGGCTTCCTCAGAGCATGGATAATGACAGGTCAGAGTGCTTTTGCAGAAAAGAATGAAAGCAATGGGTTACACAGTGCATGTACATGCATCCTCAATAATCAAATCACAAGTATCCAGTTTAAAAAAACATTTTCACACCTAGCAAAAAAAGCATCTTCACAGCAAACAACAACTTCCAATTATCTTTCACATTCATGTGACATGACATGAAAATGACATGGCACATCAAATGAAACACACACATCGCTTGCCATGCTACAGATGTGGAAAGTCTCCAAGTCACACCACATCACAATGTCCACAATGTGACATGCCATACTACTGCTTTCACCTAAGGTGACACAACTCAGAGAAAACAACCCAGAGAATTGGGCAAAACACAAATCATAAAAGAAAAAAAACATTACAGTAAAATGTGCAAATCTGCAAAGACGTAGCTGTAGCTGAAACAAACATCATCTGTAATGACTTACCTTTACTCCTAGGTAGTGTTAATACAAGCACAGACTGCTGGTCTATGTGATAAAAAACCTACACACAACATTGTTCAGCAGACCAGCAAGTATTAAGCTCCAGTTAGTGATTAGAGCGGATAGCATTGACAAAAGAGAGAAGTCTTACCCAAAGTTGTGCCAAAATTGAAGGATGTTGCAGTAGTTGTCCCCAAGCTAAACAACCTAAAGCCAGATGTTACCCTGTTGCCCGTTGCAACTCCAACATGGGATCCCATCCCATTTCTGGCAAAAGCTACAACTGAGCTTGAACAGATGGAAAAGCTTGGCCTAATCTTTAGGATTGAAGAGCCAACAGATTGGTGCTCCAGCATGGTTCCTGTTCCAGCAAAAAAAAAAAAAAATAAATAAAAATGACTCAGTACAAATGTGTTGATCTCACCCACCTCAACAAAGCACTCTGCGGAGAGTAATACATCCATTTTTTAGACTCTTCAGTCTCTTGCAGGAAGTTAGATTTTCAGGTAACTAGAAGGAAACAGAGGGTTCTGACAGATTCCCCTGTCCCTTGAGTTCACAAGAAGAGCCTTCATAACCCCTTTTGGATGCTCTTGTTTTTACAGACTATCCTTTGGCATAGCGTTGGTTCCTGGGCATTTTCAGAGAAGAGTGTCCATGATCCTTACCCTGCTGTACAGAGTGGTATGTCACATGGATAATGTTCTCATCTGGGGAAAAGATCAAAATGAGCGTGACACCAGACTTCACACTGTTTCTTCAAGAGCCTGGTGCCACACTGAACATGGAGAAATGGAGCTGGGAAAGCGGGAAGTTAAGTTTCTTGGTCATATCCTGTCATCAAATGGAATGAAACCACAGTCAGGCAAGACAGCAGATGTAAAATCAATCAAAGAGCCAACAAATACAGGAGAATCACACAGCCTCTTATGCATCGTTAATCAGCTTACAGCGTAACCAAAATCACTGAAACCATTGATCAACTGAAAACTGACCCCACTGAAACTGGTAACTGATGCATCTGCTTAGGGACTAGGTCCTCCTGCAAAAAGGGGAATTTCTGAAGCTTTGGGACTCCAGCAAACCACAGTGAGACCCCTTATCCACAAATGGTGACAACATGGAACAGTACTGAACCTTTCCAGAAGTGGTCGACTCACAACAACCACAGAATCCATCCAAAGAACTGCAGGCCTCACTTGGCCTCTGCCAGTGTTCATAACTCCACCATAAGAAAAAATGGCGCAAAAATGGTCTGCATGGGAGAGTTCCAAGACAACAACTGCCGAGCAAAAAGAATATGTGCATATGGCAAGTGGCGAGCATTGAGGAATGGTACATAAGTGCGAGCGGAGGCTTTTCTGAGCTGTCTCTTCTTATTCTTACATTTATGCAAGAGGTACTTGATAAAGGGCTGTCATTCTAAACTGTCAAAGTGTATTTGGCAGTTATATCAACGTGCCACATAAGCTTTGGGAAGAAATCAGTTTGTCAGTACCGTCTCAATTGTCAGTTTATGAGAGGAGCGCAGTACCTTTGGACAGTATCAAGAGACCTGTGGTAGCCATGCAAGAGTCAACACCTAACACCACACATGAGCAATTTGAATAGCACTTGCACTTTTGATTTTGAAGTAAATGATCCATCTTTACACTGGCTCTGTTGCTCTTGGGTGCATGTTTCAAAGTGTGTTTCTCAGGTGTAACAGTTGGCAGTACACTTGGTGATTCTGCACAGAGTATACATTCCTCAAATGTCAGTCTTTTTTGCAGTGAACCTGGCCCACTTACACCATTTATTCTGACTGACCACTGTTCATCTGTAATTGATCTCACATTTCTCTGATTCAGCCATGTCGATTGCTTTCTGCCTCTTCCAGTCCATATAATCTGTCCCCAGTCCATAAGTGATAGTCATCATAGTCTTCATAATCGTCTTATTTCGGGGGTGTGGTGGTCTTATCCTTAAGGGTTGTGGTTGGTTTAACAGTCGGTGTAGTTTCCGTCACTGCCTTAATGTCAACATGTTTTGTAATTGCTGCTACGTTCAGACTGAAAAAATGACTTAGAGTTGTGTATTTTGATGGCTGTGGGGATGAATGACCTCCTGAAGCACTCCGTCCTACACCTCAGTGACAGGAGCCATTGGCTCCAGTTTACGAGCCACCTCCTCATATTTGCGATCGGCCTCCTCTGCAATGTGTTAGGCCTCCTTCAGCTGCATTTCCTGAATCTCCATCTTTTCTTTGCCCTTCATTGCTTGGTTCTCAATCACCTCTTGATCACCTTCATTCCCCTCTCCTCTCACCTTCATCCCTCTCTTTCTTGCTCCATCTCTATCTTCTCCTCGTCCTTCATTGCTTGATCACCTTCATCCCTTTCTCACTCTCATCTACAGTCTTCTCTGCCTCCTCTAGCTTCTGCAGCACTGTGGCCAGTCTCTCCTTGGCTCGGTTCAACTCCTCCTCCACCAGCTGGATCCTATGGTTCAAAGCTGCTACATCACCCTCAGCTTTCTTTCAGAGTTCCCATTCACTGTCCATTATTTCTGGCTTCTGCCTTCATGGGTGCGATAAATGATAAGTTTGTGTGTAATGATAAATCATAAATGACATCAGAGACACATCCACCCATTCGCTCACACAAGCACACGCACATTCACGTGCTATGCACTGGGAGCAAATTGGGGGGAAGTGGAATGTACTTTCAAACCTGGAATAAAAGACATTGTGATCACTACAGGGTTGGTCTCCTATAGTTGGTATTGGTCTGCAATGCAGAGCTTTCCTTTGTTTTTGCACAAAGATCCTTTTGTTATGTTGGATACAATGTTTTTAAATATGTTCTAGTTGTATGCTCAGATTTTGTCATTGACATCTTTATGAAATCTTTCTAGCTTCAGTATGGGATGGTGAGATTGTAAAGCAAAATCTGTCAATTTGTCACACCCATCTTTAGAGCCATTGTTGTGGAGTGGAATTAAAAAGTATGTATGCAGGGACAGCTGGTATAAGTGGGCTTACAGGACTAAGCTCTCCCAAAACTATCTCTTACACGATGAGGATTTTTTTTTAAGTAACTTACAACAGATTGTTTTAAGTTTTGGTGAAACCAAGGGTAAAAAAAAGGGTGGATTTGAAGCATTTGTTGGACAAAATTAGAAAATATGGATGCTGCACAAGTCACATTGGTGTTTCCACCGTTAAGCTGTCCATGTTACGAAAATGCTGATTCAGCATTGTGAGATGTATGGTCGGATAATACAGTGGTTAGTGAGGCTGGCTACCACACGGGACATTAGTTCGAAACACAACCTATATGAGAGTTGTTTTTTTTTTCCATAGTTCAGCGTTAATATGATAATAATGTAAATAAGTCGCACTTCTTTATTTCACATATTTTGCATGAAAACACCAACTGAGTCTGTTAAAAATGTACTGTTAGTAAAATAGTTAGTGATTTTCATGTCAGTCTTATGATTGATGCTTGAAGAAGTGACTGAATAGATCAACACTTAATAGAACACGAGTGGGTCCTCAGCTAAGGCTACATATTTTGAGTGTTTTTGAAACTACTACTACTCAGTAGTTGGATTTTTTATTTGGTGTTTGTTGGTATTTGTGTCAAAAAAGGCTGAACTTACTGAAAGAATTCTGGTTTGAATTAAAATACAGCTAATTTAGTGTAAAGGGAATAGTTCCCTTTCTAGCATTGCCACTTGCTTGTCGTTTTGGTTTATCATTACATTTCTTTTTCTGTGTTTTCAAGTATAGTGTACCTGTTACTGATGTAAGTGTGTGTATTGTAGGTGATGTTTATTTTTGCTAATGTGTTAACTATTTAATCAGTATTGCGCATTTGTTAGCCCACCCACCAATGTCACCACCATCCACCACTGTGCATAAATTAACTTTTTTTTTTTTTTTCTTTTACTCCTCCCATCTCCCAACACATCCTCGTTAACTTGACTGGTGATTGTGAATTGTTTGTCTACCTGCAATGGACTGACGACCTGTCCAGGGTGTACCCGGCCTCTCATCCAATGACAACTGAGATAGGCTCCAGCAACCCCCACGACCCTTGTGAGAATAAACAGTTGTAGAATGTAGCTGAGATGTGACATGTGACACCAGATGTGGGAGTCATCAGGCTGAAGAACGAGGCCTGCAGGGCATGGTTGGTCTGTGGGTCTCTGGTAGCAGCTGATGGGTGCCAGATGGCTAAGAATACCGTGGCCAGGGTAGCTGCTGAGGCAAAAACTCAGGTGTGGGAGGAGTTCGGTGTTGTATTATCATGATAATGCCTGGATTTAGGGATGCATTGTGCAATGCAACAATTTTCTCACAATATTATTATATTATGAACTGTTATTACTTTATGAGCGACATCATTAAGGCTCATAATGTAATAAGTTATTACATTATTACAAAGCCATTATTGCGTTATGCGGTCATGATTTTATTACATTACGAACTTTTGTTACGTTTAAGTCCCTTAGGTCCTCTGATCAGCTCCCCTTGGCCATCCCTAAATCCAGGGTGAAGCTCAGGGGAAACCGGGTGGCAGTCCCAAAGTTTGGAACTGGGTCCCTCTGCATGTTAGGCAAGCCCCCACTCTGCAGGTGTCTAAGACACATTTTTATACTTTGGCTTTTTCAGGCGCAACCTGAGTGATTGGTATTCTTTATGTGACTCTTATGAGTTGTGATTGTGAGTTGTACTTACTTGTAAAACCTTTTAGTCTCAACTGTGTTGTTTTAAATGTATATAAATTGATATGGTATTTCTATAAGGAGATGAGATTTTGATTCAGACTCAGACATTGCGTGTGACTGATGAGGCAAACTATGGATGGTGGGATCTAAAGTCTGTTTTGGACTCACAATACTTGTTTTTTATTGATCATTAACATTGTGTATCTCAGGCTTATGTGAAAATAAAACACATTGTTGCAATAAAGGATTCACATTGTATATCATCATCTACACTCCAGAAAATATCACAGTGGAATATCAATGACTTTGAATGAAGCTTCCTATTGAGCACTGAATTCTAAACTAACAGAATACCGTACTGTTACAGTAAACAAACATTGTCTGTTTCTTTTATTATAAAGAGGTTGAAGACACCACCAAAAATAAATAATCTCTTTCCCCTCCAATTCAAGTTGTGTGTGAATGGCATGAAATTTAACCTGGAAAGTTAACTTAAACAAAATTAGCAAATAAGTTTTTAAGTAATGTTTTAACATGTTTTCAATGAAATTGTCAGTGGCAATACATTGTTCTAACCACAATAACAGATCTTGCAATACAAACATTCACTGCAGTGCCAGAACTGATATTTTATGGTTTTATACAGGGGTGCCGCCAATTTAGTATATTTCGTATTTAATGTAGCTCGTATGCACTTTATATCGATAATATGGACTCTTAAAATGTCCTTAATATATATATTGTGTATTAACACACACAGAATTAGAAAACCTTGTGGTTGTTAGATTACTGAATACTTAATTATCTCTCTCCTTTTTATTTATCTTTTCTCTTTCTTTATTTTTTCTAGTTTCATCTTGCATAACCACTTATAAGAAAACCCCTCCACCTGTGCCACCTCGGACGTCCACCTGCTCCACAGCCTCCAAGCCATATATCTCCATTACAGCCCAGAGCAGCACAGAGTCTGCACAGGTACTGCACAGACAACTAGTATGTGATGTTAATCTGCCATCTACATTCTGCATTGCGGGCTGTCCAGTGTGGTCTGAGTTTGGCAAGGGGAAGAGAGCTCTTTGCATCAGGGTGTTTGGGATTTTTTTCAGTGGTGGCTCAATACATATCAACAGTAAATGCAGAGAGCTTTGTTCTTCTCAGGAGAACCATGAGACAGTTTAAGAGCTGAGCTTACCATCTGTAGGACTCATTTGTTTGCCTGTTTCTGCTCAAGGATTTCTCATGTGTCCTGCTCACCATTATTAGCACCCCTTAATTTCTTGCACAACCTCTACAGTATCTTCGGAAATAAATGGAAATGTACCATCATCAGGATCTTTTAATTGGAGGTCCAAAGTAATTAGACAAAGAAAATTGTTTTTTCAACTTACATATTGTTATTTCAAAGAAGAAACCGAAAAAAACAGCATGTGCAGCAATAATGGCACCCCTCTTTAATATTTGGTTGCACACTTTTTCGTAGTGATGATAGCCTCCAAATGTTTCTTGTAGCATCTATAAGCTTCTTGCACTTCTCAGCTGGTATTTTCTCCCACTCTTTCTTTGCAAATTGTTCAAACTCTTGAACGTTTGCAGGTTTCTTTTCCCCAATGGCAGATTTCAGTTCATACCAAGATTTTCGATCAGATTGAGATCAGGACTCATTGCTGGCCATTTTAAAATAGTCCATTTTTTCCTCTTCAACCATTCCTTTGTGCTTTGGGTCTTTCTTTGTCTTGCTGGAGGACCCATGATCTTCGACTCAAACCACGTTTTCTTACACTGAGTAGGACATTTTGCTCTAAAATCTTTTCATAATTCTCTGATTTCATGATACGTTCTGTGATACGATCAAGGCCTCCAGTACCAGATGCAGCAAAGCAGCCCCACAGCATTATGGATCCTCCACCATGCATAACTGTTGGTAGGGTGTTCTTTTCCTTGTAGGCTTCATTGCGCCATCTGTAAACAAACTGTTAGTGTGCATTGCCAAAAAGCTCTATTTTTGTTTCATCTGTCCACAGAACATTTTCCCAGAAGGATTGTGGTTTGTCCAGGTAGTCTTTGGCAAAGTCTAGTTGTACCTTTTTATGTCTTTTCCTCAGCAATGGTGTCTTCCTTGGCCTTCACCCATGAAGCCCTGTTTGGTTTAGTATGCGCATATGGTGCTTGTTGAAACCATGACCCCAGACTGTTCCAGGTTGCCCTTCAGGTCTGTGGATGTTTGACGTGGTGTTTTTTCCACCATTCGCACCAACTTTCAAAGACTTCTCAGAGTCTGTTTTGTTGTACTCTTCCTGTTCTATTTTGAAAAGATTTGTCTGTGTTTGTCAGTTTTACTTCCCTCTTTGTTCCTTTTCCCGCCTTAGTTGATTAGTGATGTGTTTCACCTGTGTCTTGTTCCCCCTATATATTCAAGCCCACACGACTGTTGATTCTCTGCCAGGTTGTCTTTGACCCTTGAGTCTTTGCTTTCCAGCCATCTTATTACATCTGTTTTTGCATATTATGCATGACCTGTTCTGTTCTCCTCAGTTTTGGATTTTGTTGCCTGCTCCTACCTGCTTGTTGCCTTATCCTGCCTGCCCTACCAGGTGTATGACCTGCTGCCTTGCTCAGATTAAAGATTTAGGATTCTGTACCGTTGCTTCCCTTCTTTGGTACTTGGTTAACGCTCACAAGCCTCCTCAGACTCTCAGCAATTTTTCCTCTTCCACCCACCTCCAGGGAGGTTCTTGACAGTTCCATGCTAGGCAAACTTCTTAATAACACTGCGCACTGTTGAAACAGGGATACCAAGGTCTTTGGAGATGGCCTTATACCCTTTGGAGGTCTTGTGTTTGCTAATTATCGCACTTCTGATGTCCTCAGACAGCTCCTTTGTCTTCTCCATTGTGACAAAGGAACAGGGGATAACAGATGGCTTTTTAAAACACAGAAGTCATCATTCATTGGCTAATTCATGTCACATGGGAACAGACAATTTATCACAGGTCATTCTCATTTGTGATTTACCACAGGTGAGTTACAAAGTGTTTCCATACTAATTTACAGCAAAAGTGCCAATACCAGTGACACAGCAAGCTTTAAGTTTTTCTATTTTTTTACTCCCATTGTTTATTGTTTTAAATTGTTGTTTATCATTTGCTCTTTTGTATCAAACACGAGTTCTCTATAGAAAAGAAATGTTTCACATGATTAAATTTTTTCAGAAGATATTCCACATTATGTACTTTAACTTCATGGGTGCCAATAATGGTGAACAGGACTGTAACTTGTTAATTTTGACAGCCATAAAAAAGCTTTTCCGATCACATCTGTGATTATTACAACCAAAGAATCAGACCTGAGGAGGACCAACACAGGAAGACTTCCACTTTCGGTGATAAATCATTGTATAAATACTTGAGTGAAAAGAAAGAAACAACCACAAAAATTCTGGTTCTTATAGTGTGTTTGGCTCTCCTGGAGATGCAATGTTTTCCTTTGTTGGCATGTTAAATAAAAATGCCATATTGTGTGTTACTGATCAAATGAACACATCTTCTTGAGCAAGGTTTTCCTGTATCTTACAAAACCAGGATGCATACATGGAAGAGGAGGGACCAAGAGGGGACATGACCATCCAATCAGGGCTCAGTAACTCAACAGAAAGCATTGACAGCATGAAAGCCTTGACAGCTGCCATAGAAGCTGCTAATGCTCAGGTTAGCGCTTTTGTTTTTGCAGTTGAATCATAGTCTCAATTTCACAGTAACGAAGTCATCCCTTAAAAATAGCCACCAAAAACGTCTAGTGTTTGTGGAATGAATATGAATATGTTTTTATATCTCTCATGATATTACTGTATAGGTCCATGGACCAGCCAGTCAGCATGTAAGTCACAGCACCATGACAGCCAGTACCTCCAGCCCCTCAGTTCTGAACAGGGGATCAATGATTGAAGACCACCGGGATGAATACAAGAAAGAAGCTCTCAGGAAGGGCAAATGTCTCTCTATAGGCATCCAGGTATTCATGAGAACTAGACGAAATAGTGGGATTCAGTTACATATACATTATTGAGCCGTGTATCTATGTTTCTACTCACTTGTCTCTAGAACTGTGACTCTTTGGTGACTCTTTGGTTTTCCTATTAGTTATAATTAGAAGGAGGTTCTTTATGTGTTTTTTAGGTGGACGGACCAGAAGAGCTTCCAGATCCAGAGGATCCATCCAAATTCACCTCTGTAGGGGTGCAAGTGGAGGATGACAGAGGGTGACAGTTTTAATTTCCCTTACCATATAGATTTTTTTTTCCTTGAGTTGTTTCACTTACCTGATGAGGCACAAAGGTGAGCCCTGAGCAGGCTCTCATTTCTGATGCCAAGTGTCAAGTACTGGGGTGGTTACACTTGTCGACGGTAATGTGGGTGTTGTAAGGTTTAAGGAGGACAGAATCCTCCCGTGGAACAGAAAGAGCAAACACTCACTTGATCTTTATTTTTAATATGATTTTAGACCATAAAAGCAGGACCTCATGCTCTTTCTGACATTCTAGCTTTCAAAAAAATTCAGAAATTTGGACTCTTTCTATTGTTGTGATGTTGAATTAACAAAGTAAAATGTTAGCTTGTTCACCCACTAAGAGGAAGCATGAACATTTAACAGGGATTGTTGATTTACTTACATTGTTCTGGTATTACAGCACTTTGGTTCACTGAGGTTGTTTTTAAATGTGCTTCAGAAATGAATTCTGACTTGACTTGACTTGAGCTGCTTTAGACCATCAACAGACTGTTTAGTTTTAGCCCACTGATTATGTATTCTTGCAATAGTAATTCAGAAATACAACAGAAGGAAGCTGCAGAATAAGATGCTGTAAGACTTAATTTGCACAGACTACATGGCCAAGCCTCTGGAATTCACTGACTGCCAGTTCAAAGCAAATTCAATATTCTGAAAATGTCTGAGTTAAGTTCTGCTTAACGTTTGGCCAGAACTGTAACCATAACATGAACCATTATTTACTGCTGTTTTATCAATCTATTTACCCATCTTATTTGAAATTTGATTTATGTTGTTCATTGCGGTTGTTTGCGGACTTCTGCCATTGCTTTTTTTCATTTTATTGCAAATACACAGCACTGTTTCTAAACAATAATATCAATGTAACTGCCTACTGATGAGACTGGCATAAATGCAGCTATGCACACATGTACACAACTTTTTTTTTTTAATTTTTTTTTTAATTATTTGTTTATTTATTTATAATTGGGTAGTAGGTTTCCTATTGACTTTCCACTTTCCTATGACGTTCTGTCCATCAACTGCCATCTCAGTGATTGAGAAAGAATTATAGTTGCCTATATCTTACAGAGCATTGATTACTTCATTGCAGAGGAGCTGTCTTCTCCTTGAAATATTTTCCCTTTGTCCAACAGACTTCTGTTCTTCAATCCATGTCATTTCTTGATAGAACATAAACTGTACAGAGATGGATGTGTGACTGCTCCCCAAAAGTGAAAGCAAAGCATCTGCCCTGCTGGCTGGCTGCGGGGCAGGTAATAAGCGCCACCTTCTCTATGTTAGTGGATGGGACTCAAACTAAAACACTAAAATACACATCAAATAAATATCTTTTTCAAGGATAGATTCTAGGTAGCTAATATAATGTGTGTACTCAAGTATGCACTATTCTGATAAGCTTTTTTTTTAGTTAGTTATTTGTCACTATAGAAACAGGATGTGATCTCATAATGACTACTAGTTGCCATGCCAACCACACTGTAAAGCAATCCTGTGAGACCAGTAGGAATAAATAAAAAAATAAGTACAGTGTATAATCCAACATTTCTATGTCACTGGCAGAGTTAGAGCAGAGCACAATATAAATTAAACAAAAACACAACTTGTCCAAATCCCTGGCAAACTAGCATCAGTTTGTCCAGTGGTAGGAAATGGAGAGGCATTGTCCCTATTTATATACAGTCTAAGTCATAGAAGCCAAGTGCTCATTTTAATAAATCAGTCATCATTTATAATATCTTTAATACATATTGGCAGTTAATAACATTTTCTACTGTTACATCTACTTTTTAGCAACTAACACACAATCACCAAGCAACTTTTAATAGCCAAATATACATTTGCTTTTGAACCTTTCTAGTCATCTCATCTCATCTTTTGTACCGCTTAATCCTGCACTAGGGTCGTGGGGGTTGCTGGAGCCTATCCCAGCTGGCATCGGGCGAGAGGCGGGGTACACCCTGGACAAGTCGCCAGCCTATCGCAGGGCTGAACCTTTCTAGTTTATATGTTAAACAGTACATTCATGTCGAGGGTTGCTCTTTCAGATTTCAGATTTGAGATCCGAGACAGAGAGGATCGCTGCAGATCCCACCCACCCTGGCCATGGACTGTTTGTACCTCTCGCTTCACAGAAGAGGCACAGAAACATCAGAACCACAACCAGCAGAGAGACAGCCTCTTCCCCAGAGCTGTGAAATCAATCACCCCCCTCCTTGCATACACACACACTCAATCCTCCCACCTGACACAGACACACAGCTCCCCCACGACCTGGGTCCTTGATATTTGCTTGATATCCTTGATATCCTTGATATTTGCTTAAAACAAATATCAAGGATATGGAGTGTGAGTGTCAATATCATATATGTGCGAAACAGAAGACAAATGAGAAGGAAACAGAGAAGCGGTTGCTCTGGCTGAGGCCAAAGGAGAAACCCTGGCGTCGGGGGTAGGCGGGCCTAAATTCCCCAGTGCACCGGCCAGCTGCACCTGATCACCCAAATTATTATTAATTTCAAACTGCATATGATGAAGTACAAAATGAACAACAAAACATTAGTTCTGGGCTTTACAGTCACCAAAGTCATGTTAAATCATGTGTGAGGATAACCACAAACTTATCTGTCAAAGTTATCTTCAGCTGTAACAAAGTTGATGGACTACTCAAAAGATTTTTGACATTCGTCATTTCTATAAAACCAGTGGGATCTACTTGTGTAGGTTGAGTATTTTATTCCAGATTATTATTAATAAGTGTATAATCATATTTTACCATGAATCGTATTTGATTTTGCTTGAAGGGAGCATATGGAGCTGGTCCTCTTCCACAGAGCCCACCATGTTGTGCTGTCATATTTCCACTGTAGCCCAGACCAGATAAACCAAACACTTTTAAAATTTTATGTTGAAGTGGTGGCCACCGTAGATTCTCCTCTTACATCCTTGTAATATGTAATATATGTAATGTACAACATCTCCACTAGATGACACTAAAACCTACCTTCCAGATTTTTAAAACAGTACTCAAACAATTGTCTGTTATTTGTTAAAGTCTGAATCATATGGGTGGAAACCAGAGTAGTGCAGCCCAGACGACCTTGTTGTGACATCCTACTTAGTAGTAGGCACTTACCTTCATTGTTTCCTGTCCTGTCCTGTTCCAGTTTCCACACAAATGCCAGGTCTAAAGGTTTCCCAGCAGAACACTGCATTGTAATATGGTTTCAGTCTTGGTTAATGTTATTTATTTCTACTGTCAGTTTTAATGTTGTGGCTGATTGTTGTATATCCATGGTTAAAAACTGGAAAAATCTTGATGTATGGTATTTGCTGTTTGTCTCCCTCTGGTGGACAGGTATCGTCGGTTCCAGCGCTCCAACAGTGTGACAGCAGCTGTACAGGTAAGATTTGCTGCTGCTTTGTTTTGCTTAAATCATATTTCTCTTATTTCATAGCTAATAAAATGTTTTGTTAAAATTATTAATCAAATGTAGTGGACATATTACCATGGCCAAAGAAATGTGCCATACTTTTTGTTTGGATTTTGATCTGGAATTTCATTTAGATCATATTTTTCTGTTTTCTCATTTTACTACATTTACTTGACCACATTTATGTATCCTGTGGTTGTCTGGACTTATTTCACTTTGACTCTAAATTCAGAATTATTTTGTGACATACTTAGAAAATGTTCTACTGATTAAGAGTTAAACTACTACTTAGAGGACTATTTATTTAGCCTTGTTAAAGGTGTGCTCTCTAAATCCACTTTTGTATTAAACCATGACAATACAACCAAGCGCAGTCAGAATAAATATCAATTCAGGCTGAACAGATTTGCACTATTTACAACCATTCACTCAGGTACTGATTTATTACTTTTTTCATCCAGGCAGATCTGGACATCCCAGACATACTAGACATTCCGCTAGACTCTCCAGACACTGATATGGAAGTCCTGTCATCAGGTGCCATCTCTCGACAATATTCCCGTGATGCCGCAACTTCTACTGTCAGCATCCAGGGCTCAGGGAACCACTACCACGCGTGTGCCTCAGATGACTATGAGGATGTGGGCTTTGACCCGTCCATCCTCCCTCCTCCTGACCCCTGGATAGACAGTGTATCAGATGACCCGCTTAATGTTACCTTCAACAGCTCTGCTATTCTGGAGGTATGTGGGAGCTCATTCAGTGATGTTAATCCACAAACTTATAGTGCATTTAACAATTTATGTCATCGTGTTAGTCACAGTATTGTAGAGAGAACTATTAATTTCTCCCAAATGTCGTTGCCTGGTCAAACAGATTGAAATTTTTTCAACCTCTCAAATTTGTTGAATGAAAAGATTGAGGAGTTTGAACCTGAGACACTAGAATATAATATCAGAGTATGAAAACACAAAAAAACTAATTTAACAAAACCAAAATGACACAGCAAGTGGTGATGCTAGAGGGACAGCTGGTATAAATGGGCTAACAGGGGAAAGCCCTCCCAAGCTAATACAAAAAACATGAGAAATTTTTTTCACAGGTTGATTTAAATTTTGGTGAAACAAAGGGCAGCAACAGCACCAAGAATTCTAAAGAAAAACACAGAATATCTCTAAATGGGCTGATTTATTACTGTCCCAGCACCCCCAGTCTGCTCCCATTCATTTAGTTCTTGTAAGTGATTGACAGGTGTCATGCCACGCACCCATCATTCACTTGGATTAAATCCAGTCAGCCCTCAGGCTGCTGGTCAAAAGTACTGCTGGTGTCAGAGGGGGAGGAGGGGGAAGAAGTTATACCACACGTTGAACAAGGCGGATTACTTGATTTCTAATTGATTTCCAATCCATTTTTCTGAATGTCTTTGGAGGAAAAGTTGGAAGTTAGGACATTGGGATCACATCGGCCAAATGCTGTTCAAATAACCTAAAGTGACAAACGACAAAATTTATTCATTTTCGTGTTTCTTGGTTTGAAAGAAAGGACTGGCTATTTCCATGTCTGTATTTTGCATGAGATATGGCATGGACCCAACAAGAAATTGTGGATTGTCAGACAAAACTAGAAAACATGGATTCAGTGCAAACTACATCGGAAACAGCGTTAAGCTGTCCATGTTACAGAAATGCTGATTTAGCATGGCAAGATGTATGGTTGGATAGTACAGTGGTTAGCGACACTGGCTGCCACATGGGACATCGGGGTCCAAGTCCCAGTGATCTTCACTCTTTAGACTCAAAATGGATTTTATTTTTCCCCATAGTACAGCATTGGTTGTCATAGTTGCATAAAGGAAAATTCTCAGCTAAAGCTACAATTAATTACAATTAATTAAAGTTATTTATTTTTTTGTTCATATTTCCCAAAGGTTGCACTTTTCTATTTCACATATTTTGTGTGAAAACATCAACCTAGTCTGTTAAAAATGGCTGTTAGTGAAATGTTGTGATTGTCATGTCATGTACATTTGTTTTCATACTGTGATATTTTATTCTACTACCTCAGGTTCAAACTGCACAATCTTTTCATTCAGTTAATTTGAGAAGTGTAAAAATTTCTTTGATTTGGGTCGCAGCTTGTCATTAAGGTGTGATGGTAGCTAGGTCCAGAAGCCAGACCAGTTGAGAACCACTGATGTAGAGCACTAAATAAGTATAGTGTACCTATAATTGATGTAACTGTAGGTGATGTTTCTTTTGCTGCTGTGTTAATTATTTAATCGGTATTATGCGTTTGTTACCTCACCCACCAAATTTCACCACCACCGCCACTGGAAGGAACTATTCCCTTTTACCCTCAATTATTCAGTCTCTTCTTCAAGCGTTATTCATAAGGCTGGCAAGACAATCACAACATTTCACTAACAGCCATTTTCAACAGACTCCGTTGGTGTTTTCATGCAAAATATCTTAAATATTTTACAGGCCTAGCAACGCCCCTGACTGAAACTATAACAACCTACACTGCACTATGGAACAAAACTCTAGAGTCTAAGGATGCTCATTGGTTGTGTTTTGAACCCAGATGTCCCATTGGTAGACACACTAAGCAGTGTACTAGCCGACCATATGTCTCACAATGTTGAATCAACATTTTCGTAACGGTTTGCCCAAAACACAACTCCTGGGAGGCATCCGAGAGGCATCCTTACCAGATGCCCTGGCCACCTCAGCTGTCTCCTCGCAACGTGGATGATTGTTGCTTGTACTCTGAGCTCCTACCATGTGTCTGAGCTACTCACCCTATCTCTAAGGCTGAGCCCAGCCACCCTACAATCTTGTTAACTTGTCATTACCCAAAGTTCATGACCATAGGTGAAGGTAGGAACTTAGAGTGACCAGTAAATTGAGAGCTTCACTTGTCACATCATTGCTGATGCTGCTCTGATCGACTTGTCGATCTCATGGTCCATCCTACCCTCACTCATGAACAAGATCCCAAGGTACTTGAACTCCTCCACTTGAGGCTGTCGCCGGGAGCCAGTGGGATATGGAGTGGCATTGGAAAGAGTGTCCTCAATGGAGAACTGTCTTGCGGTGGCCGAAGTTGACGCACTTTTTTGGGTCTTTTGCTCCTTCAATACTTTATCTTACACCACTTTATGGCAGAACTTTAAATGGTTAAATAAATTTGTCGTGTTGCTTTGGGGTGCAGACACAACGGCGCAACAAACTTTGCAAACAATCTCCTTCTGCTCCACGTCTGACAATTTGAATCCAAAATGTCTCCAAATGACTGAAGTTGTCCTACTTTCTTTTCAACTAAAGGCTCAGGCTGGCTTTCTGCCATGTTGTCAATTGCTGTTCCACAATTGATCCACACACGTCACACACTTGCTGCAACGTGAGGTGCGTTTGCGGTGCTTTTACACCACAGGAACTTGCAAACACGCCACGCAGCGCATAATTGTAAACATTTTTCTTCGATTACAGTGTTTTTATGATCGTGAGAAGCCAAAATTAGAAATCACAATCAAAATTCGATTAATCATCCAGCCCTAACTTTACACTAACGGAGGACAAAAGTCAAATAGCTGAGTGCACTGTTTTTGTTTTGGTGCAGCAAATCAGGTGTATAGCCTAGAGTTTTTTCGTTTTGATTGTGTGTCTTAAGAAGCCATGGGTAACTTCTGCCTACAGTATTCTAGTGGAGATGCTATTATTTTGTGTTAATTCATAAAATGATTTATTGCAGCTTTGCAATGTCATTGAGGTATAATGTGACTTTTCTGTTTATACACTGAAATTATTTCATTTAATTTAAATATTTGCACCAAGTTGCACTTTTATTTTATTTCAAACATTAAAATGCTGCAGCTGGTGCAGTGTTTACAAATGCTGTTAAAAACTATGTGAGTTTTAAGTTTTAATAAATCACTGGATAACTTCAGTTGTGGTCACATTTTTCCTTTCTTTCTTTTGGGGACCAGAATAACTGTTGTACTGTGATGTTTTTAGATGTCAGTATTAAGAAAATTACGTCCATGTATTATTAACTACTTTTAGTAACAAAAACAAACGTATCGGTTCGGTATTGGCCGATCCTCAAGGCTGCAGTATCAGTATTGGTATCGGGTGTGAAAAAGTGGTATCAAGCCATCCCTAGTAATAATGGCTCCTGTTGTGAGAAAAGTGTTGCATTTTCATAATGTCTTAGTGTAGCAACTCATAATGTAATAATCGGCTCATAATGTAATCAAATCATGAGCACATAATGTAATAATGGCATAACTTATTACATTATGAGCCTTACTTGTGCCGTATAACATAACGTAAAAACAGATTGTGTAATAACGTAAAAACAGCTCATAATGTAGCTCATGTAGTAATGTAATGGCTTATATTGTGACAAAACTGCTGCATTATCATAATCTATTGGTTTTATATAGCTCTTTGTCAAAGACACTCACTTTACATTGGATGTATTATTCATCTGTTCACGCTGGTCCATAAAAGTTATCAACAGAACCGGTGAAAAGGGTAGACCTGGTGGAGTCCAACTGTCACTGGGAACAGGTCCGACTTACAGCAGACTACACAGACCAAACTCGTGCTGAATGGCACTTAGCAAGGAGCCATCCAGCCACTCCCACAGGATGCCTCTAGGGACACGGTCGTAAGCCTTCTCCAAATCCACAAAACACATGTGGACCGGGTGGGCGAGCCCTTCCAGCACCCTAGCAACACCCAACACCCCTCAATCTGAGATTCAAGGGGTATAAAGCCATTCCTTCCACCACCTGACAATAGGCCCACTTAATGTCAGCAGCTCTTGAGTTGCTGCCTACCAGTCCTGAGGCGATGGTTTGCCAGGATCTTGGCATCAGAGCCGACCGATTCCATAGCCTCACCGGACTTCTCCCACATGTGAGTTTTTGCCTCAGCAGTTGCTCTGGCTGTGGGCCGCTTAGCCATCTGGTACCTGTCCGCTGCTTCCGGAGACCCACAGACCAACCGTGACCTGTAGGCCTGCTTCTTCAGCCTGATGGCTCACCTCACCTTTGATGTCCACCATCAGGTTTGAGGTTTATTGCCTCAACCAGCACCAGCGAACTTGCAGCTGCAACTTGTCCAGAACATACGGTCGCAGGTGAGATGATACAAATATCAATCCTCCAACCTTCAGTCCAGACCATCATTGTGCCAAGAGAATCCTTGAACAACCTTGTATTCAAACATGATGTAAGTCATGGAAAGACTGTGACTCTCACAGAAGTCCACTTACTGAACACCGCTCAGCTTCAGATCAGGCAGGGCGTTCCTCCCAGTCATACCCATGCTGTCATTTCCCACATGAGTGTTGAAGTCCCCAGTCAGGGTGCAATCCTGCATCCATCCTAGGGCGTCCGGGGTGCGTACTCTGAACTGCTGTTTAGCGCATAAGCGCAAACAACAGTCCCTTCGGTCCAGGGAAGCAACCTTTTCGTCCACCCAGGAGAACCCCAACATACAGACAGAGAGTATGGGGGCAAACCTCCCACGCAGCAAACCTCTCTCAAGGACTTGGGTTCCAGAGTTGATGCTATGTGTCAAGGTGAGGCCAACTATTCAATAGCACTCGACCTCTACCACAAGCTCTGGCTCCTCCCCACTGAGAAGTGACATTCTATGTTCCAAGAGCCAGCTTCCATAACCCAGGATCAGATCACCAAGGCCCCCGCCTTGGCCTGATCCACAGAGCACCGGACCCTTCATGCTCCTCCTGGGGAGGAGAGGCCATGCATCCCATTCAAACTGGGCTGTCTGGACCCCATGGGTGAAGGCCCGGCCACCAGGTGCTCACCCATGAGCCCCAGCCCCAACCGTTATTGTGTCCTATATTTATTGTAGCAACTGTAACAAATTAAAAAACAGTTTTAAATGAACTGCAGTCCCTCGTCTTCCCTAATTTACCCTCTTTTCCTGTCGGCTTTTGAGTTGGTTACTGTCATGCCACCTATGTACAAGTTATAGTCAAAGGGGTATAAATTCCTTCCACCACCTGACTTGCCACTTCCCCTAGTGCTTATTCTGTTTTTTTGATATACTATATTGATCCCTGATGGGGAAATTCTGTCCTGCTGTTTGTGGGGAGTATATTGGGCACCGAAGGCCACCACCACTGCGCCACAGCCCCCACCACTCACAGCCTCCACCAATTCGGAGTCAATATGTGCAGTTTTGATGAATTAGGCTTCTCTTCCTTGCTATGTACAGCGGGTAAAATAAGTATTGAACACATCACAATTTTTCATAGTAAACTTATTTCTAAAGGTGCTATTGACATGAACTTTTCACCAGGTGTTGGTAACAACCCAAACAATACATAAATAGAACAAAACCCAAACGAATAAGAAATTAAGTTCTTTGTAATAGTGTGAAATGACACAGGGAAAGAGTATTGAACACGCTTACTGATATTTATTAAATACTTTGTACAAAAGCCTTTGTTGGCATCCATTGCTGAGGTGTGATTTTGGCCCATTCTTCCACATGAACAGTCTTTAAATCTTGAGGGTTCTGTGGGCCTCTTTTATGAAGTGTTCTAGTTCTTTCCATAGATCTTCAATTGGATTCAAGTCAGGTGATTGGCTGGCCCATTCTAGCAGCTTTATTTTCTCTGAAGCCAGAGAGTTTCCTTGGCTCTGTGTTTGGGGTCATTGTCTTGCTGAAATGTCCACCCTCATTTCATCTTCATCATTCTGATGGATGGCAGCAGATTTTTCTCAAGAATGTGTCATGTGTCTGTACATTTTTCTATTCATCCTCTCTTTAATTATATGAAGTTTGCCAGTACCATATGCAGAAAAACAGAACTACACCATGATGTTCCCACCTCCAAACTTCACTGTCAGTATGGTGTTTTTGGGGTGATGTGCAATCCATTTTATTACATTATGAGCCAATTATTACATTATGAACTTTTATTACATTTAAGGTATTACATTATGAGTTGCTACACACTCCTTTCGTACAGAGACTGAATGGCTCTCAGGGGGGACATCCACCCCATACTCCCAGAGCATCCCCCACAGCATTTCTCTGGGCATATGGATGTAAGCCTTTCCTGTTATCCCCAGTTGACACTAAATTTATACAAAATTTGAAACAATTACAGTGAACAAGATTAAACCTGCTTTACATACCATGAACTTCATGTCCTGTTATTTCTCACCTCTTGCTCGCGTTCTTACAAAATTTCTACATATGGGTGGGATCTGCTATGTATGTTTCCAGTATATCTATCTAAAATGTGTCTTGTCTTTTGAGCAGTATATTTGTACTGCTCAGAACCATCCGGTTCTAATCAGACTTAATCAGACTAATTAAATAAAAGTTTGGTAAAATACATATTATAGTTGATATATAATAAATACATACATACACTAAATAATAAAATATTGGCAAAACATTGTATTGTATTGTATTGTATTGTTGGCAAAACATTGTATTGTATTACCCATCACAGCATGTGATGGGTAATACATCATACATCATACATCATACAATTAAAGCAGCTTGCACTATTTCATCATTATAACTTAAAGAGATGCAGCCACTTGGTCCTTAAACAACAGACTAAAATATCATCAAATTAAATATTGTATCCCTACACCTTTGGTAAAAGTTAAAAAATAAATGAATAAAAAATGTATGATTTTCTGATATGATTTTAAAAATTATTAAAGCAAATCGTACAACGAGACTGGAATTTTAAATCACTCTGTGAGTTTTTAAGCTACTAAAATGGTTGTGTAGTGGGACTCACTGGCAGTTGCCATTTTTGATAGTCCCTCACTCTGTCTTAACTCTAGTGCAAATATGGGCAAAGAGAAGGAGCGTGAGTGGAGCTTAGGCAGCTAGGTGATGCAGAGGCACACAGCCAGTAACTCACAGCAACCTTTCCTTAAATTATGCATAACCTCAAGCCTTGATCTAATTCAGACGGATGAGTTGTATAAAAATGCACCCCATGTTGAGTGGACATGAGTGAGGAAATAAGCTATAATTGATTTTTTTTTTTTTTTTTGTCCTGTCAATTGGGATATAGGGAGCCACTGCACATCTGCATGAAAACTTCTGGTGTAGATATGCATTAAAAAAATTCCTGCCCTATGGTCAGGGTCTTAGGTTATGAAAAGTGTAGAACATTTCATTCTTGAAAAAATGGTTTAAGATACTCGCATTTGCTTTTATATGAATATTTGCCTGTCAGGCGGTGCAGCGGTCGGTGTGTCAGAGAGATGGACGCTGGTTTCTGAAGTTGCTGCAGGCGGAGACTGACCGCATGGAGGGCTGGTGTCGACAGATGGAGCTGGACCAGCGGGAGAATGACTTACCTGAAGACGGTACGACTTTTTGTGTGTGTTTATTTATCATGTCACTCCAAAGTTTTTCCCAAGAACAAGTTCATTCATTCTCAAAAATGAACTTCATTTTGTACTGTTGTATCTTGGTTTTGTATTTTCCGATTCCCTGTCCTAGGAATATTAACAAGAATAGAAATTTAAAGAAAATGATATTTGGGTTTTTTTATGATCAGCCTGTCACATTAGGACTGAAAGTAAATGGGCTTAACAGGATCAGGCGCTGCATTAGCACATTCAGACGAATTGTAGATTTTCTAAAGAACTGATGTATGTATTGTACATATTCTCTTTCTTAATCCTGTGTCTATGGTTGCAGTTCTGGGCAAAATGAGGACTGCCATAGGAAGTGCTCAGCTATTGATCTCCCAGAAGTTTCAACAGTTTAGAGAGCTGTGTGAGGAAAACCTGGTGAGTCTGTAACATTTGAGAACATGCAGTTAGTGCTAGACAATAAACAAATTCTGATTTAAAAATATATTACTTTTCTTCCATTTCTTTTTGCCCTCGTCCACTCAGTAGTTTTTCTTAAAAGTGCTTCTATGTTTTTCTCTTCTTACATCTATTTTTAGTTTTATTTATATTTAACATTTATTCATGTGGCAGTAGTTTATAGTTCTAAATACTTTAGCAGCACCAGTGATGGTAATGTCAGTCTTTACATTCTCTACCATGCACAGAAAGGAATTTCATTGTTGACATGTCAGCAATGAAATTCCTTTCTGCAAAGACTTGCAGACTATCCTTTAATTGTATTAAATCTGGGATGTTGGACTATTGCCTAGTGTTTTGCCTGATCTCTACTTCTGAGTCATCTCCTGTTCTTAGGGTATCACGCTCAGGTTACTTAAGAAAGGAGGATGACTATGGGTCAGTTCACCATATATTGCTTAAAAGATCCAATATCAACTGGCTGGTCCAGCAGCTGCTGATCATGGTCCAGCTAACCCAGTGATGAGATATTCCAAAACCATGTGAGAATTGATTAACACAGCTAACCATCCAAATTCTGTTCATTCAAGATGAGCACCCAAAAGATGAACCAAGACATTTTGGACAGTTCAGAGTTTGATGCAGATAACATTTTAATCTAGTGTGGAAAACATGACCTCTGTCAGTTCCATCAATGACCCTACCCATTTTTTTTATAACAATATGTTTTGTACTTTCACACATTTTTTTGATGACATATAATGTGTATAGCCCTTTGGGATAGATTTGATTTGGTATTGCATTTTTCAATATCATTTGAATGTTGTGGTGAATGGTGTGTTCAGTAAAAGAATAATAATGACTTTTAATCTAACAGAAAACATAATGTAATGAAATATATACAGTGTCTAACTATATGTTAAATGATGCGACTTCAGATGCAAAATAACAAGAAATAACTAATGAAATAACTAATTGAATATTATGACACTTATTGGTAGGACTGGTGTACATCAATTCCAGTTCACGAAGATCAAATTTTATTTCTTTTTAATGGAGGAAAAATACATTAAGGGTATACTTTTTTAAATTATTGCACCATATGCGGAGGGTTAAATGGTAGTATCTTGCATTACAACTTGTCCTGTAGTTTCATAAATTAGATTAACATGTTCATTAATGTCAAGCTGATTGAAAGCTTCCTTCCAAAATGTGTTTTGAAAGCTATTGAAAAGACAATAAAACTGTGACATCAACACATTTACTTACCTTACTTCTATTACTTCTTTTGCTCCATTTTTACTGTGCTAGAACCCCAATGCCCACCCACGTCCTGTGGCCTCAGACCTGGCTGGTTTTTGGGACATGCTTCAACTGTCTATCGAGAATATAAGCCTCAAGTTTGATGAGCTTCACCAGCTCAGGGCAAACAACTGGAGACCCCTGGATCCTCCTGAGAGAAAGGTACAATCATTTTCAGCACCGCAGGCTGAGTCACTGATGCCAGATCACATCTTATCCCAGTAATGGTCAAGACTGTCATCTGAATTGCTGATTCAATGCTGTGCCAGTGCTATTACCCCATGCCCATTCAAAATCTTAGTCAGTATACAATAGGAATCTCTTACTTGGCAACAAATTACTTTTCTCTGTGGTACACACAGGAATATTTCACAGCTCGGTGGCTGTGATGTAAAATCAGTTTCCTAGTCCAGTTCAAAGGGAACAGGACAAACCTTTAGGTAATATTTGCATTTCTGTTCACACCTATCAAGTTTATTGTTGTGTTTTGTTTTTTTGTTTTTTCAAAAGAAATTCCCATAATGAAAATTATGAATCAAGGCTATAACTTGACGTCAAGGAATTTGACTCCGGTCACTTTGCTCAATGGATTGTCATCACACACTGGCTTTCAGGGTCTGAAACACAGTATCCCAGGGACAAACCTTATGTGTATGGATGCATTCTCATAAATATGATCATTACAAGTGACAGTGACTAGAGTAACTACTGAAAATATCGCAACTGACTGTAGTTACATAAATGATTATATATTGGCAGAACTGAATAATTATTTCAGCAGGTCTGATCATATTTGGTTTGATCAAAATTAATTTTTAGTTGGAGTACTGTGTTTTGTAAATTTATGAGTGATTTTTTTTCCCCTTACCGCTAGCATCTAATCTTGGGGTTCATCCAGGTCAGTCACTTTTAAATAAGATCATTATGAAAAAGCAGAATGAGTTTAAATAACTATATAAATATATATATATATTAATAATTACAACTGATCTTAAAAAAAAAAAAAATGTTTAATGTTTAAATGTTTGAAACATAAGCCATAACTACCATGTTGTCCCCAACGTGACTGTATATGCCTCTGTATATGGTATAGTGTATGTCTGTCCCTTTAAGACAACCATTTTTTGTAATGCCTTGCTTTGTACAAAATCTATCGTCATATCATTGCTCAAGACCATAGCAAATGCACATAGCTTTATTTATGTAGAAGGAAAACACTGATTGACTCAAAGGGGTCTTTGCATCAGCAGATTTGATAGCTGTGATTGTGAGGATAGGGTAAAGTACTACTTGGTAAGTAAATGTTGTGCCTGTGAAGACTGTTTCTCTGTGGCCTTCAGGATGTGCTTACTATATTTTATTTAGTCTGGTCTGGATCACTTACTCAAAGTCTGTCAGACATTGAGATTAAGATTCTTACACAGTGTGACAGAGATGTAAGTTTGCCTGTTGCATAGTGTGTAGTGACCCTCATTTGTGTATAATTTTGTTACTGCACTATTCATTGAAAATATGTCCCTTTGCAATCTCTACAATCACCTGTTATTTAAAGTGCAACTGCCATTGAATGGCCTCTTAACATCCACATCACTATATAATATATATTTATTTGATGTCTGGTGAAGATGTCAAGTCAACATATTAGTCTAAACTCTAAAACTATCACGTACTTTCTTTATGTTGCCTGTAGTGTGATAGTGAAGTGATGTTGCACAAGAACAAGCCTCCCTGTAAAGTAGCTTTTATGGAGGCAAATACACAAAGTAAACATGCAGAACCATAGTGTAAGCCTTCATGGTATCTGACCTGGTCTCTATGGGGATATAGATTACCTTCTTAGCTGTATCTGTAAACCTTTAAAGATGCCTACTGCCTCTTCTGTTGCTGTCGTTGAGCAGAATCACTCGTAGGTTTGCTTAATTGTAAATATTGTGTCTGCTGGCTTCATCATTTGGTCTTATTGTCTTTTTCTTTCCTGTGTTTTTTTGTGTGTTGACAGTGAAGGTGTTTGCAAACTGCCACGTATCAATCAACAGCAATTTCAACAACACCACAGAGCCCTGACCCGTCTGGGCCTCCGTGGATCCATCATGTCTGTCTTTCCATCCATCTGTCCATGCTTCCTTCTGCTTCCTCCGCCACCTGCAGCCTCCTCACCATGTGTGGCTTTTTGTTTTGTGTGTTGTAGGTTGTAGTATCGAAATAGATAGACGAAAGAGTATGTGATTAATACTTCTACTCCACAAGCACATTTTTTACACTATCAAGCAAATGGTTTCACACTGGGTTACAGGGGAGCATAATCTGCCATAAAACACAATATGAACAAGGAATATAGGTAATATAAAAGCAAATAACATACTCTGAAAGAAAATTATATCATGAGATATTTGGGCTAGATGTGACAGTATTATCTGACTGACTGATAGAAATGGTAGCCAAAGCCATAGAATTATATTTTAGGACATTTCTATTAAATAAAATAGATGCAGGAACCAGCCCTGCTACATTATATGCAGCTAAAATTGTCAACTACCTACCATGCACACATGCAAAAACATTTACAAGACACTGATTGTAATGTCAGTGTGATTTGATAGATTGTTACAAATCAAAGAAATAAATATTTATTACGGAACTGTGACCGTGTTATTTATAAGTGTATGAATGAACCCATTGTAGCATACCTCCATTATGAATGAAAATGTTTGATGCAGTATGTTAAAAGATGTGGAAAATGATGAAGAATTATTCACCCACGTCATTTCTTATTACATGTGTTAAAGCACATGTAGCAATTCAATTTTAAAAAATATTAAATTAAAAATGGGCATCACAGACACATACAAACACACAAACACACCTTTTTACTGAAATGTTCAGCCTTCTCCACCTTCTATCCTCTCCCACCAGGAGAGGAGGATCCCACCTCCAGTGCCAAAAAAGCCACCCAAAGGGTATCATCATCACCCTCCTCTGGCCAGAGACCGCTCACTGGAGAGCTCAGAGAAACAGCGGCAGGAGGCTAGGAAGCGCCTGATGGCCGCCAAGAGAGCAGCATCTGTACGACAAAATTCTGCTACAGAGAGTGCTGACAGCATCGAGATCTACATCCCTGAGGCTCAAACAAGACTATGAGGACAGTAACAGGGACATACAAAGGTTGACATATAATACACAAATACACCAAGCTTACACAAAACACAAACAATGTATGGTTGTCCACACCACGGTATGGGTTGTAACCAAATATGAATGCGTTATTTATATTTGGTTTCAAATATTTACACAGTTTACCATGAACATAATACTGCTGCTCCTCAGAATTGCAATTTCCTTCTAGTAAAAATATAGATCTGACAGACGTTCATTAAGAGTATCTACATAATATATGAATTATTATCAAATAAAATTACATACACCGATCAGCCACACCTGGCTTTCACTTGGATGTTACTTAGACATGTAGCACCAGACTAGATCAGGCACCCTCACCCCAATGACACTCCTTGATGGCAGCAGACATCCCCAGCAGGATGCAGCCTCACACAGATATACACACAAAAACAACACAAAAAACCATGAAAAACATCATCATGTGTATGTGGGATGATCCACAGAGGCCCTTCCTCTCAACCCTTAGGAACAGGCCCCAACTAACAACATTGTTTTGCCTGACACCACAGGACACCCTCAGGAGGCCCATGTCCATTCTCTGATGAGTTAGATGATGAACTGTTCGGGAGGCACATGGGAGACCTACACAATATTAGGAAGGCAGTCATGATGTTATGCCTGATTGGTGTAATTGTATCGATCCCCATTGTGCCACAGAAACAGCTCTGATCTCTCAAGGCATCTTCTATAAAATGCCTCTGAAGGTGGCTTAAATGATCTTCTGCTTACTCACAAGAAGTTAGCAGACCATCCTTGAGGTTGTTGCCTCCATGGTTTAGTCAGTTTGGTTTGGTCAGCACACCTTACAAATGCTCCATTGGACTGAGAAATTTAAAGGCCAATTCAATGCCTAATTCATGTGTTCCTCAAACTATCCCTGAACTGTTTTTGCAGTGTGAAAGGCACATTTATCTTCATGAAAGAGTCCACTACCACAAAGGGGTTTGAGTGGTCTGCAACAGTGTTTCACCAGTTGGTACACAGTGGTGGTGGTGGTAACATCCATATAAATTCCAGGACCAAAGGTTTCCCACAGGACGTTGCCCAGAGCATCACACTGCTGGCTTATCACTATCCCATAGTAAATGCATATGGGCTTCCACAACAAATTACAGTATATTCCAGTACAAATACTCGGCTCAAATATCGAATGTGCCATAGCCAACATTAATTTCATGGGGTTTTGATGAGGCAACCTAAATCAGATAAGGTGTGAATGAACATCCAGTTATCCAAGATGCTTGGAAGAATCTACATGCCAAGTGTCGTTATTCCGTCACACCTATTACTGAACTACTAATAATTCATACTGAGTAAAATAAGAAATAAAAACAACTAATGACATTATTATTTAAGGTACATTCTAACAATTTCTAATGACATAATACAAACCCCTATCACTTCTGGTATACCCCTAGTACATATATGTTTGTGTCATAAACACATACGTATAAGGTGACTACTTAAAATTTTGTTTCCAACTACATAATACCGGGCAGTCATCACTATTTATATCTTTACAACCACCAGCTGATTTAACTGAATTTAATAATCGTTTCACTCACATAATGTATAATGAGGAAGATCCGGATGAAAGTAAAAACAGTGACTGAATGGATTTTGTTGGAGGACCACTACTGAAATGGTCTGCATGCTGTGCTCCTCTACCATAGTGGTACTCTATTTTTACAGTGTTTAATTCACCATTTCAAACACCATTGGTGGAAGCTGCCATACGAAGTGCTCATCTGCCATTGGGAGCAATTTCGGGTTCATTGTCAAGCCCCAAATAAACTTGAGCTAGGTCAAGGATTAACAAACCAACCTCACAATTGGTTGACACCCTGCTCCACTACCTGAGCCACAGCCGCTGACTATGTCTCGTAGTTTGGACAATTGTGGATACTCAGTGACGGTATGCTTAAAAAACATGTGCTTGTTGGATTGTCTACAATAAGAGGATTCTAAATCTCCTTTCTTATGATTGAACAGTGACTTGCTAACCTTGCCTGTCTACAGTTCCATATCCTTATGTGTCAATGACCAGGTAGAGCAGCTGGAAACACTTGGACCAAAGGCATATGCTGAATGTATAAGCTTGTTTGAAGCATTGTTTATTCTTTAGAATTAACCACCTTACTGTGTCATGTGGAGATAACGTACTACACAGTTTGATACTTGGGAGATGAACAAGCATCAAACAAGGTAATGTTATAAATCATGTGTACCCTATGCACAGAGGTGATGGACAATCTTACACAACATATAACTATATAAGAAAACACTTAGCATACACAATGATTTCCTCTCAAATTAAAAACACATGAAACAAAGGTAATTCTTTCAGGTCTTGTGGCTGTATCAACACTGCAGGCTGGTGTATTACAAAAACAGTGTCTCTCTCTTCCCTCTGGAAAAGGGATTTACTATGATCACTGTTTTTTCTTTCATCTTCCTCCCTATCTCCAGTTTACACCGGTTCTTTATGGAGCTTGAAATGTTTTAAAGAACTGCTGTTTTAGAAGAAACTTAGAAGTATTTTCATTGTTCTGGACATCATTAATTTTGTTTGTTAGTTTACAGCTTAGCAGTAATATTATTGGATCGCAGGGCCTGAGGCGTTGCAAACAGGAGCCATTAGACAGGTTCATGCAGGTTTTCTAAAACATTTTTCTGTATTCAAAATTGGTTTCAACACTGTCTAAAGGCTTGTGTGCATGCCTCAGCTCTATTTTAACTTGTGATGAACAAAACTATAAAAACATAACATAGATAGCCATTAAATGGATTATAAAGTGCCAATATTGTCAGACACTGTGTTACAGCCTCAATGTACTGATGCATAATATGTTGGGAAATTAACTGATCTGGGTGTTTGTATCACCACCCATGCACAGGTCACACATTTCCCCCCTTTTTGGTTTCATTTGTAATGAAAATGCTAGGTTCTAATAAGTAGTATGAAGTTTGTAGTGTCTCTTATGTAGCGACTGTAGTCACACAATTATAATATTGCAGTGATCTTTCTCGTTCTTCACTTGACATGCAAATAAAGCATACATTAAATGGGTTGAAACTGGCAGTATCAAAAATAAGAGATTCATCTGGCAATTTAAAAACATGATTAAATCTTCCAGGAACTAGGTAATTTAAATGTGCCTGATCAAAGTCTGAGATAGCCTCCAATTATAACCTATGGTATGTTATATCACAGTTTCTTATGTTACTGCAATGGTTTCAGTTTTAAGTATGTATGTTGACCGAGGATCTGGTCACATCAAATACTGACAAGCAAACAGGTGTTTTTGTAATTACAGATATTGGTATCTTGCTAACTAAAATATCTGCAAAGCTAAAATGAAAGCCTTCATCTTGAACTCTGCAGCAGTATCCTCATACATAAAAGCAGATTTACTGAGCTATTTTACATATCAGTATTCACTTAAGAATATGACACAAAAACAGTCGTTATATTTTGTAACAACTTGTATAACATATCCCTTCATCTGTATTACACTACCTACTACACACATCTAAATGCTGATGTGACCAGCCTCTTACTTAACTATATAACATCCTGTGATGCGAGTCAACTTCCCAGTGTGTGCTGATAGTTTGTCCTGATCTCTGCACTGATCTCTGTATGTAATTTTAGATTACAGTCTTAATGGAATTGTAGTCAAGGTTCATTTTCTGCTTATCCGGTGTCCCTTGGTCTGCAAGCAATTTGACTGAGTTTACAGAAATATATGGTAACAATCAACAGCTCTCTAATAACTCTGCTCAATGCATACATATTTATATGCAGCTTAACTTTCCTTTCAAAGTGGATATGCACAGAATTTGAACAATGTGTATTTGTCCTAGACAGGTTCTAAACAAAGAATCCCTTTCAGGACCTTTTTCAAACTGCAGATTTAAATGACCCAATCAAACATCTGTTGCTATTAAGTCATTGATCAACACTGCATCCAACACAGATCTGTACAGAAGTAGCAGCCATTGCTGTAAGAACGAAATCTTTTCCTCTGTTTCCTCGCAAAGTCCCTTGATTTCGCTGCACATCAGCTAACAGATGAAACCAATCACGCTAACATGTGACCGCTATGTTTACCTCTCCATGACAATATGGTTGCTGGTCAGGACCAGCTCACACTGAGAAGCTGATATTAGTCACGCTGAATACAGCCAAACAATAAGGATCCAAGCAATATTTCCTCATTGAGCACAAATGCTTGAAATGGGAACTTAGCCTAGAAGTCAGAATCTCACACCCTCTGCTGTTTTGAATTGCTTTTCCCTCTCCATTTTATGCATAATAATTTGCTAGAGCACTGCTGAAGTGCAAAGGGAAGTGACTTCGGCCACAGATGTTTAACACCAGTCAGTACTGATCAGCAGCAGCTGCCACTATTGCTATGCCTTCTGTGAGTTTTAGAAAAGAAAACTGAAGTGCCATCAGAAAACATTCCAAATCCATATGGATCCCATTTTCCATAGCCTGACAGCCAGATTGGACCTGGTTACAACAGTGACAATTAAATATCTTTGGGGCAAAGAAACACTTCATGTTGTTTATCTGTGATAATGCCATTTATACTACTAGTATTTATGCCAACATATATTGTGACAACTTCTTATATAAATACTGTCCATTTCTTCAGAGTAACAATATAGAGATCAAAAGTAGGATGCTGGTGTGTTGTTGATGAAAATATTCTGTACTTATTTTCTTCTTTTGTAAAGATTATGCGTGTGTGCGGGGGAAGCAATGTAATTTTGTATAGAATCTGATTACCTCTGTGTCTAAATGATAATGATAGCGACAATGACAGTGAGCCATATTCAGTGTGAAATACCCTTCTTATTAAGAGGAAAGGGCCTTACAGCTGATGAATAAATATGTTGTTTGTTTGTTTGTTTGTTTGTTTTTACTAATTTCTGTTACTTTTGTTTCTCGTAGCAAGCGTGCTGACTTGAATTTGGGAGGAAATGTAGAGCAGGAACAAAACGACATAAATGTGAACTGAGGAAAAAGGAAAATTTTCCCATAGCGACTCTGGAAACTTTTCAAATTAAAAACTTGATAACCCTTCAGAAGTTATGACACTGGATAATAATAATAATAATGAGACATGAGTAATGGAGTCTATCACAGGCATCACAAAGTATTGTTAGAAGTAGAAATTGAGGTGTTCATAGAGACAGTCTTTTATTCAAAGGTTAAATAATTGCACAATTGGTGGTAAACTGACTACCACAAATCTTAGTATACATCACATGATTTATTTAAATAATCTCTGCCTGCAATTTTTTCAGTGTGAAAAGGAAAATACTTTCAATACATATGCGGTAAAACCAGCCACAAGTTAAATGTGTCCGCATCTTTCCATAGTGTTTCATTGCTTGTTTTTAGTAAATCCCAACATTAATTTAATGTTGAAATGCATTTTGTGCAGGTGCAAACAACTAGTGAATCAGCCCTATGGTGTACAAAGTGTTTTGAATTAAGAAAAAATCCAGTACAATGAATCGTTTTTGCATGTGTTTGCAAGTGGTCTAAAAAAACACAATTGCTGCGAAATCTAAAAAGAGAACTTTACACAATTATTTTCAGTGTATTGAAGTTACTGTAATAACATTTCAAATGACATAACACATACAAGCTAAGATAAACTTTACTTCCTCCCTAAATGAAAAATATGAGATCAAGTAACTAATGAAAAATACTACTTATATAATAATAATTTCTTTTTAGTGCTTTACTAGTATCAAACATATGTATGTGATAAAATCCAATTGATATATCATATATCAGTGAACTAAAGTGAAGAACAACTTGACAGATGAATACATTTGTCCTATATGAAGCTCTGAAATTTTTGTAATTGAACGACATATTTAAAATTGTGACAAAGCAATAAATTGTTTATTTTCAACGTAATGACCATAAAGAAAAATGCAAATTAGCTTTAATTCTTTTGTACACGAAGCCAGTTATAAAATTATATATTTCAATCCTAAAACTGATTTTTTTTTTTTTTTTTTGTAATTGACACAATTAGTTTGATCTTGTACTAATTTGGTAATGCCTATTGAAAATTCATAGCAAACAAATGTTTATTTTACCTTTGTTTTGTTTTTCTATGATATATGTAGAAAATCCTGGAATTTCGTAGACAACGACTTTGGATTAAAGGCTTCTGAAAGCCTTGAAACTCCAACCAATGGTGTGCTTGAGTTCTGAAGGACTGTGTTTTGTTTTGTTTTGTTTTGTTTTTACTTGGGAAGAGATGAGTCTATAAAATCAGGGTCTCCCACTCATTAACGTTTGTATGCTCTTCATTTGTATATATTATCATTTGGAAGATGCACTGTGTGTTTGTGTCTCTATAAAGTGCTTCCTGAGTCCCATTTTTTATATGTTGGGCCTTTCCTCAATACGGTCTAGTAGCCTCATGGAGTGATTCTGTATATTAACTCTCCGCTCATACTTGCGACCAATCTCTCGTGTTTGTACAGAAAATTATGAGGGTATTTTATGATGCATGCAGACAAATATTAGTACTTATGAACCTATATCTAAGTTCAACAGATGTATTTGGTTTATTTATGCTCTTATTTATTAATTTTCTAAATTATGAGATTCTGTTGAAGTGGTCTGTCATACTCTTCTAATCTAATCTTCTGTTGTATTGTAAAGGGAGTATTATATGTCTATAACTGTTGATGAGCCCATAATAAAATGAACTATAAACTCTTATTCTAAGACTAATTTTTATACATGTTTGCAAAAATACCAATATTTTTATCGTTATTTATATTATTTTTTGTCTCTTTCCTTCTTTTTTCATATATTTATTTATCTATTATTACTTATCTTTTTGTGTCTTGGGCTTATTTGTCTCCATTAACTTAACACTTGACCCCCCACTGTCCTTATATCCACTATTGGTAACAACAACTACAGTATGTACTGGACTTTGCATTGCTGCACAACTCCCATCTACACATCTTATACAGCCCCCTCCTTCCCGCTTGCTTGTTACTATTATGTGTCTATAAGATTATGTTAATTTTGTTAGACACGCCCTTCTGTACGCTACAATTCTCAAACATGGATTCATCTAAGCTACCCCAGCATTTGGCTCTGTTGCGCTTCCTGTAAAATGCTTTAACTACTGCTCATCCTTTACGACCTCTATCAGGCAGCCGTCTTTCAACAAGACCTGTGCTTCCTGGAATCTTGTGAGTTGCTTAACAAATGTGGATATTTGTGTTGAATCTGCTTGACTCTCTGTGACCTCAGGGTGACCTCAGGTCACTCTGCCTGACCATTCTATTCTACTTTACCAAAGGTTTTTCTGAGAGCCATGCATTGCCCTTATATTTTCAAACAGCTGTCATGCCATTTCTCTGTATTGTTTGGCCTTATGAAATCTCAATGAAAGACTATTTTGTCCCAAACTCTGCAGCTAATCCTATCTCAAACTCATTGTTTTACTGTATAGTACACATTATCTCCCCTATTTCTGATACATTGTCTGATTTATGGAACCCTTCTTTTCAGCATGTTTGACGAGACAAACAGGATTAATGCAGCCGCCAGCATGCAACCTGAATCTCACCTGTAACCACATGGTGGCAGTATTGTGCCAAGTATTTAATGACCAATAAATATTATTTACAATTAAGTCAGAGACCTTTTTGGTAAATATGATTCTGACTTTTTTGTTATTGTAACCACATTTGGATGCAGGAACACGCTTAACCTATTTTGCAAAATAAATAAATAAATGAAACAAGGTTCTGCCAAGTTGTTCCTGCAAGATGCTCAGATAACGTATGCCTGGCTCTTAGTCTGGACTGAACCCAAGCAGTCAGTTGTGTTTATGCTGCTCCTCATCTTCTAGGGGTGTTTTTATGTCTTTATGATGTTGCCATTTGTTCAGGAGCTAAAGGAGTGGAATAGTGAGTCTGAATCACAAACTGTATTGGGAACATCATGGTGGGAAAAGGCAAGAAATCGACCTTCCATTTGAACAGAAACAAAAATATGGGCGCAACATTTATTTTTTATTACCATTAAGCATTAAAGCATGTTATATGAAATTTTTCAAATAAATTAGAACAAATTACCAAAGGGACAGATGAGCTGATGAGTCAATCGTTATATATATATATAAGGATGAATCTTCCAACAGTTCAGTCAAAGATTCTCGACACAAAAAGTTATATATATATATATATATATATATAACTATATATATAATTCAATTCAATTCAGTTTTATTTATATAGCGCCAATAACATTACAAATCGCCTCAAGACGCTTCACAAAAACCAGCCTCATTGTCCAGGATGGCTTTCACCCTGTGAAGCATTCAGAGGGTCCAGCTTCACTCCCACAACGTCACTGGCCTTGCGTATCAGTCTGTTCAACCTGTTGGCGTCCGCTACCCTCAGCCTGCTGCCCCAGCACGCAACAGCATAGAAGATGGCACTGGCCACCGCAGACTCATAGATCATCCTGAGCATAGTCCTGCAGATGTTAAAAGACTTCAACTGCCTTTCTGAGGTACAGGGCGTCTTTCGTGTGTTCTTTCCCCAGTCCAGTCTATTATCAGCGTGAACACCCAGATACTTATAATCCTCCACTATGTCCACATTGACAGGTCAGGTCCACCACCAATTCCTTTGTCTTTGCGTATATGTATATATGTATATGTATATATATATGTATACATATACATATATGTATATATATGTATATATATATACATATATATATATATAGAGGGAGAGAGAGAGAGAGAGAGAGAGAGAGAGATTTTTTTGTGTGTCAACTGTGTGTCAACTGAAGTCTCCTGAAAAGTGGACTGCAGCTGAATTGCAATGTAATGAGAGGGGCAACTTAAGCGACATTAAAAACAAATTCAGTCTTGTCTGCTATCTTGATGACTTACTGGTGGCCAAGAACCTGAAGTTTGCACAGAAAAGGTGTCACTTTCTCAGACTGTGAAATTCCTGGGCCATATAATGGATTCTGATGACATTTCTTTTGACAGGAAAAGGTGAAGGTGATTTATAGGTTTCAAAAGGAAGACCTCATGAATTCTAGTGGATACACCCCATCTCAGCAGAAAGTGAGGTCCTTTCTTAGCACAGTACTCTTTTACCAGCATTAATGGAAGTGCATGTGGGAAAGCTGGAACCCATCTTGAATTAACCTGTCAGGATCAGAACCCTGTCTATGAGAAGGCATTTGAAGAACTCAAAGCTGCACTCCTGGACTCTATGTTGCTTTCAGATTTTGTAAGATCTAGTCTAGTCGTGAGCACTGTCATGAGAAACAAACCCTGAAACTTTTAAACTCACACTTCTGAATGGTGCACTCTACAACTTCACAATAAAGATTGACAAAACACAAGAGGTTTCCATTTGTTGTGCTAAAATCGCCGATGCTACTTGGTGTTCATGACAATACTGGTCATCAGGGTCGCGCACACATGTCGGCACTTCTTCACACAGATGTGTCCTTAGTAAGACCCCAGAGCCAACTGTGAGAACCCCTTTAGAGATCATTAAGACTAGCGTTCCATTTGAGCTCTTGTGTATCGACTTCCATTTACTAAGTTAGCATATGCATTCCCATGTCAAGACCACACTGCCAAGAGAGTAGCTAATATGCTGTGGGATGGAGTTTTCTGCATTCATGACAAAGCGAACTTTGAGAGTGAGCTGATTCATCTTAAATTAGAGTTAGGTGGTGTCAGCAAACTTCCCAATGGGTAGTGGAACAACAGAGAAGTTTAATCACTCCATGGGTACCATGTTGAGATCTCTCACCCCAAGAGCAAAACTGTGGCCTTAGATTATTCAGTCAATGACCTTAGTTTATAACTGCGCTGTTCATGAAACCATAGGATTTTCACTTTTCTACCTCAGATTCGGTAGGGTCTGCAGAATGTCAGTCGAAATACTGTTTGAGAATGCCAAAATCTGGCCCTTGAAGACGACTACCTGCTCTTAGCTGCAACCTTGGATTATTGCGCCACTTATCCTGCTACCATTATCCTGTGGTTAATGTTCCTTTCATTTCTGCTCTGTGTGAGACCAAAATGTCTTTGGGTGACTCTGAAGTAGTGACAATCGGTTCTCCTCTCACAAAGTATCTCGCTATCGACAATGAGTTTGGGGATAGGGTTAGGGTGCTGGAGTTTCCCCTCATTCTTTCACTGAGCCACAACCTATTAATTAATTTTCTATATTGAACATAAATGTCCTGTCACCAACTGCAGTTGGTGAATTACTGTGAAGTAGGTGTGAGCCAGTAGTTTGTATTTTATGTGGCTATTGTTTTTGTGGTGTAAATGACACCACTTTTTGTCTATGGAGGATTTGGAGATTTTGTAAGGTGCAAAGCAGGTCCCTTCTCCCTTAACCTTTCTATAGGTAGCTAGTTTGCTGATGTGTTCTTAAAGCTGGCCTGTATTATGTGTGGTGCTTAGTGTTCTTTTGGTTTCATTTTCTGATTTTGGGTAATTCTAGATGCTGAGAGTCAAATTAATATATATATATTTTATAAGAGCCCAAAACCACAGACCTGCTAATTGGGCTAATTGGCTGAAACAGAGGACCACGGCACAGTATCTCAATACATAACCTTCTATAAATATATATATATTATAAGAGCCCAGCAATATTTTAGAGCTCACACTACTTGTGTAGATCTGAATGGTGTTTTTTTCCAGTTATATATGCTGTGCTGTTAAATCGCATTTGACCAACAACTAAAATAGAAAGGAAGACATAGCTACGATATTAAGCCCAAATTTTTCAAAACAGGCCTTTAAAAGTCTGTCATTTGGAATATGGTAGAATAAAACACACAAATCATAATGAAAGGCCACCTGTGTCCCCTCTATTGTAGCTACAAGTTTACCAAAAGTTGTCGAAAATATCTAAGCCACGAATCAGCTATGATCAGCAGCAGTGGCCAAAAAAAAAGAGAGAAAAGATTGCGGTAGAAGATGCATCTAATTAAGTACTTAAATGACTGTTGAGTAAATCCTTTTAGTTTGTTGCGGTCACCCAGAAGGATAAATCCAGAGATTACAGGGATTAACGCAGAATCCTAGTGTGTAAGGATTATCCCCAGCTCTAATGCCGCACATTTGTCTGTCATAGTTCCCTTTCTGGATTTCCTTTTCCAGTCTGAGGCATGTGTTCAATGGAACCCAAATTGTTGACATTACCATTAGATACATATTAGAAACACTTATTCCATTAGGCCTCAAAAATAATCTTTTATTGAAATTGTTACTTTGAGTCACTTCAAGAAACAACGATCAAAACGGTTCCTCGTAGACCCTACACTAATGACTGTATATAAAATAATACAACTAATCCTGTTCGTTAATATTTTTCTGAGGTTTTCGCCAAAGACGGTTAAAATGATGCATGGGCATTAATTATATAGTCCAGAATAAATTATAATGACTTAATGACTCCATGGAAAACGTAGGTTACCTACACTCACTTGCAAGTATTCTCATTTATTTTATCCTATACCTATTATTATATCACAATTATTCAACCCCCAAGCAAGTCCGTAAAAGTGCGTGCGTGTGTGTGTGTGTGTGTGTGTGTGTGTGTGTGTGTGTGTGTGTGCGCGCGCGCGCGCGCGCGCGCGCTGGCACCCCTGGCGTTCATCGTGACCGGTGGCAGGTTTCTAATGCACCGTCCAGCCTGCTGCATGCTGCAGACCGAGAGACTGCATGGGAACCCAAACACTTGCTCTGCTCGCGCAAGTCAGCCGGCTTAGAATGGCAGCACGTTCATCAATGAGACTGCATGGAGCGCGCGGTCACGGCGCGTTTAAAACCTGCACGGTCCGAATTATCTGGAAAAAAAGAAGGAAAGGGTGGGAGAGAGCGCGAAGGCGGGGGTGTAAATAATAATCGAAGGCAGTGATAAAAATGTCCCCATGTATTCAGGAACACGAACTCTCTCATTCAGGAGACATGTCATTGCAGCGCGAAGGGAGTTTGTGATGTAAGCGGGATTGAAGTGTGTTTCTGCAGGGTCCGACTGCGTTCAGCACCTGTTTGGTACCGGGATGTGCGTGTATTGTGCTCTTGTTGAGACGCTACTGCTTTATTATGTAGACAGCAGTACAAGCCTCATTTATAACACGACATGTTGTATTGACTGGCGATAGGGGCGCAAGTGGCCTTCTTCCCACGGCCGGGGCCCCTTCTGTGGCTTTCTATCGCAACACCAATATTCACACACTCGCGGCGCACGCGCACGTAGCCTTCCTCATTCGGAATCATCGTTTTCTTTGCAGAACAAAGTGAGTCCTTTCACTGAATGACTGAATAGATGCGTACTTACAGGCCGATTCTTTCGGTGTACCGGCGTACGTTCATTTGTCACGTGAGTTGTTAATGAGGCCAGCGCCCCGCGGCCCACCACTGTGCTTTTATTTGTCAACCAGTCCTCCCAATCTAAATCGCACTGGCTGGCACAAGTAGCGCATCAGCAGCTCTACTGGTGCATGTATTTATGGCAGCAGCGCTGCCCACTTACTGCTGAACAAATGACTGAGTTGAGGGGTCTCGTGCATCCCAGGGCGAACTGATTTTAATACAGTAGAAGCAGCCTCGAAGCAACAAGTTGTCTGCATTCTTCGCTGGCTATTTTGTGATTTGTTTCCATATATAATAATACCTGTGTTATTTGTATGTCTTTATATTTAAATCGCCATGAATCAATAATAAAGACAAATATCACAAACTTTTCCTCTATGACCTACAACCGATGATTAAGTGAAGCATCTAACCATAATCGAACTAATGGAACTGTTACTTGCATGCGGTGGCCGTTGTCTTAAACGAATTTAATTCTCGGAACCATTTATGAGAAAAACAATTCGTGAAACATCAAAATTAAATAAAAGATGTCAGTGACATACTGGAGTGTGAAATACAATCGAGCCCTACTAATGTCTAATTCTTGATTGAATCTTGTCTGATAAAACATTCTACGTGATGTAAAGCAAAGAAATCTAAACTGACTGTTTTGCAAACAGAATCTGAAGCTGAAGAATAGCCGATGTCAGAGCAGAGTTGAGATGTTAGTGCGGGACAGGGGTGTGGCTTTCTAGGGGATTATCTCGAGGTGCGCCTCACGGACCGATCTGTGATTGGTTGGCCTTCCTGGCTACCGGCACGCGACTTTTAATGTCCCTATAAAGAACCCTCGCGTGCCTGCTCTTCAACTAAAAAACTGTTGATCGTGAGCAGCGAGCGCAGACAACGAGTCCATAGAAGAAGAGTCGTGTCATTGTTTACACCACCAGCGGGAGTAGCACAGACAAAAAATGGACAGTGTGTTAGATCCTTTCTCCGGACTCGAGTCTTTCTCCTCCCCTCCCTATTTCGAAGATGATGAGTTTTTCACCGATCAGTCCTCCAGAGACGGACACTTGGACACTGATGACTTTCTGGATGACGATGTCGAATTCCTTACCAGTCATTTCCAAGAGTATTACAGCAAAGACGGCGGCAGTAGAGCAGCTTTTCACGATGGAGACTATGACATCTGCAACTTGTCCTTCTCCTCCTCTTCCTCCACCTTCTCGTACGGCTGCGCCGACAGCAACCCAGACTTGTCCCCACAGATGGCCCATCACGGCGGACCTTTGCTGAAGCGCAGGAGGCGGATGCGGTCTGAGATGGAGATGCAGCAGATAAGGCAGGCTGCCAACGTCAGGGAGCGGCGGAGGATGCAGTCCATCAATGACGCGTTCGAGGGGCTGCGCTCTCACATACCAACTTTGCCTTACGAGAAAAGACTCTCCAAGGTGGACACTTTGCGGCTCGCCATCGGCTACATTAACTTCCTGGCCGAGCTCGTGCAGTCTGATCTGCCGATTAAAAAATCAAGTAGCGAGACACACGCACAGCCTAAGAAGGTCATTATCTGCCACAGAGGAACAAGTAAGTCCGTTTTAAGGCCGTACCTCTAAATTCCTCCCCTTTGACAAAAAAAAAAAAAGAAAAGAAAAGAAACGGTTTGGTGTACAGTATGTACATTTCAGATTAATTCCATATGACTCAAACAGCTGTCTCTCTGCACATCTCTTATCTCGTATTCATATTATTAATATTATAAATAGCGCCAAGTCGTGGCGTTCAAGACGTATGCCAGCTACGAAAAATAACCTTGATTTTAATGTGCCTCCTCTACTCTTCTCTTCAAAGGGTCTCCTTCTCCCAGCGATCCAGACTACGGCCTTCCTCCACTGGCTGGTCATTCCCTTTCCTGGTCGGATGAAAAGCAACTACGGGAGCAAAACATCATCCGAACAGCTAAAGTCTGGACACCGGAAGACCCCCGGAAACTGCACAACAAACAGGGTCTCGCAGACATTGAAAACGAGCCTCCATTCGGCTTCGTGGCCTGAACAAAAAACTCCAGAGCCCATCTGAGTCGCTCCGCAAAAAGTACATTGTAAATGTGACAACAGTGAATTATGTTAATGTCTCTTAAAGTGCACTTGATAGCGCATTGGAATGTAAACACCATGTGAACGTATTGGACAGTTTACAATATTGTTGGCCTGTTTTGTGTTGTAAAGTCTTTTATCATGTTGATAATTTTATTTTTGTAATTGACGCTATTGGCAATCAGGTATTTATTTTTTTTGACATGTGATAATATATGTTTTAATTTAACTGCAACATTTTCCTATATTGTCGTAAAATGATTTATATTTATTTTCAATCTGAAAATAAAAACACCTACTGATAAACGCGTCCCTCTCTCTCTCTCTCTCTCTCTCTCTCTCATATATATATATATATATATATATATATAAAATATATATATATATATGCTGTGTTGTAAATAGCTGTTGTGTTGTATATATATTTATATATATACGTATATATATATATATATATATATATATATATATATATATATATATATATATATATATATATATATATATGACTTGTATCATTCCGTAACTCAATCATTTGAATCATTCCGTAAGTGAAAAATCCACATTCACAGATCCCACAAATTTCGTCATTGACCACACAAGAAAGTCCACGACATGTGGCTAAAACGCATGAAATTAACACACTTATATTTTCTAATGTACCTTTTCCGGAGAAATCCATGAACGTAAAATATTAAATAAAGCCGCGTCCTTTTTCTTAACCAGCAGTTTTATTGATTTTACCTACCTATCATCTATCACGTTATTCAGATGTGCAATGACAATACAGGCAACTGCTTGCTCGGAACATATGGAACGAAACAGTAACGCATACGAGAAAATGAAAAGCTGACATCAGGTTACAGCCTAATATTGTGACATAAATAAGCAAATGAGATGCTAATGAGGAGACACTGTAGACACACAATAGCTGAAAGTGTACTGTGGCGTGCAGCAGTATGGGCGGGAGGCTGTTGAATGCGTCTCTGTGCTGCCAGGTGCCACAGAGAGAGATTTTCCCGTGGTAGCGGCATCCCTCCAACATGTGTCCACACGGTCTTCTTCGGACGCCCCCACTCCATCGGCACACTGCAGCGTAGGTTATATGAACCACGTTGGTCAAAAAGCTGCCAACACAAATTTGAGGCAGCGGCTCTACAAGGCCGGTCTTTGGAGTATGGAACTTTGTAACTATCCAGCAACAGGTGGGTTTGCTTATCATGGCTTTTCTATTTTAGAAATATTTTTTATTTTTTTTTATTTTTTACTTCCTTGTAATAATTTTATGACTGAATATGAAGTGAAAATTCGCTTATTTTATATGATGCAAATGTGTTCTGCTCGTGTTCTGCTCGTCACCCCATACACCCCACCCTACCCCGTCACCCCTTTAGCAAACTCTTCGGGTTTTCAGTGAGTTCCTTACTAGCGCGACAGGAGCATGTAATCCTATTACAGACATTAGAAAGTCAAATGTTATTGAGTCAATGCAACTTCATCTCTTTGGCAGGAGGGCCGGTTCCACTTTGATTGTGCAACAGCACAGCCCGGGGTTAAAACAGTGGTAGCATTGTAGTGTCTCGCACCTTAACGCTTTGTGCCATGCTTTTTAGTGCGCAGAGCGCAAAGTGCTTCTCAACATCCTTTGGTGCGGTCGCAGCCAAGCGGAAGGGCCATGCTGAAATACTCTCGGATATCTTGTCACTCCGACTCCGTATTGGCAAGACTTAAAAGGACATCACCGTCTGGCAGGTTTTATTGCTTTAGCTCTCAACAAGCCTGGGCATTATGGGCCACGCCAAGCGGTAATTTGGCTGAGAAAGCTCTGCGTTGAACTCAAAGGCCGCTGATTCAACAAACAAACACGCACTGCGAGTTGACACATATGGTATGTTACGAGGCAGAAAGCTTCACACTGTCGTAACAGAGCAGCGGAGTTGGAAAGTCTTATTTCTAAGATTAATCACAGGATTCGTAGTGAGATAATTAAGACAGTCTATTCTGAACTCTGAGGGTATTTCAGATATCAACAGTGGAAATTAGATTGCCTTATTTAGTCATATTGTAGAGTGGCAAAAACAACTCAAAGATTTAAAACTGCACAAAGAGACAGTTTTAAGGAAGAACCACAAATTACTACGCAGAAGTGGAACCTGTTGATATGTGGCAAAGCTCATTCACTTTACAACTTTCCTACTGCAAATGTGCCAACTGCTGTCTTGGTCATCACCCAACCCAAATGAAAACATTAACAACTCTTAAGAAGCCTTAAGAACATTTACCTTACACAGCACACTACACTTTCAACTTGTATTTGCTGATTACTGTAAATTACATTACAATTGCTTTTATGTCACAAAATTTGCAATGAAAATGTTAGAAACGCTGCATACAAACAAACCACAAACGAACGAACTAAATTAGACACTACCCTGTCAGGAATTATTCACCGGAGACGTGTTTTTTATGCGCACATTTTATTGCTAAAATATTGAATAGAGTGCTCTTTTCGTTTGTTTTTTTTTTTTTTTTTTTTTTTTTTTTTACATAACAATCAAATGCTCCAAGGTTTTTCTAGCAATTTTGCATTTTTGTTTGTTTTTTTTTGATTGAATTTCTTTCGACATGTCTAGGTCTACTACTTTGCGACTTGGATACCCTATGCCATATCTGAGGTCTTATTATGGGTTTCTTTGATCTGCTGATTAGTAATCCAATTAATCAAACTCGGTTACTTAAAGAGTTAAAATAAATAAATAAAATAAATTTAATTGTAAAATGAAAAGTTTAAATGGCTGCATGCATCATAACAAATCGACACAGGTTCCCTTTCGTGCACTGAAGTGATGGCGCCATATATTGATTTTCATTCAGTGTCTTTGCACCAGTAATCACCACGTCACCCACGGCACTTTTACGCACCAGTGTCTTTTCTTGTCGCCGCTGTTTGCGAGTGAATGAATAAGTATTAAAGCTAAACATTGCCACGTTTAAAAGGACTGTGACTAATAAAAACGTCGATGAATGTGTCAAGCTTTGGCTAAACAGACTGTCAAACAAGAAGAAAGTAGGAAGTTACTTGCTTCTAATTCTTTCAAATCCGCTTTAAACCCGCATTAGCGCACTTGGGGGATCCACAACAAAAACAAAAGAACAAATAGGGCCAATTTGCAGATTATTTGGCGGAAATACAGCCCATGGACCTATCATATAAAGTATATATTTGACGCCGAGCTTATTTTCTGTCCAGCATGACATCAGTGTGCCAGTTGTGGTGCTAACGATCGGACATTCAACTCCACCGGTGGCTTGAAAGCCCTTGCTCTGATATTTACTTGCATGTTGCCTGGGAACCGTTGGTGTCCAACCGATGTCGCTGCGTTGGCATCGACTGAAAAATAAACAATATGGTACTGTGGCAAGAGGAGGAGGAGTAAGTATCATTCTCCGTCCCCGTGCGCCCTTTTCCCCCAGACGCGACCTTCCAGTTTAAATTACATTTTTATGTGTGTTTTCTTGTTCTACTGGAAGATATCTGTCTCAGACGCCTTCTCCGGGATGCACCTGGTTGTTCGAACTTTGTCTCCTTTCATTTCCGTGTGCCTGGGTCCCTGGACAGCAGCTGCCTAAAAGCAAGCAGAAAGAGGGGCCCTTGCAGTGTCTTCGAGGCGGGCTTGGCACCGTTATCCATGTCTTTAATGTTCCATTAGCCTTTGTCCAGGATACAATATGGCCACTGTAAAGCATGTCGTTTTGCAATAATAAAACGCATTTTCAATGATGTGACCCCGGGCTGGAAGTGCAATGCGGGCCAGAAAGGCCAAGCATGTCCCTGCGCTTGTTTTGTGCACCAGCAGCCAATTAACAGCGAGGTCTTCGCTGCGCCTAGATAAGCCAATTAAATTTATGTCTTCTGTTTTTTCTCAAAGAGAAAAAGGAGGTGGATTTGGTGTGTTCTTCTCTGCGGAAAAACGATTTTCTTGCCATCACCTGGTGCTTTCTCCACGAGAGAACAAACTGTGCTACGTGCCCCTGGAACAACACTACTCTCACCATCTTGCACCTTTGTTTCCGGCGTTGATGATTCATTGCCGGGATGTAACAAATCCTCTATTAGGTATGTTTTGTGTCATATTTTCATCCACAAGATTAAGCAGATGCTGTGATTGTAAAATCCAAACTATAGAGCTACTCAAGACTGAAAGAGAGACGAGCACTCGGTTGCGACCGAAAGAAAAAAAGCTTTGGGCGCATCTTCAGAGGAATAAAACATTTAAGAGGTATAAACAGACTTCAACCTGCTCTATTTCAGCCTTTGTGTTGTTTGTGAATAATTAATGTTAATAGGGACAGGTCTGTATACTTTGAATGCGGGACCACAGGTGCGGAGTGACAGGATGAATAACCGGCCCTGATTTTTGCCAAGGCTCGAGGGCTCTTGTCCAGGGTCTCCAAGCTGATGGAAAATATTGTCATCTCTTTGATTCGCAGCATTACTTTCACCGAGAACAAAGCCCAGTGATGAAAAGCTTATGCTGGAGCGAAACGGGCGATGACGGTGGCCGCTTCAGACTCCTGAAAGAAAGAGAAAGGGGGCGAGTCAATGGCAACGCGCGCTTCTGGTTTTGTGCGCAAGTGCTCCATCTAACTCAAATAAAGGAGCCTTTCCAACTTTTAAAGGACCACTTTTTGCCTTTAATAAAGGCTGGGCGGCTGTAGCCATTAAACATATGGTGCTAAGGCGCTGGTCTTTTGTCCCTGCAAAGCCCTTGAGATACTAACTTGCGTTCTTTCCGGGATATTTAACTTCTCAAAAGCGACAACAAGTGGCTCCGGGGCGCACGGGTACCTTTCTACACTACGGAATTCATAGTGGCTAATACAGTAGAACTGATGGGTATCAAATAAGTCGCTTCTGTTTATTACTTCATGTAACGCATCTGCGTACATTTTAGGAAATGCAAGTTATATTTCTAAACACAGGAAATTATAGCTTTTATGGATTGGATTTAGCTCTGAATGGCTGTGCGGTTAGCGCATGAATATACTATACAACGCACCGACGCACAATGCTAACACTTTTATGGCAGAGAGTGCGCATGCAATATTTGTTAACGTTCTTGGAGTGCTGGAGTAAATTGAAAGCAGTCACACAGAATTTTTACATTTTCGACCCTCAACCCATAATATACTGTTTAGTTAGTTAGTTTGGTTGTTTTAGTCAAAGTAATGCGTTAATGTTAAAATGACGCTGAAATTTACGCCTGACTCGATATTTGAAATTATGTATAATTGAAAATGTTACCTCCAAACTGGACTGTATAAATGACTCCGTAATATTTCAAACTTCGGCTCTGGTGTGTGAATGAGTAAAGCCTGGTCCAAGTTTGCAGTTGCTTAACTGCGTAATGGTGCGTCTGCTACGCACGGGGATTTGATTTTGTTTCGCACACCCATGAGAAGAACCAACTCCATGTTCCGAGAATTACCTTAAGTCGATGTGTTAAATACGACTTATGACATTTACCTAATTTATCTATGCATGTATCTTATGTAACTGTATTATTTACCCACAGATACAGCTAATCCAATATGCTATCCAAAGAGCCTATTTGAACGGAAGGTGATATTTTTAATTTCATTGAAAATAAAACTTATTAGAGAGTTGGGAACCGGAAAGCCATCTTAGTCCGGCACAAAAGGAGGCATCTATACAAATATGTCACTTGTGGCGCCCGTGTGTGTGTGTGTGTGTGTGTGTGTGTGTGCATGTGTTCGCGCACGGGAGGTGGTGATGGGGGTTTGGTCTGGCGTTATGACGGAGCCAGCTGGCCGCCTTTCGCTTCTGAAAACCCCCCTGGTGGACTGAACACGACGGGCTGACCTCCACGCTGGAGGACGGGAGATGCGTCTTTGACTGAATTAGCCATAAAGACGCCTTGCTATGATCTTTGTTGCGGCTGAAAGCAGGGTGGATGTGAGAGGTATTGTGCACAGCTTTTGCGTGCCCATTATGAAATATTACAGTCTATTCATGAGAAAGCTCCTTTGAAAAGATATGGAAATTAAGCAGACTGGGCTGATTTCGAAACGAAGTTTAAGACAGAAGAAGTATACATTTAATATACGCTATAACTGTGTGACCAGACTTTTTTTGAGAGAAGCCAAAATGACCTCAAGAGTTTTGTTGTATTCATGAAGTGTTTAATGCCCAGAAAAAAAAATCGTAGCTCTACCTCAGTGTTTAGCACGCATGCGTCCACATACGCTCATCCCTATCTAGAAACTCTTAATATATCTCCGAATAACTCAACAAAAAATGATAGATTACTAATATGCTAATTTAAGTCACGGTCGTTTGTACGTGTGCGTCTCCATCCATCTCCTACATTCTGCGCTGCTGAGCCCCGTCGTGCGCTAGAGGATACTCAACCCGTTTAGGTCGGGGTCTTTTGTTCGCGTCCAAACCTGACTCCAGTCTCCAGGGAAAGGAAAGTTTTTTTTTTTTTTTTTTGTGATTTTATACCCCTGGCCCCCCACCCCCACCCCTTGCTCTGTCAGTTGCCAGGATTCAGAGGTGTAAAAGCATGCATCATTTTTCACCAGCTCTCCGTTTTGATATCGACAAAAGCTGCTGCTATGGAACAGCCTCTCCGCTTGTTCGCTGGCTTGAACTTCACTGATGTCCGACTGCTCTCTTTTCCTCGCCTGAACGCGACGCAGCGGGGATGGATTTGCAAGACAAATGCAGCTGTGTGTGTGAGAGAAAGTCAAGTGGCACAAAAAGGCCGTTTCAGTCAGTCGATGGGATGGAGAAAGTCAGCATTATGTGGATGTCAAATCAATCAAAAACAAAAGCCCGCATGCAGGAGATACTGAGTTTATGGTGCTTAAATGGCAGCTTATGTTTTTAGTTAAACTGGGATGACTGCAAGGAGAACTAGGCATATAAGTAGCCGAGACAGCGAAAAACATTCTTGCCATGCACATTTCCTATTCAGTATAAGAAAAAGAAAAAGAAAAAAAGTGGTAACGGCGTTGCAGCTCAGACATCATTATTCCACGACGACACACGACTTTGAAAACGATGTATCTCGATTGCCAATATCTTTCATGCTTGCATCATCAGTCTCGTGCTGGTGGAATAGTCACGACATTTCTCAGCTTAATTAATTATTATTTTATTCTGTTTTAGCAATACTAAAACCAGCTGGTAGAAATTTAGTTTTTAAACTTTGCTTTCAATTACAGTTCCTGTCAAAGTAGACTACAGGACATTTCGTAACTATAAGCGTATTATAGTACCACCCAGGAGATTGAACTGCTTGTTAACTATCAGCACAGAAACATACATCTTTTTGTCATTTCTTTTGCATCTAAATACATTATGATACGGGCAATTGCAAGCAAGTAAATTTAACTAGAATGCACATCATTATTGTCATACATAATTTCACTCCAATGGGTGCTGATGACAGTACTAAAGAGTGAAAATTGCCACAGATGCATATAGTATGAATATCTTAAATATATGTATGAAAAATGAACGAAAACAAATAGTTGTGCAATAGTTGTCTTGCAAATATCCATCCCGGTTGAAAGTGGCTTGTGTAGTGTTTGTGGGTGTACAGGAGTGTGTTCATTGAATGTATTCAATATAAAAGTGACACATTTTGTCATCATAATTTGAATTAATAAATCCCCACGTAACATTTCCCTTTTCCTCTTTCTGCAGCTGAAGCCCAGCCTGTTGAGTTGGTTGTTAGACCTTCTAGTGGCTGGTAGCCAGTGTTGACTGGGAAAGCTTCCAGCCTCAGAGGGACAATTAACCCAGGAATGGTCAAACTCGGCAGGAAGCCCTCAACAACCAGCCACTGCTATTTATCCACTTTCCAATGAAACCAATTACTTTTACTGTGAGTCTCAGTGTCGACAGTATGCTTGTTGTTCTTGCAGACCAATAGAGTATGGCTGTGAAAGGAGAGGCAGACGTGAAGTAGGAAACCCTCCTGAGATTCTTCAACAGGCTGTAATGTATGAGTGTGAGACTGATTTGAAGGACACACAAAGACTTTTAATATTATTATTTATTGGATTTTTATATTAATTTTATTGTTCTCTTTGACCTATGTTGCTGTATTGTTGTATTGTTGCTTTGGCAGCTTCTGATGTCAAAGCACTTTTGGGACTATTCTTGACTTTTTCTGTTGAAGGATGAATAAGTACTTAATAAAAAACAAGTTTAACCCCAACTTTAGTTTTTCTTACAGTGCTTTACTGCTGAGTGTTCACCCCACCACAGTCTTAAGGAGTTCAGATGTGTGCATCTTTTTTTTTTTTTTTTTTTTTTTTTAAATTAAAGCATCATAACTGTTTACATATATCACAGAGCATTTTGCAAAGCTCACTGAAGTTTACACATTTTGTCAGTGCATATTCACAGCCCTTGGTTTACATTTATGTCCCTGTAAAAATGACTTTGTAGAAACATGTGGAGGAAAGGCATAAAAACAGCATCTGCATAAATTGTTTAAAAATGCTGAAAAAACAAGTATTCTAATATGATTGGCACACAGGTGTATCGAACTGAATTCATTGGAAATCTGTACAACTTAAAAAGAACATACAGGATTTAAATGTTTCATTTTATTGTTGGTTTTGTTTTACAGAATCGTTTCTATGTACTTTATGGAGCACAATTTACACACATAATATCTCAAACAAACTGACAGAAAATCTAAAAGACCATTGTCAACACTGATGAAAGGACTGAATGTTTGAGAATGGATTTGTCTACATTAGAATCCACAGGTCAGAGTGCTTAATTGAAGATCATACTGTGGTCAGAGTTGAAAAAGGCAGCATCTGTCTAATAAATGTCAGGTAATAGTGTTGTTATTGGGTTACCAGTTGTAAGTAATGCAAAAAGCAGATGAGGAGGGAAGCTGGCTCAGCTAATAAAGCAGTCATATCCCCAATCACTGGGACACTAATTGACGGATACTTGAAGAGAGGGCCACTAATTGATTATAGGCTTGTCTTATTCCAAATCACCAGGAGACTGATGGGAAACTGAGAGAAGTTTTGTGTTTACTTTAATATCAGCTTTCAGGAAATTGAAAGTTCTCAGTTCTTCAAGGAGATATAACTAAATCTGGTGGTTACTTGTGGTTTTGACAATTGTATTAGAAAAGTCTATCTACAAAGCAAGAGCTCCAATAGAGGCTACATCCAGTTAGAGAATTGTGGAATGCCTTAGCTTTTGATACTCCTGTTCTAAACTAGATTAAATGTATAGAAATGACCATGTCCTCCTCCTGCTCCTCATTGTCTCTGTGAACTGTCACAGATAGAACATTCCTTTTGTATCATTTCATGAAAGCCTCATGCCAGGCTTTAGATTACCAGTAGACATAGCCAACTAGTAATCAGTAGATATCTAACAATGTTATGTCATTTTGGTATAAGAGCAGGGGGCGTTTGTAAATGCAACTCACTCTCCCATAATCTATCAAAATATTTTACATGACACGACTTCCATGAGCTCAGAAGGTTTGGACGGAGACAGCATAACAGATGTACCTAGTGATTAATCATATGTTGGGCAATTCACCAGACAAGGGGAAGCACAGGGGTCAAAGGTTTAGATGGAGGTACAAAAGGCAATTATTTTGTTTAGTAGGTAGCTCTGTAAAAAATCTGTGCAATCTCTATGGGTGGGTCTGAATAAAAAATAATCACATGATTAATAATTGTGATATAATGCACCTGGAGGTAAAAAGAAAGGACCACAGAGAGAGGGTAGTAGATTTTAATGTTAATGTTAATGTTAAATCAAAACGTTCTAGCGCAAGTAAATAATGCATTTCTGAAACTGACACCATTGACATACTGAAGACATATTCATTCCTATTAAAACACGATTCCAGGCGAGAGGAAAACAGTAAAGGATCGTATGGAATCAGCAGTCGATACCATGCTAATTTAGGATGGAATAGGATACCGGTGTAAAACTATTCCTTAGTTTTAACAAGTGTGTAAGTAATAAGGTAATTAAGAAGGTCTGCAGGGGGTCCTGGATCCACATGAACAAAAGTAAGGGTCTTCAGTCAAGTTATGGCTACTCAGAGCAAATGGACCTGTTAGTTTGAGTTTGTGATATCCTTCTGAAAAATGTCTGTAAGTGATGCGACATTTAGAGAAAGAACACCAGGCAGCATTTCATCAACAAATCAAATCAACTGACTGAAGCATTGGTTTTGCATCGGCTGATTAAAATGTTAATGATTTTGTGCTGATGACATGTAATGCAATGATTGAGTGCAACTGCATTCTGTGTGCTCTTAACAAGAAACAAGTGACTTCCTTGGTATCTGAATGCAAGAACTAATACACATTTCTGGAATTTCCTAGAAAGTTTCAGGCTAGAATCCCAACAGTCTTACAGTAGAAAAACATACAAATCTTTTTAAAAGATTAAAGACTTTTTAAAAAATATGTAAATAACTCTTCTATTAGTATTTCGAGTATCATCAACAGCAACATTTTTTTTTACTTTATTTCATTTTTTAAACAATTTACATTAATATTTTATGATTTATAATTGTCACTTTTAATCTTTTACACTGTGTGCTGAGGTTAAATGTAAACCAAATATATACTTAACTTACAAAACAAAATAAGGTTAACAGAATTACTTTTCTTTTTTGCAGTGTAGGCCAGTCTCTGTCAAATCATAAGTATATTTAAACAGTTTATGTATGAGTATTATGAGTATTGTTGATAACTGTGAGATAAAACAATTTTGCAAAAAAATAAAAATAAAAAAAATCCTAGGAACATCTTTCGAACAATGCATTGCTGGTCCTTATTACATACTATTTACACAAATAAACCAACACAGGGTCCACTTCAAATTCCTCCATCACTACACTTTTAGATTCCTTAAAGCTCCATAAATTGGCAATTCATAATGGTTGAAAAAGAAAGGCAATGGTTCAACCCATCCAATGTGATTTTTTTTGGTACCTATCAAAGTTAATGTTGGGTCCAGCCCATGGGAGGGGTAACATGACATTTCCACGGTGGTTTCTAAACAGGTCAGCCAAGGGAACCATGGAGTCCAAAGCAGTGGGAGGGGGGTACTTTCAACCAAAACCGTGTAACTGAATCTAAACCAGTGGTTAAACCTATTCAGTAGTGCAGGAATGGGGAGAGCAGTGACAATACCATTCCATTCATAGGCTAACACAGCCCCAGTGGAATGACCAGGGAGGGGTTTCAAAGGCTCATAGCCAGCCAGCCAGTCAGTCAGTCAGTCAGTCAGCTCACAGAGGCCCTGGCTTCACATAAAGCCCCAAATCTCCACACCTACATCCATCCCTCTGAGTTTGTTTTGAACTATGAGATGCCTGACTCTGTCATTCTTTCAGAAAGCTTGAGGAATAAGAAAAATGTAACACAGCTTCAGTTGGCAGTGACAGAGACACATGATAAAGTGAAAGGGGATGGAGAATAGGGTACTGAGAGTCAGTCTGCCCTCAGCCTGACCTGCAGCTTTCAGGGGGCTTGAACACATCAGATATCCTATTGTGGTCGGTGATTAATTGAGAGTGATAACTTACCATGAACAGAGATTGTTATAGGCTTTAATGTGGTAGGCCTGGCTTCTTAAACGCTGCTTTCACGTAGCTTTGTAGTCGAGCATATGGGCCCAGACGTATTCACCGACAAAAGACGAACGGAAATTTATCACGCTTGTATGTCCTGCTAACAACATGCCCTTGCTCTCTTTATTTAAATCCTAGATTCCCCTCAAGCCTTACTGGCTCTTGAAACTAAAATACAGATTGGAAAATACTGCCCGTTTATCACAATAAAACTATTATTTTCAACACTGATTAATCTATCAAATTATTTTTCAGTGAATCATTCCTACAAGAAATGTCAAGAATAATGAAAGAAAACTCCAAGGCACAAAAAAAACTATATAATATAATAATATAAAAAACTATATAAAAAGCCTTTATTAAGATCACTATTTCGTGATGAAATGGTTTAAAACACTAAGTGGTAAAAAAAAAAACAGACACTAGGTTACAACCCATGCATAGCAGCACACAGCTTTCTTCGAGGTGTAACAGCATACAATACTCTGAAGTAGTCAGGTAATCACACACACCTGGTGACCAGGCTGTGAGACCACAGGTAAAAAATACCATGCCTCACTAAATAATATAAGAACAATACACATATATACATTCTTATACATTCAAAGATAATAGCTTGGGTTATGAGAGCCTTCAAAATGGTAATTTTATTTTTAAATTTGTGTTACTGAAAAGAAACAGTCAATTTAAGAAACTGGATGCAGCAGATACCAATTTTTATCATAAAATTAACTTTTGTAGATGCAACAAAAACTTTTAATATTTATACACTATTAAAGTGACTCTTGATAGTGTTTACTCTAATTTCACTCATCACTTGCATTTAGTAAAATCCCCAAAAGTTTGCAGGACTCAATTAAGATATCAGCTGACACATAAGCATTCAGAATTCAGATTGTGCCATAACCATAATGCAGCAGCTCTGGTGTATACTTAACTGTATTTTAGAGGCCCTGGACATTTATACTGAGCTGCTCCTTTCATAAACCGCTAAATCACTTGACAAAATCTGTGGTTGATTTCATGTTGATGGACTTAATTAAATGATCTGAACTCAGGCAATTGAATCTAGTGGTTCAAGTCAAGTCACCTGATGGTCAGTATGGGTGTTTTACAAGGATCCAATCTAGGAATATACTTATTCATCATATAGATGGTGATAGTGATATCATCTGATTTCATAAAATATAACTTTGTATATGTTTATATAGCATATATGCTATATATGTATATATGCTGTATATGTTATGCTATATATACATATTGTATATGATATATAGCATAGAACTGATGCTCCATAAAACCCGAAAGAGTTCCTTCACACTTTCTTTTCTTTGAATATTTGATGTGTCTGTCTACCCTTAAGACATGTTGTGCCTGACCCAGGTATGGCCCTGTAAGTAAGTCAAGTCAGTTGTTGACACATGTTGGAACATGTCCATTTAAGATAGCATAAGATAGCTTAACTTGGCCTCTATGTGATTGTTAGCATGCTATCGCACCATTTTAGATTTTAGCTTCTGGTCTCAAGCAAAACCCAAAGAATTTTAGGGAAGAGGTGAGTGAATTCAGCTGTTCTGAAACAACCAATGACAAAATGAACAAGAATGATCAATGAGTGAGAGATTTTTATTTATTGGGCAGATTTATTCATCTGTAATCAAAACAGTCATTTTGTATTCTAGAGTTAGATGTAAACATGAAAAATGACAATGTGGACTTAAACCAAGTACTTGTGAACAAAAGCAATTAATTCACAATGCACAAATAATAATAATAATAATAATAATAATAATAATAATAATAATTTGTAACAGCTGTTATTCCCTGAAGTAATACCACTGCACAGATTACATGAATTGATCTTAAGCAGACCAAAGTTCTGTCAGGGTTTACATGGGCTGAAAGGAATAACAGGGGAAACAAGGAAACGAGAGGCAGCAGAGGAAAATGGGACTTGTGTGGTGACACATAGTGTTTGTTCTAGGCTTTTCAGTGGTGTCAGGACCCCAACGCCTTGTCAGCTGGCCCTTATCTTTCCTAGTTCAATTACTGATGTGTCAGCAGTGATCTATGAGCTTAGAAGAGAAGGGGGCAGGGGGAAAAGAAAAGATTGGTGACCTGGCTGGAGGTGGCCTGGGACCACATAGTTTAGTGTGTGACTCTCTGTGTGTATGGATAGGGGTAATGACAGGCGACCCAACACTGGTGGTGGTGCTGTTTACGTGAATGAGAGTCAGGGTAATGTTGTGGGCGGCTGGCCCATTTGGTCACATCTTTCAGGTTGTGAAGGCCAGTTGCTATTTCAAGGGCGATTGGCCTCTAGCACGCTCCCCGTCACCTCTCTTGACTTCTACTTGATTGCAGCACTTAGCCCAGAGAGCATCAAGCACACAGAGAGTCAAACTGCAGACATGGTGATAGATGGTCAGACATATGCTGTGCTATTCACGGGTCTGTCAATATGGTCCTCACAGATAAATTGTCAATCAGTCAATACAAGGCCTGCTGATTATTGCAGTTAACTCAGCTGTGCAGGTTAGTAAGTTTCTGCTTCCTCATCAGGGACTTTAGGAGGAAACAGCCATGATCTTTGCTCTTGCCACACTTATCACAATCCCCCTGAAACACTGCCTTTAGCACAGGTGTCAACAGAGGAAAAAGTGTTTGTTTTACAGGACAGACTTCAAACTAGGTACTGAGTTCTTGGATGAACTGTGTGACTGTTATGTGTAGACAGAATTTTGCTACAGGTTGTAGATTTTTCTTTCTTGCAGTTTAAATACTTTCTGCAACATTGAAAATGAAATTGAAAACTTGTCACTCATGGTCGTATTGTAGCAATGTTATTAAAACCAATAAATGCCTTTAGATCTGCTTTGTTATGTGGAAGAGCACTTCCATAAAAGTATATCTTTCTCCCTTTGGTCAGTCATGGAAATCAGGCTGGGATCTAGTTTGATTCTATTCTTGACAAACGCTGTAATCATTTTAACGGTTTTATAACATTTAAAGATATAATGCTGTCAAAACATTCTATGGCAGATGCAATAGTGGAATCTAAACAACTCACGTCTCCAACATCAGCTATTTTGTTGCAAACAAATTCAACTCCATAGTGCTCAGATGACGTGTGTGACTATGTTACTCTTTTGTCCATCGGCACATAAGGTAGATGTAATTGATTAGCCCAGCAGATCATTGCAGGAGCATGCCATCTTCCCACCACAAACAGTTTGTGCATCAGTTAGAAACATTTAAAACTGACACATCAGCTAGGATGTGAACATTTTGCCCTCAAAGTTGATGTGTTAGAAGCACGAAAAATGTAAAAAGGTATAAGTGACTTAGACACGGGCCAAATCTTGACAGCAACTGGGTAGAAGCATCTTCAGAACCACAGTTCTTGTGAGGTGTTCCTGGTCTGCACTCATCAGTATCTATCAAAATTGATCCAAGGAAAGGAAACTGATGAATCGGCATCAGGGTCATGGCTGTCGCTCATGATGCACATTAGATATGAAGATTGGCCTGTTTGCTCCAATCCAACAGATGAGCTACTGTAGCACATGATGTAGTACATCACTGTTTGATGCGTATCTTCAAACCATTCAAGGTTCCCATGCTGATTCATCTACTGCTGAAAGAGCCTACAGTGTACACATCAGCATCAGAAATGGGTGACACAACAATAAAAGATCTGATCTGATGAATTTCTCTTCTTCTTTTACATCACATTAATGGCTGGGTGCCTGTGTGCCGCTTACATGGGGGGGCACATGGCACCAAGATACAAAAGAAACAAACAGACTATTTTGTTGGACTGCCTTTAGCTTTGATTGCACATTTGTTGTTACATTATTTCAATTTATTTCCACCCAGTGTAGCATTCATTTTTCACCAAGCTCATTTATTGATAGTATAGTAGTTATTGATTGATAGGAGAGTCTGACCACTGAGTAAAGCCTTCTCCATCACATCTCAAAGATTCTCAATGGAGTTAAGGTCTCATGCTCCCCGAACCATTCTCACAAGTTGAGACAGAATCCTGGCATTTTCACCCTGGAATATACTCATGCCGTCAGGAAAGAAAAAAATTGAATGAAACGATAACCTAGTCATTCAGTATATTCGGATGATCAGCTGACCTTGATCTTTGGGCATAATGTTATTAAACCCAGACCTGACCAACTACAGCAAACCCAGATCATAGCAGATCATAGTTTGATCCCCAGAATGTGCTCTATGCCAAAGGGTCCTTGAGGAAGACACTGAACTCCCAGTGCAACTGGCACTGATGTGTGAATGTGTGAGTGAATAAGTGAATGTGTCTGTGACTGTAAAAGAGTACCAATAGGTAGATGTATACATAAAAAAATATCAATTTTCTTAGATCTAAGTGGTGACTTTTTTGGCCAGGTAGTGTTGCTGACAGAGCTACATGTCTTATTATCTTGCATTTTTCACATGTTTATCTTGCATTTTTCACATGTTTGTCCTTCACCCTGCCACAAGTTAAGTGCAAAAGGAGTTTTTGGCAATCATATTCTTGTGAGAACTCCCTAGTCTCCAGAAGAGTTTGGTCCAAAATCACCAAAAATATAGGAATTTGAACTAGCTGTAGCATACATGCTACATGCACCTGGAGTGCAAGAGTGGCTGTATGTGGTAGAATTATGATAACGCATTTAGTGTTTATAGGAATAATTTAAAATCAAAGTGCAACAACATGGGAATGTTTATTTTCTCCCTGTAGATATTCAATTTCAAGTTAGTGGGTGCAATGGTTCCCATTAGCTCCTGGGACATTGAAACCCATAAAAATCTTCTTGTGGTTGTTTCTTCCAGGGATTTTATTAATTTATTGATTTTTACCTTATGGTTCAGACCCCTATTTTGATGTGTTTTACAACAGCCTGTAGTCTTTCAGTTGGTTTTGATTTGTATGCAGTCAGCTACGACTGATGCATATGACACAACATTTTAATTAAATTAAATTATGTCATGCTGTGTTTTTCTCCACTCACCCAAATATCAAAGTACAGCACAAACATGGTCATGAGGAAATTCATTTGTTTTTCACTCCAAATTAATATCTCTCAAGACACAGAATCATCAATCACAATATGTATGTCTTAGTCTGGATTAAGGAGGTGTTGCTTTGCATGTTCCTTTAAATCCATTGTGTGTTTTCTGCTATTCTAAAGCTTCACCCAGTGAATAGCAGTATTTGTTCTTTTAGTGCTTGCTGTGCCATTAGCTCCAGCTCCTACAAAGAGCCTGGGTTGACCTGACCAGGGCTGTTCGGTCTCTTACCCCATAGTCGTGCATTGTGAATGGGATTGTTGGCCTTTCTTAAGGATTGTTAATGAGGTGCGGTGACTGATTTAAAACTTGTGGTCAGAGAAGCGGGTGAAGGTCAGGGCACCAGAGGATGACCCCGAAACATCTGACTTATTCAGCTTCAATATTCTTGCAATCACATAGATAGAGTTGTAATGACCATTAAGACTGAAGGAGTCTGTCCGGAGATCAGACAGATCAGACTGTCTCAGGGGAAGCCGCACCATTTTGTACAAGATTCCAGTTCTTGTGTTTTTCATTGGATTTCTCATAGTATTTGGATATACAAGACATCATCTCAGTAGTTCAAAAATATTCATCCACAAATAGATTAGATACTGACGAGTCTGAAGAGTTCATTCAGTTTTACAGCTGTCAAGAATTTTGCATGTCTGAGTATGTGTGGAGGAAGATGAGTTGGGGCACTGTGGGTCTGCCATGGGAGAGTAGTTAGGCTGGAGAATGTGACTTTAATGGATGAGGGATGAGAATAATGCTGGCTGAAGCAGGTGGGCACTGTTGCTTGGCTAACTGTGCTGCCAAAGTTAGGCTTTTCATTATTTATATCAGGCCAATAACAACCAAGATGGTATAAAGATGTTTTGAAAGATGAACCCAGAGTCAGAAATCTCCAAAATCACATACTTAGTTGGTGTTCATGTTGAAATTGAACATTTATTGGTTTTAGCTTAGAGAAATAGCCTAACTTTAAATGTGGTCAAACTGACTGTTCTAAAGCTACAGAGTAAGGCTTCTGTCTTGTCTTCATTTATCTGAAGGAAGTTCTGCGTCAACCAGTCTTTGATGTCATCAAAACAGTTTTTTATTCGGGTGATGTCAGTCTGACTTTGAGAATTGAGGGGGAGGTAGATCTGTGTGTCATCGGCATAGCAATGGAAGGACATGTCATGTCTTTGGATGATTTTTACAAGCCGGAGCATGTACAGAGTGAAGATAAAAAAAACTGAGCCCTTAGGAATCCCACATGTAATATTTGCAGGTGTGGAGGAGGAGCTACCAATGGAAACAGTGAATTGTCTGTTTGAGATGTAAGAGCAGATCCAATCAAGGGCAGGACTGGAGATCCTAACCCAGTGTGACAGGCGAGAGGAGAATTTTGTGGTCGACAGAATCGAAGGCTGTGCTGATGTCTAAAAGAATTAAGATGGAGCATCCGCAGTGCAGAGGAGGTCATTTGTTACGCTTAAAAGAGCTGTCTCTGTGCTGTGGTGTTCACGGTACCCTGACTGGAATCTTTTAAATATATTGTTCTGGTTTAAAAAGGACAGAATCTGATTAAAAAATATTTTTTTCTAACATCTTGGGGAAAAAAAGAAAGCTTAGAACTTGGTCTAAAATTTTTGGAATATTTGTGTCACAACCAGACTTCTTGAGGAGTGGCTGGACTGTGGCATGCTTGAAACAGGACGGAACAACACCTGTGGCCAAATAACTGTAAAAGATTGTCATTAAGTTGGGACCGATTGCTTCAAATGATTGCTTAAATAATTTTGTTGGAATTACTAGTTGGAATCTAGTTGCCTTCATGCTTGTAATTATGCAACTGAGCTGGGTTAATGTAATAGGGACAAAATCATTAAAGACAGGGAGAGGTTTCTCAGAGGCCAACAATGATATTTTCCTAGTGTGTGAAATATTTGACCTGATGTTAAATTTTGTTTACAAAGACGTATTTAAACTGGAGTTATTATTGGAGTTATTGATGATGATATCTGAGAGGTATTTTGTTTTTGAGTCTCGGAAGTTCCTTATATATATGTATGTGTGTGTGTGTGTGTGTGTGTGTGTGTGTGTGTGTGTGTGTGTGTGTGTGAGTGGTGTGTGTGTGTGTGTGTGTGTGTATGTGCGTGTGTGTGTGTGTGTGTGTGTGTGTGTGTGTGTGATATGCATTTTGTCTTCTCTCCATTTACGCTCTGTGTTTTATGTTCTGCTTTCTGGCACTCCCTGCGAATAGAGTATGAGGATTCGTGGGGGTTCATTTTTGTCCTCTTAGCTTTGGTCTTGAGAGGGACTGGAATCCAAGATTGACAAACACAATGTGTGGAAGAGGTTTTAATAGTGCTTCAGTAGTTAAACAAGCAGAGGGACTAGTAAGCTTGGAGCTAGAAGATTCAAAATCGTATCAACCGGCTACTGAGTAAGCTTTAGAAGAGGTTAACAGACTGAAGATCATTTGAAATCTGCCAGATTTTAAAAACAAAATATTTTGCATTGCCTACTCCATTCTATTTTGTTACATCCCAGCTTGTGTATATGTAGAAAAAACTGATGTTAGAGTAAATGTTTGTATTTGTAGAATCTGAGTAATTGCAATTTTGCATAGTAGACTGCCTCACAGCCAAATGTCCAGTCAACAACAAGAATAATCACTGTAAAGGGGCCTGTTGTGGAAGAGATTCCCATCCCTTTCTTGTCACATTATCAACTGGAGTGAAAGCATGTGTTAAAAAGGCTTTGAGTGCCACTGGGCTGTTGACTGTGTGAGGGTAATTGTGACTCCATTTCTGGATGCTTATGTATGCATGAAAGTGTTGTTGTGTGTGAGTGTGCGCTTGTGTGCATGTGCATGTGAGTGAATAGCAGCCTGGGCTGTCACATTAGCCATGGTTGGGAGTGTTAGTGGGCGTTTTTCTGTCACTGCATGCTTGATCTGGCTGAGAGCCTGTCAGAGTGACACTCTCAGTTTTCTCTCTCAGTTTGAAAGGCCAGAACAGAAAGAGAAGAGTAGAAATCAAGGAAGAAAGGGTGACAGGCCTCCTGCTTGACCAATTTTGATGTGCTTTGTGACAAGACAGTGGATGTGTAGGTGTTTGCCCCTGACAATACACTGTAAAACAGCATCATTTGCCTGTTTACTTGCAAACCTACACCTTGGATTAACGTGTAAATGGAAGCAGAGTTTTAGAAACGCTGTCAAATCAGAGAGGGAAGAAGAAACACACCACCAACAAAAATGGTTTGACCTTATAGCCGCTGACAATTGCCATCTGCTTTTCTTATATGAAGAAGGAATATGCAACATGTCAAGTTGTAATTATTCTTTCATGTCAGCTAATAGTGGCCATAGTTCAAAAGGTGTCAGATAAAGACAAACACATACAGCAACGCTAATGCACATATCAAGGACGTACAGCAATGCCAAGTTCAAGGATGAAAAATGCCTGTTTGTTACTACTAGTCCTGAAGCCATGTCACGCTTGAAATAATGACTTGTGTAATTACAATTTTACTACACAACTTTGCTTAACGTTTCAAATTAATAGCATTAACTCTGGCATAAATTAACATACATTACAAGATGATTCTGTTTTTCACTAACTCGTTAAGCTCATGCCCACCCATGATGCCTCCTGGCTGGTATTTTTTTGTTCTAAACTAATTATATTTGAAAAATGTCTCAAGGTCTTCTTTGTTTTATTTTATCCCACAGATGTAACAGAATAGTATTGTCAAATATTTTTCACTACTCTTAATATTAATTTTATTTACCTCCATAGTTTCACTGTGGATCATTTGTGACATGTTCGTGTCTAGAGAGCTAGAGAGACCTACCATGTGTGTCTGATGTTTGGCGAACTTTGATGGAAAGTCTTTCTCCTCTTCTTTTCCTACCCATTGTGAGGAATGGGTAGATGAGCACTAAACACCCTCATCATGGTCTCAGAAGTGGCAATGACATAAGGGAAGGTCAGCAACATCAGGCTGATCATCATGATGAAAGACATGCACCCACCTACACCTCTGCTCTTCTGCATTCCTGTAATCCTAACGTTCCTTGTCTACAAATTTACTTCTAAATTGGATAGTCTGAAATATAGTCATTGTTTTGTGCTTAATTTCTTACTTCAAAGAATCTTTTTATTACAAGTCATGTGTTTTCTTTCTCGTGGACTTACCAGCAACTTCTCTTTGACTTTTACATGAGCATCATAGTCTCTTGCATTCTGGGTCTAATCTGCCAGCTGGACAGCCATAATGCTGCCTGCCTTTAATATAAAAAGAACTAATATAAGCTATCCTTACTATTACCAATAGGAAAATAAAAAAATTATTTATTCCACTTTACCACACAAATCTCCACTTGTGTGTTGATTAACTTCTTTGACTATATATTCTATGTTCAGAATCAACTAAATAAAAATTATTCTTGCATTAACTCTGCATAAAACTCATAGTAAATCTACCACTAAGAAAAATAATGAAATTATTTATTTAAGCGTTTAAGCCTAAAATAATAACAATTTCAGTCAAAAAAATGGCTGCAGGAAGAATGAGCGTGGTTCCACTCACCAGTAGCAAACTACTCCATCAAGTCATAAACCTTTAAGTGTGTCTAGTCCCAGGCAGTTCATCACTTCACCAGGTCCTGGGAAATACTCCATTGTCATTTGCGCTTCTTACAGCACATTTCTGTGTTTGCAGGTGTTTGCGATTTTTTGCAATGTGATTCTGTGATTGCAAGTTGTTGTTGTATTTGCTGTGCACCTGTTTTCTTAATTTCCTTGTGCTTTATCTATTTGCAGAGCAATGAGTTCTCTCTCGGCCACCGTACTTTCTACTCACCAAGAAATGTTTGCTCATTCCTACTAGATCCTATTGGATCCTGACTAGATCCTTTTTGTTGTGTTGCCATTATCAATATGTGGTTGTAACACAATGACTTGTATGTAGAAAACAAGGGCAAATAACAAGGTTGACAGTGAATAACTAATTCCATGCTTTACCACTTTTATCAGCCTTATGTAGAGGCCCTCCAGGGTATGTCGCGGTTCCTGAAGTTTTAAATAAATGTTGCTTTGGACATCCTGATGAATGCAGTTCATTGTTGACTCTGTGCAAAGCCAGGAGTTGCACATTAACTAAAAATCAATAGTGGCAGGAGCCGTATGTGTGTGCAGTCCTTCTCTGTTTTCTCTTCGTCTGGTAGCACTAATGCTGTCATCAGAGTCTGTGAGGTATTGTTGATCAAGCATTTAAGAGACTGACAGACTTGTCACAGGGGCTATAGGTGACACTTAATTCAGCACATTTCTCTTCCTGAGACTGACCTCAGCTGTGTAACATCAAGTACCACAATGAATTAGACTTTAAATCAAATTCTTTCCCTAACAACCGTCATCATGTCATAGTAACATCTAAACGTAGAGATGAAACACTTCAAGAATACACCTTTAAGACACGTATGTAAAATGTAAAACTTTGCAGTGATAACTAACAAATCTATCTATCTATGTAGTTTGTTTAGTTACAGCGTTTAAGACTATTTTAAGAAGTATCGGCAAAAGTAGTTGGCCTGTCGGGCAGCACAATGGTGTGGTGGTTAGCTCTGACACCTCACAGCAAGAAGGTTCTGTGTTTTAATCCACTGACTGACTGCGTGGAGTTTGCATGTTGTCCCTGTGTCTGTGTGGGTTCTCTCTGGGTACTCTCGCTTCCTCCTACTGTGCAAAGACATGCTCGTTAGGTTCATTGGTGACTCTAGATTGGCCGTAGGTGTGAGTGTGAATGGTTGTCAGTCTTTTTTTTTTTTTTTTTTTTTTTTTAACTAATCCAGAAAGGGGTAGGGACAATGACTGTCCTGTGTCCTTATATCCTTTCATTTTATCTTCTCATCTATGTTTATTTCACCAGAATAATATTGCACTTTCCAGGAATCACATACAAAAACCAAAGATTACCAAATCAAGATGTGACTTGAAGACTTATGAATGACTTATGCCTTTCAAAAATCAACCACCATAACCACTTTTGAAACTGCAAATAAGTTTGCATAAGTCTGCTTTAGTTTTAGCCACTGTAGTTATAAAAAGCTGTATTCATATTCAGTTACGGGTTCTAGTTCCCTCAAACCCTTGTTCTGAGGCCCCGCAGAAACTGACCACGTTTTTACACCTATTAATGAAGCATATATTGTCCTCAAAGAAGATGATTAGAGGACATAGATCTTGAAGACCATGTCAATGTTTACTCTTAACACTCTTATGAAAGAGCCACTTGAGCCAACTGAAAAGGCAGGTTTCTATTTTAACTCAAGGGAGGTAAGGTAGGGCAGCAATTATAAGGTCTCTAAGAATAACCGTTGTTAAAGTAATATATTGGCCAACCTGAAAGTGAATCTGTCTGTGCACAGGGTGCTAAGAGGCTTGCCATTAAGACCAGACACAAAGATCCAAGACAATACTGTGAGGAGCATAGTCCAGAGATTAGACCAGAACTAAAAGACTGCACCTGCTCAGCTTTCTTCAACAAGCAAAACAGAAACCTTCTTATGTAGCAAATTGTCATTTACAGACTCACGTTTTAGTTTTTATCACCCAAACAGTTCCTCTGAAAACTGCACCATAAACAGTAAACACGAATATATGCTGTATGTACAAGGGTACATCTACATCATTACAAAGCTGTTGGACATCAGATCCATTGGTGCTGCTTAAGGAAAACACTGGGTTTTAAAGGTGCTACATTGGACCTCTACCACATTTGAGCACTTTTGACAAAATTAGCAGTATTGCATCATCTATTTGGGTGGGTTGCTACAAAATCTGGTACGCCATTACCTCTGGAGCATGACTTAATGAACCTGTGATATATTTTTATATCAATAAGTGTGCGAATCATTCATTCAATCATTAAGTTTTTTTGTTGTTGTTGCCACATTTACGTCTGCATTTGCTGCCCTTGCTGCTGGCAATAAATTCCCCAAATGCAGTCCGGCAATATTGACTGCCTTATCTTGTAAACAACAAAACATAGAGGCAGAACAATGGCATATAAAGGCCATGTAACATCTTGTGTTTTCTTTGTGTTTTCTTTGTGTTTGCCACCTCAAGTATTTTTGAGCACACTGACAGATAGTGATATTGTTGTGCGGCTTCTCACTCCAAGGCCTCTCTTTCCACACTTAACTTACCCACTATTATTTGCTGTATTAATAAGAGTAATCAGAATTAGAAAAAAATTGCACGGACCCAATTATATTTTACAATTTGTGCATCATCACTATGCTATAGTGTGGAACTTGGACACTAGACTTTGCTGTTCTGGTCAGTCAGTCAATCACTCTTTTGGCATTGTTTGATTTGGAAGGGAGCTGAGGAGTAAAATGATAATAATAAATTAATAAAATAATATAAAACAATAAAATGCAGTTAGTGGTGTGACAGTTGACTGAAGTTACCATAAGGGGGAAGGTCGTTATTAGCAAGAGGACCTCCAGACCAGAAGCTGCAGTGACCACCTGCTTCTACACCATCTACTTCACATCCAACCTCGCAATTATATGTTTGTCTATACATTCATCCCTCTTTTCATCTGTTGTGTGATGGTCCATACATCCATTATTTTGCGACAAGTAGAGAGGTTCATCTGTAACTAGTCTGTCCTTTACCATGATCTTTCAATATGTCCATTGCTTGCCCATTTTGATTGGTAAATTCCCAGTTGCTGATTGCTGTTGCATGCTACATTGGGGATTCTACTTCCATTCACTGTGCTCTGAAGCTACAATGCTCTGTCTCTGCCTCTCTTTATAGTATAGCTATTATTTTCCCTTAGACAACTCATATCGTTAGCATTGTTTGGGATTCCTAAAAGGTGCCTCCAAAAAATAAGTGTCAGTATTTCCCTTATTTACCTGTTTGTGTGTGAATCAGGTGATCTTTGTGATTAAATAATTACATAACATTTTGAATACAACTGTAAAATGCAGATGTACACAACATAAACATTAGTCAACAGCGTGTCACACTACCTGTCATCTAACATAGTTTCATCCTCAATGTCAAGATTTTTCTCAGGCTGTATGAAGGGACGAAATTAATAGTCATTTAATCAGGCTTTTGTGTGTGGTGCAGTGAAGGCATCAGGTCTGCTATAGAGGATGGGTTAGTATATGATGTTAGCGTCACATGCTAACCTAGTGTTAAAATTACTTAAATTGAATTGAATTGCTGTGAGGTAGACATTTGCCAGTGATATCCTAGTTGGTTCCTTATGTGTTCACTGTAATTTGTCATAAATGTATTCTGCACTTGTATATGGGAGATAAACAGAGAAATATGTGGGTTGAGGCTGATTGTGGTTGAGACAGAAAATAACTTCCTCTGTATTATGTTGTGTAAACACTTGGTAACGATAGATTGATGTCAAATATTTTTTTAATTGTTGAGTTAAACATATGATTAAGGATTCCTTAAATCCTGGTGGAAATTAGTTATATAAATATTAGTTATAATTTCATATTATTAAGTTATAATAATGCATTCAGTTTTAATAATTCAGTTATTGTACACCAAAGCTGGGATTTTGCTAGGATGCCTAGAATGTCACTTAATCTCCTAGCATCAGATGGGGGTCAGGTCAGGGCACTTGTGGGTTGAAGTGGTTTCTTTTAGTCTTGTTAAGTCTTTTTATGTTTGCTACTGGGGGATGTGAGAACAAGTGAGAGACTTCCTTCCAAGTTAACAATAAAGATTTCATTAAACAAAGTAGAAATCGGTGGGGGTGGTGACAGTGTGTGTGTGTGTGTGTGTGTGTGTGTGTGTGACATCATCATATTTGATGGGTAGAGTAAGGCCATGCTTAGCATAGGATTATTTTTATCCCAACAGTGTAATGTCATTTCCTGTTTCTATTCAGCTGCGTCCATTATAAACTGTGTTGGAAACAATGGAGGATGGGATGGTGTTACAGGTTGTCTCGATTGTTTACACACATTTTCTGAAAGCATGCCTCATACTTTTAGAAGACTACACACAAATCTAAAAACACAAACACACAATCTCCTGCAAAATGAAACTTTACAACAATGTTATTTCTTCTCAAAAAGATTTTCAAATGACACACACAAACCATCACATGAATAAACATTTATAAGAACCAGTTGAACACTGATGTGCTCAATGTAGAACACTATGATGAATGGAAAACACTTGTCACAAATCACCCATTTCTCAAAATGAAATTTATTTGTTCAGTGTTACACTTATTACAGGCTTACTTAGTACATACATAAGTGTGTTGTAAAACATTTTAGAATATTGTTTTTATACCCATTCAACACAAAGTTGCACAGTGGTCTACATACAAAACAACAGATGAATTTACTGTAAAACAAAACAAAACAAAACAAAAAAAAAAAAAAAAAAAAAATCCACATCACAGGCGATGTTTTCCCTGGCCAAGCAGCGGGGATTCTGGTTACAGAACTATGCTGACATCGCAATGACTCATACTTCTTTCCACAATATGGACAGTACATGTCGTGTGCTTTCAAAGCACACATCACAGTGTCTACACTTCCACGTAGCTGAGCATCCACAAAGTGTCTTTTCTTGACTTTTCTTGAATCACATCAGCTTATATTTTAGCACGGGTTCTGTCCAGTCAGAATCAATTAGTGTCCCTACCCTTTCCATAATCTGAAATGTGTTTTCTGTACTGTTGTGTTTTCTGAAATATCGTTGTGTTTTCAGTACCATACCATACTTCGGTGGACAAACTGCTTTCTGCTGCAACCAAATATTTCAGATTTTGACATTTCAAAAGCAGAGCAGCTGCTGTCATTTTTCTGCACCCAGTTCCTATGTTTTCTTGCATAGTTGAGTCTTGGCTTTGTTTCCATGCCAGACTTCTCCAGACAGTAGATGAGTGTACCTGGGTCCCACTGGATTCTGGTCATTCTGAGTTGAGGGCACTGCTAGACATCTTTAAACTTCAAAAGGAAATAAGCTTAATGCGTTTTTCATCTGCTGCACAAAGTTTCCTTGGCCGACCACTGCATCTATGATCCTACAAAATGAAAGTGTACATATAAGGGTTGATGCTAGTAAGATAGTAACACCAAATATTGATATGATTTAGATTTTTCTTTTGTTCGTTCACTTTGCATTTTCATTATTTATATTTTTGAAAGCATTCTTAGTTTACAGCATTTTTTTTTTCACCTGCCTAAAACTGTTGCACAGTTACACTGTACGTATAAATATATAAATATAAGTGTCTTCCTCTCTGAAAATAGAATACACAAGCACAGCATGTTTATCTAAGAGGTACTGAACAGGGATACATATCCAGAAACGTTCAGCTTCTGTTTCCTGTTGGGACCACATTAATTTAAAAGTCAAAGAGAGCAAGAAAAACAACAACTACAAAAAACTACATTGGGGTCTGGCAGAATGCCAGTGTACTCATTATCAGTATTTGCTGTTGGCTTGCCAGGAACCTACAAGACCACATCATAAAGGCTCCATGCAGCAACTCAACTTCACCCATTCACCATGTGGTTCAGCCGAGCCTCAACGTGCAAGCATGTGAATCATTAACCTGCTTTGTGTTGCCTCGTAAAAGGCTGATAATAACCAATAAAATCATCTAGTGTTTCTCCATCTCTCGCCTGTTGGTTTACAGTAACACAGCCTCAAATCTATTGGCATCTATTGTATTTGGTGGATGGTTGCACAAATACAAGCCAGTGAGATACGATACTGGATGAGCTTTGACTGGTCTGAGTTGTAATAGTTGTTATAAAATGCAAGCATGTGCTCTGTTTCCCATTATTTAGCTGGCAGGGTATAGTAACAAACTAAGAACCACAATAATAAATGTTAATTACTTACAGTTGCTTCCCTTACAACTGTTCCATTATTTTTAAGTAGAAATGTTGGGGATGTGATCTGTTGTATAATAGAACAACAAACAAAGTTAGCTAGGCTCATCGCAGTCAAAAACAAATGGGTAAGTGCTTCTGACCGGACACAAATATTATCTTGATATGGTAAAAAAGACAAAACATTGCCAAAGAACGTGCAAAGAAGCTCTGTGGAAACTGGCAAATGATATGATTAAATCAACCCCAAACAAATCTGTTTACCGCCCGACACCAATCTGAAAAACATGTACCCTGGCTTGAATCCAATGAAACACCTTATTTAAACACTGTAAATATTTTACAATAGAAAGTAGTGTGTATGCGAGAGGTTGGTGTAACATTCACAGCTGTGTCCTGGCTGTGTTTTTTTTTTTTTTTTTTTTTGACAGTTTTTTTTTTTTCTTTTTGGAAATTTTTGAAATAAGTGATGTCAATATGGCTCTTTTCATGACACACCTCTTTGGCCCTTCCACATTGCAGAAGATCAAAGGTCAAGGGAAGCCAGAATGTGCTCCATATGTCGACCTGAAAGTTACATTTACGACGGGAAAGATTGGCAAGCCATCACTCATCACTTAGCATTACTGGCTCATGTCCAGTCCAAATCTTGACAAGACATGAATGTCCTCACAAAGATAGTCATATAAACTAGTGTCTACTGTGTGTGTGTGTGTGTGTGTGTGTGTGTGTGTGTGTGTGTGTGTGTGTGTGTGTGTGTGTGCTTGTGTGTGTGTGTGTGTGTGTGTGTGTGTGTGTATATGTGTGTGTCGAGCCACATTGTCCCTCTTTAGATGATCCACTTGAACCCAGAGAGCCCAGAGCCCCTCTTCATGCTGACAGGGTCTTGACCAGCCTCTGACCTCCGAACCACTGACTTCAAAGTTTCAGTTTGTGTGTGCATCCAGCTCTATGTTAGTCACACTAGTATGGCAGGTGGCTCTTTCATTTTAATGCTCCTTGGACTTTTTGGACATCCTGTTTTTTTCTGGCCCTGAGTTCCCAGCTTTACAGGATAAGCGATAAATAGTAGTGGCAAATTACTGAACTACTTTTAAAATCAAAACTGTAAATCATATTATATCATATCATATGAATGAACTGAAGTGAATCTCTTTTTCTGAAATCCTAAAAAAGCTCCTTTGTATGGACCATCATACACTTCCACAAACATGTTGTGGAGGTCAGGATGTGACAAATCCTGAATACTTTTTATGTAATAATGTCAAAAATTCAGAGGTACGCACATACTTTTAAACAGCACTGTACACACGGTGTGTAAAGTGATACAATATCATTTCAGTTTCAGTGGAGTATATATGTCTGAAAGGGGACCGTTCTTTGGAAGAATTTTGTTTTCTGTTGCTAATTTTCTTCAAGTTTTAAAGTTATTTTTCAGATGAAATTATGTGTGCAATATTGTGGACAAAGATCAGAGGGCTAATGGTTGTCACTGGTGTGAACAATTCATCAATCGCTGACAGATACGGTGTATGTTAGGCTTGTTAGCATTTCCACTGGAGCCCTTCAGATGGTTGGCCGAGTTACATAAGCATTCTGAATGGCAGTCAAACATTTGTGCTAGATAAAGAAGCCCTTGAAAGCTGTGAATCCACCTGTATGTTGTTTGTCTTCTCTCAGAGAGATCCCACATCTTGTTTGACAGTGGTCAAATACAGTTGTTGTCAAACACTATGGGGTGTTTGCAATGTGTACCAAGAGCCCAGCTCCTCTCTTTATGTGTGAACATAGCGTACAAGCAGACAAGCAGATTGTGGTTCTCTAAAGGAGTTAAATGATTGTAGCATTATCGGCTACCTACTCAAACAGCTTCAGAAGCCCCTTAAAAGAAAAGCAATTTCAAATTGACATCCACTTCATGCCCCAAGCCTCAGATTTCTTTTTTATTATTGACTCTTTCTTTCACCTTCAGTGTGTGTAACCAGTGCTTGAATGCCTTCTAGCAGACAAGGTGCACAATTATTTTAAGTCTAAAACAATATACAGTAATATTTCAATGCCCACAAATTCAAAGTAGACCTTCTGTGTCTGTGTTATAAATGTCAGAGTGGCATGCACATCTCCAGACTCTTTAAACACTCTACTCAGGCATACACATATTTATAACATTCATAACAGTGATCGTTTTAGCAGATGGAGCTTTGTTGGTCAGGAAAGGGTCAAGGGAAGTAGTGACAGTGACCTAAGTCTCCCTATGCGTCCCACATTATCTTACAGAGCTGGACAGGTTTGAGCTGCCGGGTCAAGGAATAAATGTTATTAAGGCCCTGGCATACTTACTCCAAAACAGATGAGGACCTGTAGCTAGCTTGTAGCTAGACACATTCACAAATGTCTTAAAATTGGGCTACAAGCAAGTATCATACTCTCACTCATACTTTTGTGTATATGTGTTGCAGGAAATGCTTCTGCTGCTCCTAGAATATTAAAATTTCACAAACAAAGCTGTGGGAAACTCAATAACACAAGTTGCACTCAGACACAATTATAAACACACTCTTTCAACTTTTCTTTTAATTTACAACACAAAAGGCACAACTCTCCAACTGTGTAGCAAATATGAGCTTTATTCTGGAACAAAGCAACAGAACATCTTTCTCCTGTCACCGCCAACCAATGAATAATAAAAAGCACAGTTTTTCTCTTCTTTCCTCTCTCTCTTGCTTTTATTCTTTTAAATGAGCATCGTACATTAGTCACAAAGGGTATAATACACACGGTCTGTTTGTTGAGGTGGAAAATGTGCCTCATACTGGTGGTTGCTGTCATTCAGGTCAGTGCTTCGTAGAAAGCCAAAATTAGCAGCTGGGCCTGTCTAACCAACCACACACACGCACACACACACACACACACACACACACACACACACACACACACACACACACACACACACACACACACACACACACACACACACACACGCCGCACACACTCCTATTCTGTTTCTGTTGATATAGATAAGGAGACTCCTGAAAAAGTGAGGTTGCAGTAACTGGGTTTCCATTCAGCAAAGTTGGAAAGACTTCAATGATACTATGCAAAACCAATTTGGTTTCTAATTGTTTTTCTTTGTTTGTTTTGTTTTTGTTTTTATTTTTATTGCTGATACTAACATTTCACTTGAAAACTTCATGTAAATCATTGATTTAAATCGTTTTTGAGGATGGTTGTAAAACTATTTAATTTGAATTATTGTGCGACTGCTTAACACTGAGGAGGGACTGTTTATCATCACACATTTGCAAAACTCATCAGTGGTTCTTCACCCTTTGGAACTGTTTCATTCCACAATGTAATATATTTGATAACATAATAGCCCAAATGCAGGCTTTCATTAGTGTTTCTGCTGGTGGGTGGACCATGTCTGAACCATAAAGGCCATCATGAATACATTTGGAGGACACTCCTACTCCTACAGGGCAACTTGCATGAGTTGAGCAACCGGTGGTAAATGTTTATTATGCCAAGGAGCCCCTGCAGAATTATAAAAATGCCCAAAGCTTTAAGCTTTACAATGTTTCTTCATGGAATGCCATAATACATCTAGATACAAACATTTAGAGCTACATTATTTATCCTGAAAACAACTTAAATGGAAATGAATGCAGTGAAATATTTTCTTAACACAAGTTTTCAGAGAACCATTTGCAAAGTTTCAAATGAGGTGAACAAAGTAATACATTGACAGAACAATGCTAAATTCGCAGCTCTGCAAATGTGTTGTAAAAATGCTGTATTGAGAGTGCTGCAGATGTCAAGAAGGAACTTTTAAATACGAAATGACACTTGCAAAACGTTGTGTGGTCCCCATCCTGTACTCTCTCATCCCTTCTTCCTTTAACTGTCTCTGTCTCTCCCAGTTTGGTTGCATTACCTCTGAATTATATCAACACAAACTGAATTGAGAGCACAGATTATATTTGAGTCAAGGATTTCCACTTTTATCACAAAATGTGGGAGGGTTTTCTGCCTTCACTGGAATGAGTCCAGAAGCTTTTCAATACAGCAGGGGTAACAAAGGCCCCAATAACAAAAGCTTTCACTTATGTTGGCAGAACAACACAGTGAAACAGAAAAAGAAACAAAAAATGTAGAGGAAAGGAAAAAAACTCTATTCAGTCTGCATCAGTAACTGCTATATTTAAACCATTACTTAAAAAACCCACTCTTGACCCAGATGTTTTAGCCAACTATAGGCCAATTTCCAACCTTCCCTTTATCTCTAAAGTTTTGGAAAGGGTTGTTGTCAATCAGTTGCTTGATCATTTAAACAGGAATGGTTTGTTTGAAGAGTTTCAGTCAGGTTTTAGAGCTCATCATAGCACAGAAACAGCTCTGGTTAAAGTCACCAATGATCTCCTCATGGCTTCAGATAATGGACTTGTCTCTATACTTGTCCTGCTAGATCTCAGTGCTGCATTTGACACTATTGATCACAATATACTACTACAGAGACTTGAAAATGTGATCAAAATTACAGGAACTGCACTAGACTGGTTTGAATCATATCTGTCAGACAGATTCCAGTTTGTCCATGTAAACAACAACTCTTCTATATATACCAAAGTAAGCTATGGGGTTCCTCAGGGTTCTGTGCTGGGACCAATATTATTCACATTATACATGCTTCCCTTAGGCAATATTATTAGAAAGCATGGCATAAACTTCCATTGCTACGCAGATGATACCCAGCTACATTTATCCATGAAACCAGATGAAACTAATCCGCTGGTTAAACTCCAAGCATGCCTTAAAGACATAAAGGCTTGGATGACCTGTAATTTTCTACTTTTACAGTAAACTCAGACAAAACTGAAGTTATCGTATTTGGCTCTAAACATGTCAGAGATTCATTATCTAATCACCTGGTTTCGTTGGATGGCATTACTACTGTGAAAAACCTTGGTTATGTTTGACCAGGATATGTCCTTTAATTCTCAGATAAAGCAGGTGACCAGGACTGCTTTCTTCCACCTTCGTAATATCATCAAAATTAGGAGCATCCTTTCTCAGAGTGATGCGGAAAAACTAGTTCATGCATTTGTGTCTTCCAGGCTGGATTATTGTAACTCGTTACTGTCTGGCTGTCCAAGTAGCTCTTTAAAAAGCCTCCAATTGATTCAAAACGCTGCAGCAAGAGCACTGACAGGAATTAGCAAGAGAGATCATATTACTCCAGTACTCCAGTCCCTTTAAAATCTAGAATTTAATTTAAAATCCTCCTCCTTACATACAAGGCCCTGAAAGGTCTAGCTCCATCATATTTGAAAGACCTCATAGTACCATACTGTCCCAACAGATCACTACAATCTCTAAGTGCAGGTCTACTTGTGGTTCCTAGAGTTTCTAAAAGTAGAATGGGAGGTAGAGCCTTCAGCTATCAGGCTCCTCTCCTATGGAACCAGCTCCCAGTTTGGGTTCGGGAGGCAGACACAGTCTCTACGTTTAAGGTCAGGCTTAAGACTTTCCTTTTTGAAAAAGCTTATAGCTAGGGCTGGACTTAACCCTTAGTTATGCTGCTATAGGCCTAGGCTGCAGGGGGACGATGCACTGAGGACATGTCCTCTCCTCCTTCTTCTCTGGCTCCTGTCCTCTAATATCTTATCATTTTATTTTCTATCTCTTATAATTTACTAACCACTGTGTCTTACTCTCTCCCCTCCGCTCCCCTCCCCCTCCATCATCTTGTGAGGGTCTCTGGTCTGGAGTGCTGAATATCTGACCTGCGGAGTTCTAAGCTACATCTGCTGCCGTGGCCTCATCAACCAGCCCAGTCTTCATGGTCTGGAGTGCTGTGTATCAGACCTGTGGAGCTCCATAAACTACATCTGTCCCAGTCATCATGGCCTCCTCCAGTTGTCCACTCCTACCTAGATGAACAATTCACCAACCTGCCCATAATTCCTGTTATACTCACAAACTGTCACAGATCATCAGCTATGTGTTATACTACTAGATCCTACATGTTTCTTTCCGCTTGATGTATGTATCTATGACAGAAGTTTGTTTATCTTGTTTCTCCTGCTCTTTTTTTCTCTTTATCTTCTCTGTTTCTAACCGGCTGGCCTTCGGCAGATGGGTCCCTCCATATGAGCTGGGTTCTGCTCAAGGTTTCTTCCTGTTAAAAGGGAGTTTTTCCTTGCCACCGTCGCCCTCAGGCTTGCTCTGGAGGTTGCAGGCTGGTTTTTGTGAAGCGTCTTGAGACGATTTGTATTGTTATTGGCGCTATACTGTATAAATAAAACTGAATTGAATTGAATTGAATTGAATCAGAAGTCTGTATCAGATGTGAATGGTAATTACACATAGGTGTAACTTAACAGTCACCATGGGATTTCTCATTGCCCCCCTTCTCTGTGTCTCCCTCTTCCTCTGTGGGGTTATCCAATGTGAATGTGCTGTGCTGGGTCACCAGTTATACTTGTTGCCATGTCTTCCCGATTGACTGGCCCTGGCTAATTTCTGGTCTTCTTAATCTATGTGGGCAATGAACCTTACACCTTGGCACCAAAAGATGACCACTCCTGTCTGACTGTTGTTGCAGGCTTGTTCATGGAGCAGGCATCCAGCCACAGCCCTCGGGAGTCACAAGAGGACTGTTCCAAGTAGTGGAAGAAAAATGTTACTTCTTTTCAGAAGTTATTCCTTTGGACCTTACAGCTGCTCAGTCAGTGCTATCTAGATCTGCAACAAGCATTAGTACATGCCAACTACTTTTACTTATACTTAAGAATAAAATACCATCAAGTGAAAAAGTGATCAAGTTAAATTCAATCAAAATATCAATACATTTTTAAAACACGTTGCTTCTTAATATAATGGACACAAATAATGTTTTTAGCACAATGTGGGAAAAAGGCTGGGAGCATGTTTTAACCACATTCTTTGATTACTCCATTGCTTTCAGCACCATCCAACCTGTCATGTTATTAGTGTGTTATGTGCTGTTGCCTTTCTTGTCACCATTGTGAAAGGGGTTCTGATCTCAATGGATGTTTTATCTGGTTTAAATAAATGAAATGAAAAAATAAAAAATACTAACTTTGGATTACTTGACCAATACACCATAGTAAATACTATTGCATGTGTGATGTGGTTTTCTGTACCACAGTTGCTCCTTAGGGAATGGTCCTGGCTCCCTTCCTCTTCTCTCTCAACACTATTGACTTTAGATACCTCTCAACCAGCAGTCACCTGCAGGAATTCTCGGACGACTCTGAAATTGTTAGCTTCATCTAAGAATGGTGAAGATGGAGAGGGCTCATCCGAGATTTTGTTGTCTGGTACTAGGTAAACTGCCTCCAGGTCAGTGTGGGAAAAACCAAGGAGCTGGTGGTGGATTTCAACAAGCATAGACCACACACATATAACACAGATGATAGATGTAGAGATAGTGACCTGGTTTGTCAACCTAAACAAAAAAACTGGATTGGACTGATCACACTAGGACACCCCATAAGAAAGGCTCGAGGAGATTCTACCTGCTAAGAATACTTAGATCCTTCAGAGCACAGGGGCATCAGCCATCCACTATGGACTGATCTACTGGAATGGCAGCATCTCAGCAGTTAACGAAACTGAACATTCTCTTTAGTCTGTGAGGTGGTGGATGATAACACAAAGGATGATAAAAAAGCTGTCATCGCTGATGGAAAACCAGAGCCAACCCCTCCATGGCGCTATAACAGCGCTGGGAAGGGCCTTTAGCAATCTGTATGAAGGAGCATTACTGCAGGTCCTTCCTTCCTGCTGCTGTGAGGCTGTACAACCAAGCCTGCTCCCAGTAGACCACATATGTAGAACTACTGTTATGTTAATTTGCTATTTTTGTGTTCTTTTAATGTTTTCTTTTCTCTTCTTCTCTTGTGTGTACTGCCCTTAATACCAACAAGATATGTGTGGGATGAGTAACTGTAGGATTATTAAAGGATTATTTTATCCTATCTTATCTTATGTACATGTTTGAAAGATATGGTCTACTTACTATTTTTTCCTTTCTAGTTGACTGGTGGCAACCACTTATTTTCCTAAAAACAACATCATTTTTTGTGAGGATTCGAGACAACCTGTGTTTTGTTACAATGTGGGAAACTGAACATTTAAAGAAGAAACAAATCCCCTACTTTGCGTGGCTCATACCCTTCCTTTCAGCCCTGCAGCAAAGAGGCTTAGGCAACTGCAGAGCTTTCGGTGCTCTGTGTTCAGATGAAAGGCGACCACAGTGTTTGGAACTGGCTGCCACTAGCCTGCCAATCAATTTGTTTAACTCCCCAGGCAAGGGCAGTGATTGGTGGACCCTGCACACACACTCCCTTCCTGCCAACAAAGCAGCCCATATGCCCTCCCAGCAGGGGCTGACCCTGATATGGGGGCCCATGCATTTAGAGATGCAGTTATAGGAATTTGGAGCTAATAGGGTGAAAGGACTACCATCAGTGAATTGAATCTCTGAGCAAATCAAGTGGAATGCATATTCGTGGTGTCACTCACTATCCAAGCCTGGATCTCCATTCCACACTGCCCACAGCCACACCAGTCTGCTGACATGAATTAAACACTTTCAGTGGCATGAAGGGGCATGCCATTCACTACAACTAGAAAAAAATAACTGTTAAATGATAAAGACTTGTTGTTGCTGCATACCACTCACATCATATTTTTCAATGATTTAAAAATACACTGTATATTTTGTGTAGTTATTACTTTGTTGGTGGTGGTTTGTGTTTTATCATTTTAACAGTAACATTTTTGAATATTATAATAGTTACTACAGACATGCTACAGACATACTACATAAAGCGCCATCAACACTGTCTATTACAAAAACAAAACAAAAACAAATTACCACCGTTTGTATGACATAGGTCTAATGAAAGGCTGGCCTATAGTCACTGGATGACCATCAGTACTTTTCAACAGTTTACCAGAAAACATTATTTTCTTCTTTTGATAAAGCATAACCCAGTTGTAATTCCATCAAAATGTGTTGCTATTGATAATTACTTATATTATTTATACATGGCTCAGATTATTTGAGTTTATATGTTTTATTAAAATGAAGCAAAAACATAATAAAGACAGAGTTTAAAAAATGTTAATTACTGAACATGGACATACACATATAGCAAATATTTGTACTCACTCATAATATGACACTGATATTTTATTGTATTGTAATAGTTTCTTATTATGCCGACATCGCAGTGCCGAATTTGTGCGAAATACACAGTCAAGACATTATTGCATTGGTTTCTTTTCAGTTTGGGAAATGCTATTAGTTATCTCATATTTGTCTATCAAATTACATTTCATGTTTCACACCTTTTTATCTTAAATGTTTATTCATGCACTAAAATCCTTTTAACTCGTATGGGCATGGCTCCGATACGTTTGTGTCCTCTGTGTGTCATGCCAGCAGAATTGCATAGTCACATCTTGTATTAGGCTGCTACAAGTCAGAGAGTGAGGGACATTGATCTGGTCACAGGGCCACCTACCTAATTCATTAAGGTAGTATTCCAATTTAAGGCAGTCCTTATGAGAATTAAACCATTAACTATATATACGATAGACGTGTCTAGTCCATTTTTAGTACATTTTTAGGGGTGATCAATCAGCCCTAAACTTTGTCCTAGGACCCCTTAAAATAAGATTGAGAAAACATAAACACACCCCTCTCGTTTACCCCTCCCTCCCCCACAAAATGCGCACACTTTAGGTTTGGCTGATCATCTCCTGTAAGTAACCAAACAAAAATCAATTTACTTTATCACCAACGCATTACGGTCATTAGCAACAGCTCTAACTTTTACTGTTGTTATTGTTCAGTAGCAGGTAGTTTGGTAGCTGACATGTTTTTCTCTTTCTGGCAAACTAATAGTGCAGGTTGTCAATCAACCACTGTCCACGGTTTAGTTTCCGAGCTGCTGTGCTGTTGAGGAGGAGGTGACTGAGAGCATCACTCTTATCAAAAAGTAAAGTGGTATACTTGTAAGTTCATTTTATGAAGTACGCTTGAGTATAGCAAATATACTAAGGACGTAGTGTACTAGAAAGTATGCAAATTTAATACTTCTTCTGACTAAATTACAACATTTTTACGTTTATGAAAATATACTTTAAGTATACTTTATAAGGTTGTTTTAAGTTTACAAAACTTTCAAGTATACAAAAGTACACATATCCATAGACTACTAGTGTATTAAGCATATATTTCTAGGCCAACAAATACCTGCTTAAATCATTTAAGATGTCTGTTACTACTTACTACAACTACTACTATAAAACTGTAACTATTACTGTAAACTTTTAAACTCCAGCACAATATGATTTTGAACATGTACGTTTATAACGGGTAATATCTCCAAACATATGTGTATAGTGTAAAACTTATTTTTTTCTGCTAAATTAAATGTAAGCACGAGTCAATTGACTTATTCTGGACTTGGATCAAGAAGATACTAAGTATTAGTACTTTGTAGCAGAAAGAAATAAAAAGTATACTAAATAATTAAGATTTAATATTAAAGTATAAATGAGTCTCAGTATTATGTACATAGTCTTAGGCTTTTTTTTTTAATACTTTTCAACATAAGCCAAGTACACATCAGTATACTGTTCTTAAGTATATAAAATACAGTATATAAAAAGTTAACTTAAAGTCTATTGCCTCAGTTTCAGTATGGCAAGAAGTATACTCATAGTATACTTGAATAAACTAGTTTTTGCTAAGGGTGAAAGTTCCAAAACACCCAAAAGGATAGAAGGATGTTCTCTCTTAGGCAGGGTTGCCTGACTTGATATTTTGGTGGGTGAGCGTGTGGGGGGTGTTCAGCACCCCTAAATCTCTGCCCCTGGTATATACTATGGACAAACCCATTGTGAAGTCACCCACTGGATTCTGAACCTTGAAAATTAAGCCAGAAGTGGGCGGAGCCCGCCGTCACCATGTTGTATGAACTTTAATTAAGCAATATTATCCTCGAGGGTGTGCTTTAACGTCATTTGAGCACGACGGTGATGCGGTCAGCAAGCATCACCGAAGTGCTCAAATTACCTTTAAGCACACCCTCGAGGATAATATTGTGAATATACAATTTCCAACAAAATAAAGCGTATAATTAAATATATATTCATGTTGATGGACACTTTGCTCTCAAGTTTACTCACAAGTTTTTTGTGAGTGTGCTTCCTGTTTCCATGGAAATAAATGGGGTCTGACTAATAACTGGAACACAATTAGTCACGTCAGTAGACTTCTTTGTGTAATGGAACCTAGTTCACAACTACAGCAAATAATCCAAATCTAAGTAATGACCTAGCAACAGAAATGATTTTCTAGTCCCAGATGAGTGAACTCGTTCATGGCCGTGGTCCATTCATTCCTGGACAATTCCAGTTGATTCAGTTCTTCATCCAAAATAAACACAAATCTTTCTTTTTTTTTTTTTTTAGTTATTCTCATCCTCCTCCAACCATTCATGGAAACTGAGACCACCAAATAAATCAAAATTATCAAACAAACTGATCTATTTTGTAGCATAATTTTCAGTCGTTTCCTGCTCCAGCTCTGACAGTTACAGTGTTGCCATGGAGATGGATACAATGTTGCCACAGACTTGGCGGAGCAATATTTTTAGTGATGAGTCAGCCGTGCTGTAATGCTGATTTGAGCATGTTCTAAATGTCTTATTGACTAATCAGATTGCTTGGTCGGAACTACTTGTTGTATAATTCGAATTCTTTTAGCCTGGACACAATCGGACACTGACCCAGGTGAAAGCATGTGTTGCCAACAGCAAGTGGCACCTTTAGTAGTGCTAACGTTGATGTTCATTGTAATACAAAGACATATTTTATTTGTTGTCTATTAGTGTTTAAGGTCTCCACCCATTAGTAAGACCCCACAGGAAAAAAAGGTCAAAAAAGGGAAAGAAAATCTTTTATTTATCCCACAGTTTAATAAAGTTTATTATAATATCATAAATACTAAAATAAGACTTTATGAATAAATAAACAAACCTTTCCATAACAGAACAGGTATTCTTTGTGGTCTAAGTCTCTTTTTAGTTCAGAAGCCTAGATACAGCCTTGTTCACTTATGTAGAACATGACAAAAGAGTGCATCATCACAACACAGAGTTACAGTTAGACAGCTGAACCATCAAGCATTGGTACAAATCCAGCCAATTTAGCTTTAATTTAAAAAAGTCTGTATAAGTATATAATCCCTCCATTTGGTTATTTTAAATGAATTAGTGTCCATGACACCAAGAGGATTTATTATTTTGGGGGGATTTGTGAAATCAAGCCAATTACAATATAACCTCCCAAACATATTGAAACAAGTGGATCTGAGGGGATTTGCAGGACAGATTTATCTTCCAGTACCATCGCTTTTACATCTGTGGGTCATTTAATGCCCGAGCTCGCCACTTAATCACAAAGCTGATTGTTTTCACCCAACTAAAGTATTTGGAATTTGTTGTTAATCTCCTTCCCCACTGGAGTCTGTTTTGGTCAGACATAATCTGCCAGAGACTGATCGAGCTGCATAATCCCAGCCCCTCTACCCCTCTATCTCTGTTGGTGGTTGGAAACATGACCCCACCCCCATCTCCTCCGGCGTTGCTTCTCTACTGTATGAGTCTGCCCTGGGGGCTAAACAATATGCTCCTATTTTTTAATTAATCTAAACCTAAATCTGTGTCTTGAAGACCAGGGCTGTATTGTATGACTGATGATGCTGATCTGAGACATTTTTTTGTGTGGACTGGTCACATTCCTTCCTTAATTTTACCCTTCCTTATTCCTACAACTATCCCAATTTAAACCCATACATCTTTGCCTTGATTCATTCTCTTTATCCTATTTTCTCTCGTCTTTGTTTCCTTTTGTCTTTTTTCTTTTCCATGCAGTTTTACTACCTTTTCTTTCTTTCTATCCCTGACTTTCTTCTTTCCTTCCCTCGCTCCCTCCCTTCCAAAAACCTCCCACCCCTCGTGTCCCCTCCTAACCTCACACCCCCCAGCATCTTCTTTCCCCCTCTCTCTATCGTCCTTCTACTTCACCAGCAACATCCGAATTGATTTGGGTCAGTAATTTTTTTATCTTTAGGAATCACTCCTAGCAGTGAGGCAGGCAGTCAGGTAAATTGCATAACTTTACCCATATAAGCGTCTGGAGCTTTGACATTATGCTGCCGTTGAAGATGCAGTGGTGTGGAAGTGACTGACAGCTGGGTCGGATGAGGAATGAATGGAGATCAATGACACATATTGAGATACAGCTCTGAGCTGTGTGTGTGTGTGTGTGTGTGTGTGTGTGTGTGTGTGTGTGTGTGTGTGTGTGTGTACTTGTACAGCTATCTTTCTGAGGACCAGTTTAAGTTTTAGACCATCAGATTGAGGACATTTGTGCAAAGCAAGGGTGTCCTCACAAAGATTCACAAAGCCATACAAACGTGTGTGGAAGGATTTTTATGAGCTACTAGTTACCTTGTAATCTCCACATTACATTCTCAAAAAACTCTTACAGTCCAGTTGCCTTTTTCAATCGCTTTTGGATATACTATGACCTGAAACACTAAGAACCTTCACAGACACATTATTATTGGTTTAAGTGGTTTTAAAAATGGTTCACAACCAAATTATTTTCTATTGTATGAAAATGTGATTACAAGACTAGTGTAGTGTTTATAAATAAAAATACCTATTGATCCACATGAAACTGACAACTGGCTGGTGTGGACAATAATTTTCTTACACGTGAACCATGAATTTAACCATAATTCAAATTGCAGGTGGTCCTATGTCAGTAGGACTGGAATTAACAAGAACCTCTCCAATTCTCACTCACTGACTGTATTATGTCCTTTAAACTAGTCTTACTCTTATTTAGTGTTATCACTATAACATTAGCAACATTAACCATAGTAAGTTAGTAACGGAGGCAAACTTCCGTGTCAATTAAATTTGTCACATATTCTGGACATAAATTACATGCACACATGGGTTTCACAGTATATATGACGGTAGCTATTATTTTTCTAGGCCTTTAGTCTAGATAACTAGCTAACATAAGGCTTGGTTAATTTCAAACTATTCATTTGTAAAGCGGTGTTGGGCATTTTTGAGAACGAAGTACACATTAATGATGATATGACTTTATTTTTTTTCCTGTATAAAATGTTAACAAACATCAAAGAGAGACATTGACATTTACCTCATATAACAGGGAGAAATCAGTTCTTCCCTTTAATCTTCTGCTCCATAACTTTCTCTGTTTTTGTTCACTGGGGAAACGGTGGAGTTTCCTCCATGTTTTCCTGATCCTGTGCTGGAGCCGTAGGCTGAGCACTGTGGCATTTCTCAACTAACTTTTAATTCAAGTTATTCTGTGATATTCTTATTCTCTATGGGTGAATATTTATTTAGACACATCTAACATGGTGCCCATGAAACACGTGACCAGCTCAGAACCAGTATAGCTCAGACTTCCAGTCCCTATACTGCTCTGCATGCCCTGTACGTTAAGCGCCCTCTGCTGGAAATACTGGGGTAAAACCTCACTCCCCTCACATCAGAGGTGTAAAACATATATATATATATATATATATATATATATATATATATATATATATATATATATATATATATATATATATATATATATATCACTCAAAACAAGCCTAACAAGTTTTTGTAAAATGTTGATATGGCTTATACAGCTAAAAGAGCCTGAAGTCAAATTGACCCCAAGGAACACATATCTATACAATATGGGTACAGGACACGAACACGTTTAATTGTTTAATCATTTTTAATTTAATGTTTACCCAGTTGTTCCCATTAAATTAAGACAATTCATTAAACATGAAGAAAAAAGTTAATGATGTATTTTCCGAAGTTTAAACATCGAATGGGCTCAAATTGACCCCAAAGGTTATAGAAGTGTTAAAAATGTGCGTATGATGATATTGTGTAATTCCCAAAGTGTACAAGCTGCCTATGGGGTGCGCAAGATGCAAAATGTAATGGTGGAGAAGAAGTTATCTTCTTCTAAACACTGTATAGGCACACTTAGCCTGTGGCCTCGTTCATTTTTGCAAATACTGTATGTTTTACTGGCAGAAATCAGGGAAACTGTCAGGTTGGCTAACTCAGGCCAAAGTAAGTGATGAAGGAGGAGAGGAACGAGAGAGTGAGGAATCGGAGGCAACAGAGGAGAGAAATGCAACAGATCCAGGAGAAGAAAACGAGTGAATCCAAAATGAGAGAATTCAAATTGCTGGTGTTGTAATTTTATTTCCATAACTGGTGTGTTAGCTCTACGGTCATTTAAAATTGCTGCAATTTTTGATTAATTGTCATGGCATAAACATGGCTAAAAATATTTGAACAAACCTATGAAGGAAAGGGTTTTATGACTATCTGAATATAAGGAATTGAACTGCCAGTATGCCTTTAGGTTGGGTGGGTCTTCAAAATTGACTTGAACTATTTTACAGTGAGGAATGTTGTGAACAAGAATCAAGTCAGTAATCACTGTACTTACAGCCTCTGTTTTCCTCTGTTCTACTGTTATTTTGAGTGAAATTCATCTCCCAAAAGAGAAAAAACAACATAATTAAAGTTAAAGATGCATTTGCTTGATTTTGCCATTATTATTTACATTTTTGTTGATTACGTGGTAGTATTATGATCATGACATTTTGACCAGGATAATCGTGAAGTGAAAATTTACAGCCCTACTTTGAAGTAAAAATATTTGCACTTAAGGAATAGGCATTTCTAATTACGTAATCAATTCTAAATCATAACAGACACAGTCTCATTCTAAGTATTTTATGACATACACAGTGGTAGTATCAAACCGTTTTTTTTTTTGTTTTATTTTTTTGAAAAAAAAAAGGATAAAGAAACAAGAACAGAAGCAATAGAACAGAAGCAGTCTCTGAAAAGCTTGACCTCTTCTTCACCAGAAATACTAAAGCATATTTAGGGAATTTTTCATACTGTGTTGTATAATATAATGTAACATACTACTCATACTGTAACTTATAACTGCAGAATTCAATGTTTTCCAATTAAAGATGTAATAGACGAAGACAGAAATAGACCAGTTTCAGTTACAATGTGAAATACTGTTGTGTTTGCTTTGTTTTTTGTTCAAGGGCTAAAATATTAGGGTATGTTTCAGGCCAAGAACAATAGACCATCTGTGATTAGAATGAATGGCAATGTCACCATGGTTTAGGGAGACGCACGCACACACACACACACACACACACACACACACACACACACACACACACTCATTTATCTGGCACAGTGGGGGCAGTATTACTGAGGTTGCCTTCTGGGGACCACCGTTGTTAAATGACATGCAGACAAGGTTATTTTTTTTTAGATTTTCATGTATCACTTGAAATACCAACATTTCTCATTTCTAATTTTTCAGAATAGGTTTAACAGTTTTGGGGATGTGTAGAATTTGACCCTACAAGATGATATCTATTGCTAATCACTAACACAGGCAATCCCACAATGCTCTGCCAACTGGCACATCAATCAAGGCCTGACTTGGACCGAGTTTTTAATTTTGACCCAGTGTGTTTTTGAGTTTGACACCCCTGCAGTACCTGATCAGTTGAAATCTATTGAAAACTTTACCATTATAAAGAACTAATAAATCCTTGTTAATTCAGCAACATATCTGTACTTATGTCCATTTTTTTGGATACTTTACAAGATTGTCTACATCATGTCTTATTATATATTGCTGTACCTACTTCACCGTTTTTTACTTTACTCTGATTTAATGTGTCACTCTCACTGTCCGACTCTCACTGTCCAATCTCTTCATGGAGGAAGTAGAGACCAGAGCCCTGGACACCTTTGCAGGTTCCACCCTCACCCACTAGTACAGGTATGTGGACGACACCTGGGTTAAAATGGGTTGAAACAGAGGAGGTGGCATCCTTAACACAACACATCAATCAGTGCACAGCAATATCAAGTTCACCCAGGAGGACATCAGCAGGGATAGTTTGGCGTTTTTGGATTGTCTGGTTCATGTTGAAGAAGACTGATGCCTCAACATTGAAGTATATCGGAAACCCACTCACTCTGACCAGTATTTGTTATTTGATTCGCATGACCCTCTGGAACACAAATTAGGAATCATCAGAACCCTCCAGCACCGAGCACAGACAATACCCACAAGACAGGATAGAAAGGAGAAGGAGAGACAACACATCAAACAAACCCTCAAGCCGTGTGGCTATCCCAACTGGGCCTTTGTAAAAGGCTCAAGAAGATATCCCAAAAAGGACAGGGAAGAGGGGCACAGCAAGAGGAAGAACATCATTATATCTATGTGGCTGGTAAACTGAGGAGAACTTTCAGAAAACACCACATTCCAGTTTATTTCAAACCCGACAATACAGTTGGACAGAATCTGGTCCAAAGACAAAACACCCAGGCAAAAACAGAATTATGTAGTGTATGCTGTCCAGTGCAGTGAGGAATGTACAGACTTGTACAATGGGGAAACTAAACAACCCATCCATAAATGCATGGCTCAACACAGGAGAGTCCTGGCCAGAGAGGACAGATAGTTTGAGAGAGGAGTGAAGTAAGCCATTTATGTCAAAGTGGAAAAACCTTCTCTAAACAGAGGAGGCGGACTGAGATTTAATTTACCATCTATTTATAATTCAGTTTTGACTTCTGTTCCCAAGAAGTTTCAACACCATTCACACCTTGAGACTGGAAGCTCCCACTCAGTGTACATGCACGTGAAAAAAACAAATTATTGCCTTAATCAGACTATAACAGGAGAACTTAACTGCATGTAAACACGTTACTCCGATTAAAATTGGAGTTCTCATTATCCGATTGAGACACCCAGATAATGCGATTGGAATTCGATTTTCTCCGATATGTATATGGTAACCACAGTTTTCCAATCGGATAATGCGTGTGTGCATGTTCCACAACCACTGCGTTGGTGTGTGACCCTGGATCAAAAACATCCAAGAAAGCCCTTTGCAGAAGAAGAAGAAGCTAAACGGAGCAGCTAGAAGAACCTTCTGAAGGACATTGCGCAACTTATCTGCACACGAAGTAGCACGAACATTACGTACGAGATTAAAAAAAGGTACTATTATCCATCTGGCTGTTGTTTGAAATGTCGGTCTGCCGCATGAATGACTCTTGTTTATTATATGATGTAATAGGTCAACCGGAAAGGTGGCCATTTTAACATGGTATTAATCCGCTGACAAGACACATATCTCCACCTAGTGTGGAGGAGCAGGACATGTTTCCATCAGTTATTCGATTTTCTCTGCTGCATGTAAACTGGGACAAGGACTGTAGTCAGAAAGTCGAATTTCGAGCATAGCTCGATTAAGCTGTGCATGTAAACACACTAACTGCTGACCTACAAACTGAAGTTTTTAGGTCCATATGTGGTAAACATGAAAGTGTCTGACACCATTTATGTAATTTCCACCCTCCTGAACATGCTCAAGTCCTATTTCTCCCAGGGAAAACGTGACTCCCCTGTGACGTCTCCTTCCTTGGTGTGTGCTGAGGTTGATCTTGGTCAGCAGAGTGGCAAGTTGACAAACTCGGGGTTCCTGTGTGAGCCCGGTTTTTCCCACCTCTTAGTTGAAAAGCGAAGTGAGGTACTAAGTTTTTCTAAAATGTAGTGCTTTACGTTTTTGGTCGTGGTAGTGGTTTACGGCTCTGGTCTGGTTTTCATCTAAGGTTTTCATCTGAGATATTCTAAATAAAGAGTAATTATTTTACACATAGTATTCAGTCTGTGTCATTTTCCTATCCCGGAACTATTTTCTTTTGTTTTCTTCCCCTAGTTAAAACCCCGGAAGGTAACATTTATACCTGGTCTACTTATTCTACACATTCGTATTGCCTACATTGCTCTTTGTTCTGAACATTGGTTTACACTTTGAGTAGGAACTGCTGTAATGAAAGGTAATTTCCCAAGAGGATTTCCCCTTGGGATCAATAAAGTAATTCCGATTCTGATAAAAAACAGCATAGAGGTGAGTTATAGACTGAATTATACAAACAAGCAACACAAGCAACAAGCAACAGTATAATGAAAAGTCTGTCAGCTGGTAACAGAGTATGAAAGTCTTAACTAATGTTCAGTAACTTCCATCATTCATCTGAAAATAATCAGTAACTGTCACAATTACCCCCTCTCTCAGGTGTATTTAACCACTGCTATAGAGGCTACACATATGGGATCAATTCAGTGCCAAAATCCACATGCATAAAAAACATTATCAAGGTGCACTAAGACCACTGTCTTCTCGCTCACGGTCTCTCTGTACACACTCGCTGTAACTTTCTGTGGTTCACTTTAAACACCTGTCTCCAGCTGAGGGCCAATCCCAGCCATTGTAGGACGGGTCATCATGGCAGCAGATATTTGAAGATAGAGTTGTGGATAGAAATGTCGCTTCAGAGTAATTGTAATGGTTGACTGACTTGCTACGAGGGACAATGGAGACTATCTCTCAACAAAATCGTCTTTGTTGAAAACAAATGCACATGGAATACCAAACAGGCCAGCACAGTGGCCCGATGGTTAGTGCTGATGCTTCCCAGCGCCTCGCCGAGTCCAGCTCGGGCCTTTCTGGGTGGAGTTTGCATGTTCTCCCTGTGTCTGTGTGGGTTTTCTTCGGGTACTCCGGTTTCCTCCCACCTCCAAAGACATGCTCGTTAGGCTGATTGGTGACCCTAAATTGAATCTGGGTGTGAATATGAATAAAAATCATTGTTTGTCTCTGTGTTAGGCTGGTGACCTGTCCAGAGCGATGCCAGCTGGGATAGGCTCCAGCAACCCCCGCGACCCTAGTGAGGATTAAGCGGTATGGAAGATGAGATGAAAAAAAAAAAGAGAAAAAGATTTTTAGAAAATAGTACACCTTAAAACTACTGGACAGTAGAGAATGAAATGTGCTGGAGAAAATTCCCCAAAAATGAGGTGGAAGTAAATAAAAAAATAAAATGATTGTCCAATAAGTAAGGAGCAAATTTCCTTTAACTATGTGTTAACAGTGAAATGTCCATTAGTGAAGCATTTGTAGCATAGCTTGAGAAATTACAAAAAATAAAATAAAAATAAAATAGGAGTAAAAGAACCCAGTATTGTCAGAATAAGGATGACATTGAACCAGTGAATCCTTTAGGCACATCTAGAAACATCCACAAACTTTGTGCAGTATACTGGTTACTTGCCAATGTACCTAGTAAATAGGTCCAGTCTGCATGTTATTCAGCTAGCTCTGCTATGCAAACTACCTGATCTACAGAGATGTGGTTATGAAAGTGTACTTTCACCTTTGTTGAGAGACTTGGGCTCTCTTGAGCAGGACGATGTTTTTGTTGACACTCTAGGTCAGTGTATCAGAGGAACTGTACTTTGTGTGGCAGCTGATAATTTGGCTGCCCATGGCCTTGTAGGCTTTGTGCAGAGTTTCTGAAGAAACTATGTCTGCAGATTCTGTTGCCGGACTGCAGACTAGATCCAGTCCAGAGAAGTTTCTGAAGCAGAGTTAAACATGAGAACAAAGGCCCGTCATGACGTTCATATGCAGAATGCTGTGCAGGGAGAAAATGCAACTCATTTTGGTGTTAAATGTGAGTGTGTTCTTAGCAAGACTTTGCAACATTTTCATCCCATTACTGGCTTCCCACCTGACATATTTCGTGATCTATTTGAAGGTATCATGCCAGTTGAGTTGGCGTTGTGCATCCGTGACATGATCCGTCACAAGTATTTCTCGAATATGTAAATGCACAAGTCTGGACATTTCCCTATCAGCATGCTAATATGCTTGATAAAGCATATTGCAGCAAAACTAAGCATTGGTGGGAATGGGCAAGAAAATTGCACTTTGTTGAGGTTATTACCTCTTATGGTAGGAAGTAAAGTCCCAGAAGGAGATGAAGCCTGGGCCATATTGATGGTTCTCAAAGACATTGTGAAACTGGTATTGTCTCCATCCTTCACAGAGGAGTCCATCCAGTACATGCAGACTAAAATAAGTGATCAAAACAAGGTCCTCAGTCGGTACTTCCAGACTTTAAGCTGCGACCCAAACATCATTACGTGGAGCACTTTGAAGGAAAACAACGCTTTTTCAAAAGGGTCATACAAAACACATAATTTCAAGAATGTTTTGAAAATTCTTGCTACCAGACATCAGGTAGTTTGTCAACTAGCATATAATTTCAGTACCCCAGCATCTATTAGACCGGACCAGAGCTATAGAGTAAAACAGAGTTACGACACTTCCATTGACTCCCATTGTAAAAAAATGGCAGACGACACTTTCAGCTTATGGAGGGACCAATAGTTCCAAACAAGGGACGGAGCTCCATTGATCTCAATTGCTTGTCAAGAACAATAACTAGTATGTTGATGAAATAACGGCATTTTAAATTTTTTTTTGCATTTTTAAGCATTAGCTATCAGAGGTATACTGTTAGACATCGTTATTTTTACATTCGGTTTGCATGAAATGTCGATGTTGATGTTCAAAATGTCATGGATTTGTGGACCTAACTTAAAGCTTGGTAACGGAGGCTAACGTGAGGTAATTAATGTGATAATTTCACTAAAGTCTGTTAACCTTTTGTTGTCAGGTGACATTATGTAAAGTTGTTTTGATCGTTAGGTTTTAAAACATTACCAAAATACTACCACTACTACTAACACTAAAATGCTACTGCTATTATTGCTACTATTACTTAAATGCTAGCTGTTTTACTTCTGCTGCTGCTATAACTACTACGATAATAATAACCTATTATAAGGTTTTGTATCCTGTTGTGCCTGCTGTAAATCGAATTTGAATTGCCTTTTTGATGGTCTCATTGCCCCACCGAATCACCCCTTTTTTCTTTTGGATGAGTGCATGAATCTGGTCCTGATTGAAAATTGAAATAAACTTTTGTTGAAGGTTTTTGTTTCTCCTCCTAAGTGCCAAATTGATTCTATTTTGTGTTGTACTAGAGCCCTCTGCTTTTATCCTCATATTTCTTTCCTTTTTTAATTCCCTCAGCAGGTCCTCCACACTGGCCCTGTTATGACTGACCCCTGGGACACTGGTTCCTGGATGAGTGGCCCCTGACTGACTGGCATCTGGCACACTGGTTCCTGGCAGACTGGTTCCTGTCCCTGTTAAAGTGGCCACTTGAACGCCGGCAATATCAAAGATCACAGGCTTCTCCCTAAGCACTAATATCAATCAGGGGGTTGGTGGGGGGTCATTTGTCTATCTGTTTATCTAACAGTCTATCTCCACCCACTGATATGATGCCGGGAATGTATTATATCAAGTACAGATTAAGCGCTACCTGCTGTCTTATCTAACCATTCTCCTGACCCTGTTTACTTTTTTACAGGATACAGATGAAAAGCGTGAGAAGGGTGTGAATGGAACTGCCATAAAATGTCTTGTTTGCTTGTGTATTGGTTTGAAGTTTTCATTGAGGACCCTTAAACAAAGCAAGATCTTGTGACCCTGCCTTCACCTTTACAATCTGTCCATTTATGCCACCAGCTTTTAGCCTCGTCCCGAGACACATGCAGGAGAACCTTTTCCAGGCAGTCTTGAATGAGGCGACTGTGAGGACATTCTTTCCCCTTTTCCAGAGCCATCTGTGTGTTTATGGTTTCATTGCCCCACTTTGTTTGTCTATTAATGGTTTTTGTTTGTTAACACACACACTGCTGTTATTGTTCTAGTTTGTTCTTATTATTCTTTATTATTATTATCATTATCATTACTACTACTACTACTACTGATAATAATAATAATATATTGTGTATGGTAATAACAATATATATTATTTATTATTATTCCTATTCATTTTTTTTTCTTGTACACACACACACACACACAGCTCTACCATAAATTTCAAGTGTGAATAATTGCTTGTAGAGTTAGATTTTGACTGATCATATTCAAGCGTAATTAGTGATTGTTTGATAGATCTGATACATGGCTCCAGCTTGAAGTCTCCATGGTTCTGATGCATGTCCTACAAAAAGAACTAAATGTCCTTTAGTCTCCCACATGTCCATTTAAAATAACTAAACTCGGTGATAAAGATAAAATGTACTTTGGAAAAGCTGACATTTCACAAAATAGATAAGTGCTAAGAGTGCAATAATAACAATAATAGTTCAATAATAGTAAAAAATTAAATGGTAACTTGTTTATCTAAGTGCAAATACAGAATAACCAACCTTGTACAGTTAGTATCACTCACGTAAGTAACCTAGCCAAGCTAACACAAACTTTTTCCTCCAAAAGTTTATCAGTGCAGTACTTTCAATTGTAAACCCCACAGCTCAAAAGCATAACTGACACTAGCATACATACACTAGTGCAAAAACGTGTGTGTTGTTTATTTTGACATTTACCATGCAAGAGCTCACTCTGTCCCATACAAAACAATGACCGCTTTGTTTGGAACTATTGAGGCTTACATGAACCACGTGACAGCCCTAGCGGCGACATCAAAGCGTGTCGCAGCTCTGTTTTACTCTATAGCTCTGGACCTGACATACAAGCGCTATCACTTCCATCAAAGTTTCCACACTGCCCCTAGTGGCAATAACTTCATAGAGGCAAAGACTGACAGCCAGAACATATCAGTCTTTGCCTGCACCAAAGATCTCCATAAGTGGCACAGAGTTTGCAAGGGAAATGTTTGTTTCTTCAGGTCAAACTGGAGGACTCCCAAGATTTAGCAAGACTGAGCACATACTGCTTGTCAATAACTGTTTTCTTCCATTGCAGAGACTACAACTGCTGGTACAGTAAGCATTTGCATTCATTTAAGCTGACGTCCTCAGACAACTTCTCTGTGTATCAGCTATCAGAGCTTAATGACACAGTCTGTCTCTCTGGGTACAATATTGATGGGCATTTAGTGTTAACACAAAAAAAGATTTATTTTGATCAGAGGCTGAAAGAATTAAGATGTGTTTCAAAGTGGGGACCTATAGAAGCTTATGGAGCAGTGTGGGGAAAAAACACAAGTGTAGTCTCACATCCGATACCACTGACACTGCCCAGTTCCCACAAGCCTGGAAGAAGTGAACGAAGTGACTTTTTTTTATTTATTGTTTTGCAAATGCTACACATGATACATACTACAAACCAATCAATGTATGTTTCTCATTTAAAACTCATAATGTGCTTTAAATTGTAATGCCAAAGCTAATGTTACTCATTTATCCATTCTTTTCTTTTTCTCCATAATGACATGAAATGGCAGCTAAAAATCTCCTTCTCCACATTCACACTTCGACTGACATTGTTAGGAAGATGTCACTATCCCCATAACTAGATATTGCAGATGATTTCAAAACAATAGTCAAAAAAAGATTTAAGTTAGATTTTGTTGTTAGCTTGTCTTCCGAAGACCCGGACTTTGATGGCCAGTTGTGTTCTCTTGTAGACATTGAAGAGTTTCCACAGAAGGCTGTATTAAAAGTGATATGATCTGAGAGTGATGACAGCTCCATTGCGTCAGATGACACAATAATCTTACCGCATGCAATCACCCCAGAGGATTAATAGATGGCCCACATTTTCAAGTGCCAACATTTTCATGAGGCAGAAATATCACATATGAAAGAACAGGGAAAACCCTCAAGTTGTCAAAGGGCCAAAAACACAACACCCTTGAGACCCTTGCAGAGAAAATGAATAGTTATAAAGAATATGCAGAAGCACTTAGCACTAAACATCCTTGTCTCAAAGAGCTGGGGTCACAGACAGGATGGTACGGCTGGAAAAACAGCCTGTATGGGGAACTTCTGCACAAAGTTGAGTCAGTCAGGATTTAGTAAGGTAGCTGTAAATTCTGGGAAAATGAGTAAGAAGCCTACTCATGCTAACATTAAAAGGCCAAAACAGGCAGAGGTGAATTTCCTCACAAATTTCCCATGAGGTGAGGATCTTGGAAGCTTGGAGAAAATTAGGCTCCAAGTTGCAGATGAAATAAAAATGACAAAAACCTCCCCCGGATTGCATTGCTGATGCAGATGACCTTTGCCTTATGGTGCCTCACATATCTGAGAAACGGTTACAGTGATTTTCCAGGAGAGTTGGCAACACTTCCTGGTGCTTGATAGCAATAGTGGATTATGTTCAAACTCTAGTCTCTTCAGTCATGAGTCTATTTTACTGAAACATGTCTAAAAAGTTTTTTTTTTTTTTTTTTTTTCTCAGAACAGAAACAATTGTTAACATGTGCATGGAGACATAAGACACAGAACAACAACAAATGAGAACACATTTTCCATACTGGAGGATCCACAGTGACAGAATTGATGCTGTTGACCTGTTGCTCATGGCAAAGTGTGTTTATCACAGAGCTGCACATGTGCACACCAGGGCAGCTACGCCTTCTCTGCAATAGCACCATCTACTGAATTAAATATGAAATGTTTCACAAAACAATGTGTGGTTTTTGGTCTGTTTTTGTTAAGAAAAGTTCAAATATTAAATGAAAAACTGGGGGATTGTTTGTTTACAAAAAACAAAACAAACACTACATTTGGCATTTTTGAACCTCCTGTCAATAGTGTGTTTTATATATTTCTTAACATCCAGAGTGAAGCAGGATTATGTTGTCACTCAAGGAACAAGTCGGCTTCCTTGGAAGACGTACAGTTGTTCTCCGTGCTCTCCCTGATCTGTCTGAGGATGACTCCAAGTTCAACAATGTTAGCATCTTAACTGGTAGCAACAGTACAATGTTCTGCTATTCTGTGTGGTAGTTCAGTTTGTATTTATTTGAGTTTTTTCCCCTTTGTTTATCACAATTACACAGGTCAACTCAAGACAAAAGAGCCTCGAGCAATATCTACAGACAGTGGCATATTAAACAGAGGGGTGGGGGTGGGGCTGCATGTTTAAACCAAATAACCAAATGGTGTGCCATATTGATGTCTCATTACGATTCTGACCCTTAGCTGAAGGCATTGTCAAAATATACAAAAAATAATTAAACTAATCTGTAAAAAGGGATTTAATATCTGGCAGATGATGTGACATATTTCAGGTTGTCATATGGTTGGTTTGTCTGTCAGGACTGGAGCACTGGGCATCAGGAATAAACAAAGCTCCAGTGGAATTATTTGCATTTATGTATGAATTTGCAAAATCTAAAGTCTGAAATTTTATTTAAATCTGTATGTAAGCCATAGTTATAAACAACTTGACCAATAAAACTAATTATTGTATTGTCCTTTTTGACATAGAGTATATAATTTATAGTATGGTCTGGAAAAAGTATGACAAGCACCAACAATAGACAGCTGTTAAGGAGTAGTAAAATTTAAGTTCACCCCAATACAATTTTGCACTTATAATATATTCCTGATTCAATGACATTTTGTTGATCTGGTCAGGCCTGTCCAGTCAGGCTTTGTTTGTGATGGATTATTTAGGGAAGGCAGTCAGTGAATGTTGTATCAAGTGTCTGACTGCATGACCAAGAACAATAAAAAAATGATTGCTTCTTGTTACCATCAAGATTTGGTCATGAATTTGAATGTATTTTAAATCTAACTACAGAATGGTATGGTACATTGAAAATTGTCGTCATTCATACTAAGCCATCTGTTGCCCTATTTTACAAGTTACTGATGATTAGACAGGTCATAGGTGCAACTTACAACTCACAAAACTTCACTCCAAATGCCCTCAAATAGTACATTTTAGAATATTGTCAAAATTTGTTAAATCTAAAGTCTAAAGAGCAACTTTACAAACCGTAGAGAGAACATTACAATACACCTTTATGGACAGTAAGGAATATGAGCAGTAATAAAAAGGTGTTGAATTACTCATGAACAAATGCTCTCCTGCCCACTGAAAGGGAAGGAGTTTTATACTCTGATGGACATCAGTAGGAAAGACCTCCTCTGGCATTCTGTGGTGGTCCAATAGTCTCAGCAGCTACCTCAGCGTGGTGTGCAGGAGGTGAAAGACATCCACCAAAGGCTCCAGCTCCACTACCAGGACAAGGCTAGCTGTCTTGATCAGCTGTGCTCACCTTTCTGCCCCAGCACACTATAGGGTAAGACAAGGGTTCTCAAACGTTTTGGAGCTAGGGACCAAATTAGTGAGAAAACTTCATACCCCTTCATACTCCTCGCCAAACATATGTTTACTACTATTTATGATTCCAGATGCCATAGGAATTATTTGTTTTAAGCTTTTCAAACTACATACTAACCTTGGCCTTAACATCACTTGAAGTGGATGTACTGAAATATTTGTCCACTATCGTAAGCAAGAAATGCTAAGCAGCACAGGAGCTGTGTAGCCAAGTGCCTCTTGAGTAAAATGACAGATACAGGAGAGTGACTTGTGACAGATTTATGTGGCGTCACAATCATATCAGACTTTTTATTGACCCAAAGCTAATGTAGGAGGGAATACTTGCTTTAATGTGTTTGTTTTATCGGCACAGCAGTCCCCACATGTAGTTATGCACTTTTTTAATTGAACGGCATAACTTAAAGAATTCATTACAAATTATTTTGCGAACCTCCAAGCTATGGCTCGGGGACCCCAGTTTGAGGGTCGTTGGTGTAGGAGATGGTGCTACCACCAGCTTAATATTAGTCCTTCGTCATTCAGTTGTTCTTTCCATCACTTTGTACGTAGTTTGGCAGTGGGCAGCCATACGTGGCATCTGGGGTCATACAAGTTAATTCAGTATCTTATGAGTTCCAGGTTCAGATGCCATATATATCCATATATATATGACTACTAAAATATAAATTACCATAACTATTTAGGACACTAAACAGCACAAGTGCCGCTTGTTTTGATTGCCTTTGTTATTGTAATGTATGTATGGGGAGCCAGAGTCTCTTGTTAAGCAACTCTCTTGTCTCTCTTTTATTTTGTTTATCTTTATATTTCACTCTGTTGTATGTATTTAATGGTTTACATATGATACATAACTAGTATGTCAGTTTACACATGATTAGGCCAGCAGGAAGTCACTGAATGCTGAGTTTCTCTAATGATATCATTGTGTAGTGTTCAGTAATTGTTAAAGAATGAGTAAACTAAAACTTCTGTATCCTGTACCTTCCTAATATTTTGTATCTCTCCATATTAAAACCAAAACCGCCCTGGCTATTTGAGTCTTCACTTGACCTCCGAAGGTGATCATCAGATCACTTAAGTGCTGCAAGTCCCAAGTGTATGTTAATGTAAACATAATTATTTACTATTCAAATTATTATTATTATTTTTATTATTATGCCTTTGTCGCACAATTGTTGCAAACCAAAAAAAAAAAAAAGCTGGAGCTCCACGGTGTAATGGTGAGCACCTTGAGTTTTCTGCAGTTCGATCCTTGTGACGCTGAACCCAAAACTGCTCCCAATGACAGAACAAGCACCACGCATCGCAGCTAAATGGGTGAATAAATCCGTTCATGTTGTAGAGATAATCGCTGGATTGTCTTCAGACAATACACTAAGATGGATGGATACAATCATTAGTAATGAAAAGAGAACACGTTCAAGGTAATAATTTCCATTATTTATTGAATCAGTTAATTTAGCAAAGTTAGTGTTGTTTTGGTTAAACAAAGTAGTCTTTATTTGTAATGTGATTCAGTTAAGATTAATTTAGTTCCTTTCAAGTCATTTCAGTTAAATTCATTTTAGTTCATTTAAGTTAAATTAAGTTAAATTCAGTTCAGTTCAGCCTAACTAAACATCAAAAGTGTTTCACAATGCAAAGAGCCTGAAACCCCCAAAACAAGCACTTATTAAGGACAGATGTTCATACGTATAGTAAGTTGATGGCAGTCATATCTCAGTCCAGCTCTTTCCAAATTTAATTTCTTCCTTTGCCCTTCAGGTGTAGGTGAACTGCTGAAACTTGCCTGAAATTTCTCCCGTACAGAGCAATTGTGTGTGCAATACAAAATTACTGCGTTGGCTGGGAATTTAACGCGGGTCAACTGCTTGGAAGGCTGCTTGCTGTTACATCTGGATTCTAAAAGCATGACTGCAACCACTGGAATCAGTACAAAAGTCAGTCAAGTGACCAGAATGCCTTTGGCGCCACCATGTGGCTGTTAAGCGGTAGTTGTGGCCAAGTGGTTATGGTTATACTGATACTGTGACCTACATAACCTACGTAACATAATAAGGTTATTGTTATTTCTGAAATTTAGCTAAGTCTAGTTCATCTTGGAACACAGAGAATGAATAACCATAAGAAGCCTGCCAAAAGGCTTGAGGTCCAAGGATCTCAAGCACGGAATGACTGCTTGAGATCCTTGTTGTTACTGATATGCTTGTTATTTTCCTTATCACCTTATGGCCATGTTAAGTTGTAAGTTACTGGACTCTCTTTGTTATTATATTTGTGATGCTATTAACAGAGTACAGTGGTAGACAAAGTTAAATGAGATTTTTAACTTATTTACTAAAATAATAATATAAATTATATATTATTTGCTGGCAACTAATTGTCTGTTTTTTCTTCCAAGCTTCCATAAGTCTGCTTAATGTCAATTAGCTACACATAATCATACGAAACACAAATTTAACTATGCAGCTTTTGTTACTTTAAACAGAATGTGTCCCTTTTGGAAAGATAATGTCAATGCTGCATTTCTGTAAAAAGAAGAAGAAGAAGAAAAAAAAGGTGTTACTGGAAGAATTCACAGTATGAGATGAGGCAGGAGCAAGACAGGACAGAACTGGAGTATAGAGAGTACTGGAGTATTGGAGTACTAATTCTAGTGCTTTGAAGGTTTGTCAACAGTTTTTGTGCAATTGAATTCAGCTGCTCTTTCCCACATTTTAACAAATGTTTATTCTCCAAAAAGAATATTCTGAGATGAGTAAAATGGAATTGTTTAATTGTGCTATATGTAAGTATCAGTGTTTTGTTTTTATATATTTTCACTCACATCTATCATGTTTTGATGGATAAATGTCTGTCATTTAAAGTTAATATATCATTACTGTTAAAAGGACTCAAATTTAAATTTTTCAAACTCAAATTTTGGACTTGACATAGACTTGTTCCTCTTGGCTTAGGACTTGACTTGGGCCTTGAGGACACAGACTTGAGACTTCCTTGTGACTTGCAAAACATCTGAAGGTACCCATGTGCACAATTGTGCCATTTTTGAAAATTTCTTGAGGCTGTGAGACTGAATTGTAAATATACTGAACACCTTGACATGACAGATTTCAGTAAAATTATATAATATCTTAGCCAACAGTAAAATAAAATATCCCAACAGTAGTGATGGACATGGTAACTGATGGCATCAGTCCCAGGACACTGAGGACCTGTGCCAGCCAGCCAGCCTGACAGACAGGCCACAGGTCATGTGTTTGGGCTGTGTCCTGTCTGATGTGGTGGTGAGTGGGGCTCCCACAGGGAACTGTACTTGCTCCGTTCCTGTTCACCTTATACACCACTGACTTTCAACACAACTCAGAGTCATGTCACATCCAGAAATTTTCTCATGACTCTGCAGTTGTGGGGTGTATAAGTGGTGGACGGGATGACCACGCTCTCCCCCAGATGATAGACAGACAGCGGAGCTCGTTCTCCAAGAGACTCAGGCAACTCTGTTGTCTCAAAGAACGCAACAGGAAATCCTTCCTGCTTCAATCCATATGCTTGTTCAACTCCTCATCTGTATCTGACAGATAACACACAATATTTCATTTTCCTCTTGTATTCACTTATTTTTATAATTCTTATAAATATTGTATCTACAGTAGATTGTTTTTTTTTTCCTGTTATATTGTATGTATGGTGAGAGCCTGTACATTGCTACTGTGAAATTTCCCAGTTTTGGGATGAATAAAACATCTACCAATCTGTCTGCAGTGATACAACTGTAGTACTGTGCATGTAAAACAAAACTCGAGCAGGGTGTCAACGAAGTAGACAAAATAGAGACAGTTGTAGGGAAAACACCTCTAAAGGCAAGGAAAATCTAAGAACTAAACCATCCAAAGGCAAAGCACAAGGTAGGGCAGCAGCATTTAGAAAAGTGTCAGCAGTAACATTGTAAAGCTCCCTGCATGACTACTCACCAACTCCTGTAGTACATATTATCACATCTAAATATATAACACAAAAAGTATCTTTGCTCATCCACACTTGATGATGAAGCCACCAGGTCGCCTTAACCCCTAGGTTTGATTTTGACATTGGTGGCGACACAAAAGTGCTCCAAGGCAGCTCTCGTGAAAGATGATGTTTTTTTCCATTAGCAATCATAATTTCACGTCATGCAGATGTTATAGGTTAAAGCGACTAATGAAAGACAAGGAGGCAACTTCAAAGAATTCTCATCTTTACAGGGCGGTAGGGCTGTAGTGCAACTGTGCATCATACTGTCAATTAACATACTGTCCATCAACAACATTGGAAATACATAAATACAACACTGTAAATAAACATGAAAGAAATGGAAATGTGTTTGTCACTCAAATACAAGCAGATTAGTGTCCACTAGTTCCTATTTCAAAGAACCAAACAAATCTCTACACCGGTCTTTAATAGAAATGAACTGCTGGCAGATTTGTGTCAGGTCACTATTGTGCAGTTTTCTCTGATGGACATGGCACACAGCAAGATTGTCCAGTCTTACTTGTGTCATGTCTTAAGTCATTTCTTAAGTCTCCTTGGAACACTGAAATTTCTTTCAGCCTTAGCTGATGAAACTGGTACGACTAAAAGCAGCCTGACAAGAGATTCAACTTGATCAAAAAAGCCTCTCACTTCAACTGTCAAACCTCTCATTATGTCAGCCACTTCAGTCACTACATTTGAAAGTGTATTTGGATCTAAACATGGCTAGCTGGATCTTTAATCTGTCTCTTCTCCAGTTCTCCACTTTTGCAAAACATCTAGATCTGGTTGGTTGAACCTCTCTTCAAACTGAATATGTGATAGTACAGCACCAATGCTATGACAAGAGGCATCAGTGTTTAGGATGTATTTCTCAGTGAACATCAAGGCACTCAACTATTTTACGCAATGGATAACTATGCCTTGGTGTAATTAATTGTTAATACATCGATGAACACAACTATCTTTCTTGTCAACAAGAACAATTAGTAATAACCAGAAGGAGGAGGACAGTAGAACTGCATCAAGCATTTCTCTGAGGTACTGGTCCTCCTCACTCTGGAACTGAACAGAGTTCATAAAAGCTGTTTTGCTTTTATGGATGACAGGGACACAACCAAGAACTGTAACACTGGCTTAAATCAGAGACTATTACCATGGGAGGAGCTTGACCACTGCTTACTGCTGGTCTCCCCTGAGAGCAACTTGCAGTGTTCTGGTATGTCCACTACTTTTCTTGCCAATTGTTCAAACAACAGCCTGGCTCTTTTGACAAGAGAAATACACTATCTGACTGACCATCTGGCTCCAGATTTGTGGTGCATGTTCCAGTGGTTGCATACTGCATCATTCAGCAACTTAATTATAATAATTTCCTGGTGACACTCCTTTCAGCTTGTTAACACTGGTTGTCATGCACCTCTGCAATGGGCTCAGATGGTCTAATACAATTAAACCATTAAGTATTTGTGTTATGTGTTATTTGTTTGCACGGTGCTTAACACGAGATATGTCACAATTATTATAGTAATTGATTTATTATGCAATACATACATAGACCATTTATCTTGATCAGATTACAGTGTTCATCAGGAAATAGCAACTGTGTTAAAATCAACTGATGAATGGTGGTGATGACTGAAACAGAAAGAGAAGTTTCAGTCACACGTTTAAAATGTCTCTGAATGGTTATTGATTGCCCAGCAGGGCTTGCTTGTGCAGAATGCTGCTGCAGTCTGGTATTTCTACTGATGAATGCTCTACTGCAGGGGACAGGGATGTGATGGAGAAGGGGGAGGGAACACACGGGAGGAGGTAAGAAATGTAAGGACTAGAAAAGCAGCATGATGATAGGAAGGAATAAGGGAAGGAAGAGGGACGACACACAGGGTGGAAACTAGAGGAAATTCTCATATGGATGGATAAGCTGCTTCTATTGCTTGTACACCCTTCTGTCTGACTCATCCCCCTCTCTTTTTCTATTCTCACATTGGTGCATTCTGCTTGCATTGATTAGCACCGGCACACACACACTCACACACATACAGACAGTTCACTGAGGCAGCTCCGCCTCCTCTGCAGTGTAGCGACAGCTAGAGAGGGCAGCAATGGAGGAGCCAGCAGTGCAGCCGGAAAAAATAGAGGGATCATGGGAAGCAGGGCATGATGGAGGGAAGGCAGGCTGGAAAAACGAGTGCTCTCTCTCCTCTCTCCTTAAACATTCCTGTCTTCTTTGCTGGTCATCTCCCAGGGACTGTGACATTGTGGAAACGGATGAGAGAGTCCTCGCTAAGACAGCCGAGATCAGAGTAAGAAGACCGCAGCACCTTGCTCTGGTGTGTGCGTATGTGTGTTGGGTTTTTATACATCTGTGTGAGTGTATTTTGTGTTAGCATCATATTTTCTGAGTTTCTTAAATATTGTAGACAGTGCATACATCATAAATGTGCCTGTTTTGTGCTCTAATGCCATAACTGCATATCCCATGATTCTGTCATGTGATGTCATCATACTGTAAGATTGGTCTCAGTCTTACAGCATGATGCTGCTGGAGCCTATCCCAGCTATCAGTGGGGTGAGAGGTGGAGTACACTAGGACAGGTTGACAGCCTATCTCAGGGCTTATTTATTTTATATAAATATTTTCATATCTATAATACGGCAATGATAATTTGAGCCTTTTCTTCTGTAAACTACAAAAAACATTTGACCATTGCATAAAAACAAAACAAAACAACAAACCCAGAAAGCTACCATCTGGGGCCCCGTTCTCAACGGATTTGATTTCATAGGTCCCTAAACATTTACTTGACTTGCCTATCCTGGTGGTGCACCCATGTTGCTCCCAGACTAATTTATTTTGACTGGTGTAACATCATTAAATCAGACACTGTAACAGCACACCCAGAGTTAAGTTCTTAACATTATTTTGCTCAGTGATTGTTTTTTTTTTGTTTTGTTTTTTTACTATAAATGTAGAAATAAATTTGAATTAATAATGTCATTTAAACAGCTGGTGAGACACACCAGATATTGAGGCTAGCTCTGGCTTGTTTAGTTTTTGTGTGTTTTACCTCAGTCACTTAAAATAAAGTGATTTGTGACTAGCTTTAAAACTAATATGACTTACACAAACTGTGTCAGACATGGGTGAGATTCACATCCTGTTCTGTTTGTATAGGATCACTGACATTTGTTGCTCAATCTACATTTCTCATCTTCGTCTGCATGTGTGCATGTGTCTAGGACCTGGAGAATGCAGTAGCAGTGGAGAACATAGAACTTCAGGAGCAGCAGTCTGACCGCAAGGAGCTGGAGGAGACCTTGGTGAAACTAGAGACACACAAGGAGAAGCTAGTGCAGCAAATTAAAGCTACTAGACAGCTCTGCTATGAAGAAAGTCAACAGGTAATAAAGAACTGCTACTATGAGATAGGTCTCCATCTCACTCTGTATGAGTAGGCCTACACTCAAAAAAATAAAGACTAACCTACAGCTCAAGGCAAGTTAAATTTAAGATTTAGGACTTTTTTAATGCCACTTGAAATAAATTTTTTAGGACAAATGAGACAATCAACACCAATGGGAATTTTTATTTGAACTCAAAACATGACTATTTGGTCCAGTGAAAAAGTTTAATTTTGAAAAAAAACACATGTACCAGCTATGGCGAACAGTGTTTCCCCTGGGTTTATGGCCTTGGGGTTGGGGGCCGCATGTGGTGGGGGGCCTAACAGGTCGACACTTATCTTTCTATTATATTTTTCCTTATTTTCATTTTTTGACGTACTTACCAATATCAGTTTTTTTCAGACAGGAGGAATACTTCCTCTCTGACAGCTAAGTTGGGTTGAACCCTGTCAACCTATGACACACGTGTCAAACTCAAAGCTAGTTGTGTTGTATTATATCTATCAGAATTCTACGGTGGCCGACACGGGCCAAACGGACGGCAACAACCAAGTATGTCTCAATTCGAGAAAACAGCTTCAAGTACAGAAACGATGCAAAATCACAAACTCAAACACAAGTCTAAACGAAGTACAAAATAGGAACGTGGTCAAATAGAGAAACGATGCAAACCATAAAACGCTCTGCAAACAAAAAACGCTGCATTACCGGTCGCTACAAATGGAAGTTCTCCAAACCTGAAGGGGGCGCTCCTAGCATTACAGCTCAATGGAGAGACACACGGGGCAGAGCTATAGAGTAAAACAGAGTTGCAATCATATTAATCATAGGTATTAATGTCTATGGTTGCGACACGCTTTGATGTCGCCACTAGAGCTGTCACGTGGTTCATGTAAGCCTCAATAGTTCCAAACAAACCGCAAGCTGTCATAGCGGCCATTGTTTTGTATGCGACAGAGTGAGCTATTGCATGGTAAATATCAAAATAAACAACACACACGTTTTTGCACTAGTGTATGTATGTTAGTGTCAGTTATGCTTTTGAGCTGTGGGGTTTACAATTGAAAGTACTGCACTGATAAACTTTTGGAGGAAAAAGTTTGTGTTAGCTTGGCTAGGTTACTTACGTGAGTGATACTAACTGTACAAGGTTGGTTGTTCTGTATTTGCACTTAGATAAACAAGTTACCATTTAATTTTTTACTATTATTAAACTATTATTGTTATTGTTGCACTCTTAGCACTTACCTGTTTTGTGAAATGTCAGCTTTTCCAAAGTACATTTTATCTTTATCACCGAGTTTAGTTATTTTAAATGGACATGTGGGAGACTAAAGGACATTTAGTTCTTTTTGTAGGACATGCATCAGAACCATGGAGACTTCAAGCTGGAGCCATGTATCAGATCTATCAAACAATCACTAATTACGCTTGAATATGATCAGTCAAAATCTAACTCTACAAGCAATTATTCACACTTAAAATTTATGAGCTCTAACATAAATGGAATTGGAATAAATATGACTGGTACAAAAGTTGTTAAATAAACAAGATTTTTATTAAAAAAATATTGAAACAAGAACAGTTCACACCTAGGATCAATTTAGGATCACCACGTAGCCTAATGAGCATGTCTTGGAGGTGGGAGGGAATCCATGCAGACATAGGGAGAACATGCAAACTAGACTCAAACCTGGACCGATAGCTCTGACACGGGGTGGAGAGAGAGACCGAACAGTTGGTTGAACTATTGTGCATGAAAATACGGCTTGTAGATTATTATTGTTATTGAGATGAGTATTGATACTCTTCACTACCTCTTGATATACACACTGTTTACAAGTTAATTGTTAATGTCATTAACAGACATAACACGTACTGTGCAGCGTTGTACGGTATGGAAGGCTGATAACGGTTGTTATATATCAGTCTGTAATCATTTTATCTTATTTAGTAAGATAATCTACAAGCAAATATGAAGCCGTGTAACGTCTAGTGTAAAATACAATAACATAAACGTCACGTAATGTGCAGCAGTGATATAAACATAGTATTTAAATATAATCAAATAAAAGTCACATTACCGTTCACGCCGTATTTTCATGCACAATGGTTCAGCCAGCTGTTCTGTCTCTCTCCACCCCGTGTTTCTCTCCATTGAGCTGTTACGCTAGGAGGGCCCCCTTCAGGTTTGGAGAACTTCCGTTTGTAGTGACCGGTAATGCAGCGTTTTTCGTTTGCAGATCGTTTCTTTGTTTGCAGATCGTTTCATGGTTTGCATCGTTTCTCTATTTGCAGCACGTTTCATGATGACGCATCTGTCTTTGTTTTTGCAGCACGTTTTTTCATTTGCACCACGTTTCTACTTTGTACTTCGTTTAGACTTGTGTTTGAGTTTGTGATTTTGCATCGTTTCTGTACTTGATGCTGCTTTCTCGAATTGAGACGTATTTGGTCGCTGCGGTCCGTTTGGCCCGTGTCGGCCACCGTAGAATTAGACCCAGTGCGCACGTAATATTGATAGTACAAATCCCAGACTTCATTGCAATACTTGAACTGGAAGGTTGCCTTGGCAACCGTTCAGCATGTTGGTAGAGTAGTAGAGCAGCTTTTGAAGCTCCATAAGTCCATACGTTAACCGATAAAAGCTCAAACCACGAGTATTAGCCCTGCTTGTCTCCCTATAGTCAACTTTCCTTAAATTTACACTTTCCCATGCGTGCATGCGGCCCAACTGCTACACGAACGACATGAATCTGCGGAGTCATGGCGTCAAACACATCAGTGTTGTTGGTTCATCTCCAGTGATTGCGTGACGTTACTGCCATTCGGTAAATTATTTTTAAAAAATAAACGTTGCCTATTATGTTTATATTTGAGACTACTTACAATCATAACATCCTACTTACTACGTGTTGACATTTTAAAACCTTTTTAAAGATTGATTTAAATAATTTTAAAGCCAATTAAGACCTTATTTTTAGAGTAATGAATTCAATGCCTTTTAAGACTTTTTAAGGATCAGCGGGAACCCTGAACCTAAGACCAGATTTAAAGACACTGTACACAGAGAAATACAGAGATTTACCTGGTGGTGATTAATGCTAATCAGCATTGTGTAAACTTGTTTGGTAAAGGCTTGAATGTAACAGACATGTTGAACATTAAGTGCATCCACTCTTCACAAACGGTTCAACATGCAGATCCAAAAATCTGATTTCTGCAAGATTGTGTCCTCCAAGTTTTCTGTGCTGCTCCTGTGTACAGCAGGCGGTAAGAGTTTGTTACCATCTACTTCCATCAAATTTGTTTTGCAGAACCTCAAATGTGTACTTCTGTTTTGTTGGATAGCTCAAGTCCATTGAGTACATGAGGCCAAACAAAATGGATGAATCCAACATCTGCCAGACCATCTGTGGGCTCTGCTCCTTCTACCTTTATGGTAAAGATCCTTGGGTCTGTCTGGTCTATAGCCTCCTGGTTGCCTTCAACATCCTCAAAAACAGAAAAAATAAACCTTCAGTTACAACAAAAAAAATCTCCATTTATTATTTATCCAATGACCAATTTACTTCTTTCCAAGACTACATTTAACATTGTCTGGAAGGATGTAGCACCATCCATAAACAATACCTTAAAACAGCTGTACATAGACTGCTATTAGTGCGATTTCAATGAAAGGATTTTTACGATGGAGGCGTGGCCTGAATCTTTCTGTCTGGACTACAGTAAGCAGGGCTGTGTTAGTATATCAGGCAATCTGATCCATTTTTCTTGTTGTCCACAAATCTCATGTTTGGATCCAAAACAATAAGGAACTGTTCGGCACATATTGTGTGTACCTCAAGCCTGATCTCTTATTCTTCTGTGGTGTAGAAATCACAATCATATTTTCAGTTTCTGGAGAGAAATTAAGTAGAAAGTAGAGGTAAAAATACTTACCATATACTCTCTTATAAGATTTTCAGGGTCTTCATTGAGGTAAACCGTTCTTGTTTCAACACCATCGTTCTACAGCAGAGAACAAGGGAAATGTGTAAAAGGGGGTTACTATTATTGCACTGTAGCAATTACCATTGCATGCATCACTGCTCAACCAAACTGCTCATGCTACTAATTTTTATGATGTATTTTTTTAAATTTACAGGCAGTCTTAGGAATTTTTGGCATGGTCAGATGTGTGTTTATTTGAGGTACATGAACTTAATAAACAAAACGTTTTTTCTCATTGGAGCTGTCTGCTATTTACATCTCAGCTTCACACTCCGTGGAATAGACACAGATTTGCAACTAAACTTCTAACTATGAGCAATATGACTTAAAATCAGCATCATGATTAACTGAACCTTTTACCTCAGTTTTTGGTTATCTTATCTCAAATCAATATCCTGCTGAACACTTAAAGCTGTTTTTAATGAAGGAGTGCATATATTTGTCATTTCAAAATAGTTAAAATCAACACCTCTATTTGAAATTTAGTCACTCACCGAATCCCCCAGAGTTTAAATCAGTCCAGCAGTGTCCTAATCATAATTCTGTACATTCAAAACAAATGTCAATTTGTAAGTGATGATATTTTATGTTTCCTCATTTGACAGTAAACTGAGTGTCTGTGTTGTAAACAGACATTTGTGGACATAATTTTAATGATCAAATCTGAAAATACTCTTTTGTGACAGCCCTAGTGAAGATTACTTTTAATGTCGCCCCCTTAAAAATGTAACTTTGCTTTGCTCAAAGACACTTTATAGTATATCTTATTACAAAATGTGGCTCATGACATACTCACACACACAGCTATTATGTTATTAATTTTCAAATGCTGGCCCAGCTCCGAGTAGGGGCGAGTTGGGGGCGGCTTTGGCTCACTAGGTAAAGCGGGTTGTCCATGAACCGAAGAGTTAACCATATGTCGAAGTGTCCTTGAGCAAGACACCGAACCCCAGTTGCTCCCAGTGCAACTGGCACTGGTGTGTGAATGTGTGTGTGCTTGTGTGAGCGAATGGGTGGATGTGTTTCTGACTGTAAAAGCGCTTTGAGTACCTTTGAGTAGATAGAAAAGGGCTATATAAGAGCAAGACCATTTATCTCTGAATTAAAATACTGTGATCAATAGTATCAAATCTTCAAGATCTGCATTTACATACACGCTTGTCCTGTGTGCTCAGCCAACAATTTTGTATAGACCAGAAAACGCTATCTGTTATGGTGGGCAGTTCCTTAAGACCGGTTTCAAAAATAGGTCAACTTCCATGTGTAAAATTAAAAAAAATAACTCTGCATAGAAATAAATCCATTTTAACCTTTTTTATTTAGACTACAAAAAAGGATTTGGTCTCTTGGCAGGTTGCAGGTTTACACAATGGAACATTCCATCCCTTTTGTTAGTTTCAGATGTTGCTGTGTTATGCTTATGTGATGAGCTATAGTATTGGTTTTCCTATTTTCTTTTGAAGTAATAACCTACTGGTGTATTCTGACCTTTCTTGTCAGATTTTATCTCTGCAAGCAGAGGAGGCACAGAAGGAGAGCCAGGTGGAGGAGTATGAGAGAGAACTTGCCAGAGCCAGATGGAGGCTGAAGAAGCTCCGAGAGGAGGTGAAACAGGCCAAGACAAAGGTGGAAGAGGCTGGGGAACGGAATATGCCTCTGCAAGACTCTATTAGGCAGTCCTATGAAGAGATTCTGCAGGTATGATTAATGCAAGCTACATAAATACACTAGTTGGTGGCTTGTGCTGCATCAGAGCCTGTTTTTACTACAGATGATGAACTGTGATTCTGTGAGACATCTCACCTTTCTGAAGTGAAGAAACAGAGATATGTTGCAATTATTGAAGTTAATGCTGGTTTTTTATGGGTGGTAAAGCTTTCACATAGAGACATTTCATAGAGACACGCATGTACATCCTACGGGCTGGCTTATACAGTAAACTCCCCCAAACAGCTATATGCAATAAACTATACTTCTGCTCCTGTTAATGCCAAAACCCAAAATATATTCGTTATTGGTCAGTCTCATTAATCTGAACTGTACTCCATGCACTAGACATTTGTAAACTTATATCTGTAACATTTGTAACAGGTATAAAACTGAAGAACAAACAGAACGAGGCAAAACTATTGTGTAGTGGGCCTGGGTTACACTAGATAGATAGATAGATAGATAGATAGATAGATAGATAGATAGATAGATAGATAGATAGATAGATAGATACTTTATTAATTCCAAACTATCATTAATTTAAATCAGTATTGTTAGCCTAATTGCATAAAGTAATTTTTGACCTACTGTTACAATATCAAAAAAATACCAATGTGCTTGTTAGATAGTTCTTTTTTTCTTGTTTACCAAAAATGTTTAAATACGACTAAAGCAATTACGCTATTCGGCTAACAACAGATATGCGTTGACGATCAAATTAAAAGAAATTGGACTCGACAATGATCCATACAATCTACTATGAGTTTGGAAAAGTGGATTCAGTTTCACTTTTAGATCATTTAGGATGTAGCTAAAAAAAAAAAGGATGGCGAAGACGAGGAGTGAGCCATACAGAACGTAACTTAATTAGTAACTTATGGTATGACTTCATCAGCATCTTCATACAGTATAAATTAATATTACCTGCCACTAAATGTGAACTTCTCTTTTCTTTGGCAGATATCTGTGAAAATATATCTCCGACTGCTTTTAAAATCTGTTGGTACAATCAATGGCACAACAGGTCTTCCCCATTTTTACATTAATTTTACAATTTAGACGCTATTAAAGCCTGGTTCAAACTAATGTCACTAATCTCCATACTCAACTGTCACTTTTTGCCTCTCAGTGTAACTAGGGCTGGGCGTATCAATCGAAATATCGACCATATCGATACCAAGAGGAATATCAGTATCGGGTCGATACCAGTACTGAGATCGGTACTTTGTTTACAGTTTCTATACGTCCAGCAAATGACTCGTCACAACACAGCTTCTCTCCAAGTATGTGCAGTGCAGGAGCTTCTCCATCTTCACCTGTAGTAAAAGGTAGATATGGACAGAGTTTGACACAGATCCTAGCATCACAGCAGCATCGCATCGCTGGTACTGACGCCGTTATTGAAGTGCGCCGGTACTCGTCATAATGATTTTTTTCCCAAAACAATTGTAGTAAAAGGGAAATTATTTAAAATTTATACTTTTAAATTGTTTTATATTGTAATTAATTAAGAAACCCCAGTTTATTTGCCTAAACATTTTTCCCGTATTTTATCATAATCACAATGAAATGACTAAAGGCAAAATTTCGAAGTTATTCAATGATCATGATCCTATCCAAGTATATACTTGGTATCGGATCGATACGAAAATTCCCAGTATCGCCCAGCCCTAGCCGTAACCACGGAGACGTCCGCGTGCTGTGACGTCACGTGCGCACTCTATTACTGAGACTTTTTGTTACACACTGTGTATTGTTCTTGTTCTTCTACAGAAACACTGGTGTTGGTGCATATCTGTTATGGCAACAGCAGATCTGAATAAAAACCATCTGTGCCTCTCTAACCATATGCATGCTTTCAATCTGCGTCTGTTTCCCTTGTAGGAGGAGCACACTCTGTGTTCAATGTCAGGAGGTGCAGTCACTCCAGAAAGCCAGCTGGAGGACTCAACCTCTCCTGCAGATACCACTGAAGATGATCTGCTTCCTATGAGGCCCTGGGGAAGGAGCCAATCACTGCCCGCCTACGCTGACCTTATCATGGTAAACTGCATAGATAGCGTTTGAATGAGATTTTTCTCCTTCAGTCTAATGCTAAGATCTCCAACATGTGAGAACAGGTTATGGCACAGATACTGTTCCTATTCTGAATACTAACACTGCAAGGCCAAGTTGTAAAAATGGACCAGGGTATGTGATGATATAATAAATACTCTGCAATAGGTAAACATTTATGTAAAACATTACATTTATGTTCCACAGTTAACAATAAAATACTTAAATAACATTTTATTCTAAAAATGTCAACACAAAAAATGATGTAATTGATGTAAATTTCTTTAGTTTAATCTAGTATTGCTCTATTCTTTTCAGTTAAATACTGATTAGATCCTACTGATATTTGTAATGCCAGTGCCAGTGCAGTGCCTGTGAGACACAATATTAGGAAGATGGTCATAATGCTATGTCTGATCGGTCAAGGTGCAACAACTCCCTGTCCAGTTGATCCAGTTAATTTCCTTTAAATTTAACTCAACTCAAATTTAATGTGTAAAGCACCTTTAAGATGACAGCAGCCGATCAAGGTGCTGTATAGGGGAGAGCACAGGATATATAAAAAGAGAAATAAAAGGGTAATAAATAATAAAAAAGAGAAAAAACTATCAATAAAAAAGAGGAACAATAAAAAAAATGAATAAAAATACAATTAAAATTACAGTAACACAATCAAAACCACAACACTTAGATTTACAGTGTGCTGATTTGTGAAATGCCAGGGAGAAGAAATGAGTATTTAGGGAAGATTTATAAGTTTCTAAGGACTGGGAGGTTCTTAAGAGGGTGCCTGTTCTAGTCTAGGGGCAGCTGCCGTGAAGGCCCTGTTACCCCTAGACTTCATTCTAATTTTGGAAATTTTGGGGGCTTGGCGACAGTGTGGCGAGTTTTTTTTTTGTTTGTTTGTTTTTTTTTCTGTTACAACTGTCTCACTGTCTTTGTCTCTCTGTCTTATATACATGATTCCACCAGGGGGGCAGTGGTGCATCTTTCTGCAATAATCTAGCAAGTACCAGAGAAGACAATGACAGTGGGACCAGCTCACCAAAGGTAGCTTTGTTACAACTCTAATTATGCATAGTACAAATTATGTGTATGGGAAAAAAATCTTTGGGTTACCAAATTAATCTACAATAACCATAATTTTGAAAATTTGTCACATTGTCTAATATAGACCACCAACCTTGTTTTGGACACAGAAATTGTAATGTTCTGTTTGCCCACAGATGGACAGATCTGATATAGAGGACGACCCAGAGGAAGGTGAGGTCAACAATGAAGGGGTCATAAAGACGGAGCAAGAGGGGTCCACTGTTGACCCACACCTGGTCAGCCAATTGGATTTCTACCAAGCTGACCCCTTTGCCCATTGTCGGAATGATGGTATGTGTAAGACGTAGAGCATAACCTGCTGCTGGTCTGATAATACCTATTATTAAATGACTTAACAAACTAAATTTAATATGTATTCCTGTCTCTGTGATCCATGGATTCACAGTTCATCCACCGGTCAACAGGTATACGGAATTTGATTACCACTAAGCCTTCACACTGCGCCAGCTACCAGAAGGTTATTTATGCGAGAAAAGTCAGCAATCCTCTGAAGATTAGCTGCTGGGAAATCTTCCAGCAGCTGATTTGAAAATGGCCTCTCCATTATCTGTGTTCTGAGCAAGACACTCAAACACGAAAGTCAAGCCAGAAACACATATTACTCCCTTACATTAGTTGTTGTTGTGCAATTGATTGATTACAATCATCGTAAGTATATGTGTGTCCAGTAAACCGGATGACTGAAGTTGTAAGCATGAGAATTTTCTTTATATCTTATTAATAACACATGAAATAATTAACTGTGTATCTCTCTGTATCTATATATGTATATTTATGTCTAAAATAAAACTGACAGTGCAAAGCATTTAGTTTTACTTGCAAGGTTGGACTGTAAAAAGCCCATCACTTTTGGCATATCTTTTGATACAACCATTGTTGTACAGATTTGTCATTGGAAACTAATATGGAAACTTATTTAAGAAATAATTTTCTTAAAAACCATGCAATATTGACACATATTAGCAAAACACCACCAATTAAGCTCTACATCGCGTCTCATTGTTTATATTAAAATGCATTTCTTTTTTATTTGATTTTTAGATGACCTCTTCAATGAAGACCTGTTCCCTAAAACAGACTCTTCTGGTGAGTTATTTTACTTATTTTAGTTTATGCATTATTTTATGTTATCTGATATGGACATCGCATATCATGTTTTACTTATCAGTGCTTGGCTTGAGTTCAGTGATTGTTAAATGATCTGTCTTTCAGATGGATTTCCTTCAGACCCTTTCAAAGGCAGCAACCCCTTTGCAGCAAATATTTTATTTTCAGAGGTGAATGCCAGCACTGATGAGGGTAGAGGCAATATTGGAGATGAAGCAGATACTAGTCTGTCCTGTGCTGAAAACAAAGCCTCAACAGGAACTCAGTGCTTTGAGTCAGAATTCCCAGATGAAGACAGTGACATAGAGATCAGCTACAGCCAAGAGGACTTGGATGCCACTGCGGTGGGAGATAATTGCCGTGGATTTAAACCCATTCAGAGCTCGTCAGAAGAGCTTGGGCCTGAGCCAATCAAGGGTTGGCAGACCCAGGGCCAGTATTCTGTCGAATCAGACCCTAATGGGTATGAGCTAGACTTAGGTGCTGTCTCCCCACCTTCTGACATAGAAGAACACTGTCAGAGGTCTCTTGATTGCGAGGCTACCACTGAGGCAACATCGGTACTAGAACAAGGTAATCTATTTAATTTGACATATTTTGACGTATATATATGGTTATATTATGGTGATTTTGACCTATAACAAACCAAACATATATTAACTTAACTAAAAATAAGACAATTAAACAATTGTGCTACTACTTATTAACTGATTGTAATGCAAGATTAAAATCAATTTCAGTGTTATGTTTATTTAGTTGCAAGTCTTGCACTTGATGCAAGCCTTAACCTTGTCATGTTTTCATGTGATAGGTCTCAACTCTGCCTCAGCTCAGGTTGTCACTGAACATGGTGAACTTTTGGAACCAGACTGGACAGGCAACATAGAGCCAACTCTGCTACTTGATACAATTTCCAGTAAGGTGATAGAATGGGTTGGCAACAGTGAAAAGGAACATCGAAATCCTGCGTCTCCACAGATCTCATTAGATTCCAATAACATTTTCATTCAACCTGACTCAGATCGAAATAGCTTTGAAATGAGCTATGAACCAACCAGTCAATCTTCTTTTGACCCTTACGGCTTTAAACTCAGTCCAGAGCATTCTAATCACACTCTATTAGATCCTGATGAAGCTGAATTGAGCCCAGACTCTGCTGAAAAAGATCTTCCTTTTGACCCTGAACCCCCCTCTACTCAAGCAGACCCAATCAACTTTGATCCTTTTGGTTATGATGTCACTTCCTCTCAGATCTTACAGGACTCTGACCCTTATGGTTTTAAGCTCAGCTCGGAGGAGGAAAACCAGGAGGTATTGGACCTCTGTGGTGATGATAACCCAGAGGCAATGGACCTTTGCACCTATGACAACAATGAGCAAATAGAATCCACTAACCAGGTGGTATTGAAACCTGAAACCTATGAAAACCAAGAAGTTATTGGACATTGTAGCCACAATAACGAGGAACTGTTAGATTTTTTTAACAACGAAAAAGACAAGCTGGAACCATCAAGACTTGCTTATGCGGCATTAGATTTTAATGATAACCAGAAACTCCAGGATCTCTGCAGGCATGACAACCAAGAGGTGGTGGAACCCTATAGCAATAGCAATGAGAAACTACTTGAACCATGCAACTATGATAACCAAGAAGTAGTGGAACCTTGTAGCCCTGGCAATCAGGAACATCTGGATTTCCTTAATCCTGAAAATCAGGAAGTGCTAGATTTAGATATCCATGGCAACCAAGAACTACTAGATTGTGGCAGCAAAGAAAATCAAGAAGTGCTGATTTCAGGTAGCCACGGTAACAGGGAACCCCTAGATATAAGTGGCAATGAAAATCAGGAATTGCTAGACTATGGCAACCAGGAGGTGCTAGACTTGAGTCAGGATGTTTTCCCTGAAGCAAGCAATAATCGATGCATTGTGGAACCCCAACACAATGTCAGTTTCACCAATACCAGCTCAGACAGTGATGTGGCATCAGAAGATCTGCTGGGATTGGAATTCGGTAACACCAGTATCTGCACTGCCAACACCACAAAAGCTAACACAGCTGGTACTCTCAACATGGTCATTAGCAACAAGTCTGCCAACCTAGACCTCGCTGCATCCACTGTGCCAAACTGTCACAACTTGTTACAAGGTGATCTGGGTTCAGTGTTTGGGACTGGAGGTTACATTGGTTGTCCAGATGTTGCGGATGACCTAGAGCTACTGGATAGAAGGCAGGCAAAGCCTGTAGCAGAGCCAGAACAACAGGTCAGACCAGTTAGACCTCCTCGGCCATCTCTCAGGGTAAGTTGGAAAATGCATACCTGTGGTTCTTTTAAAATTGAAGATTCAAGTCAGGTTTATTGACACTTCCACAATATGCATGCTATTTTAGAAATGGAAATTATACGTGTAATCAAGTTTTTTACATTTTCATTGTTTTAAGTTGGTTGGTACGCTCGAATACATAGTGCTGCCACTTTGATTTGTAATGGCTCTTAAAATACATCAGCCAAGGGGGCCTCTCTTGTTTGTTCTTGTAGAAATGTAACGTCATGTGCTAACACAAATAAAGTCCACTATTACATGCCTGAGGTCTGCACCAGACCACACACCAAGGTCAGTTCAAACAGTTGAAATAGTTTATACAGCCCATTGGGAAAGCTTCACATTGAGCATGGTTCATTAATTACACAATTTGTCTATCGCATGCCATCAGAGAAAATATTTTAGTTGTAAAAATGTAAAAATATTGGCTTCAGATTAAAAATAATTATATTAATTTGGATTTCAGACATTCAGTATTTATCAAGCTCTAGAACTCAGGTATGGATCAAAGGATGGTGTTGTTGGTCAGCCTTCCACCAAATTGTTACAAACTTAAAGGATTGAGATAGAATTTCTGTTTTGAGTGAAATAGCTCAACAGCCACAGATATAAAATATGCCACATATATTCTGTCTTTGAAGATTCTTGGTCATCCAGTTCAGGTATTTATTAGGGCTATGGGGCAACGCCCGAGGCTATTTATTATCAGTGTGCACTTTGGTTTGATACGTCATTTTATAACTTGCCATAATAATACTGTCATATATCTTGAATAATAATAAATAATAAAATAATAATCAGAATGATAAATTAAATTGATTCACATGTAGATGTTAGTACCTACACAGCATTTCTGCTTGATACACCTCCACCTGCGCCTGACAACTGAAATGTTGGTGAAGTCAGCATCAACATTTTAGCATGCTCATACTAGCCTAGCTAACAAAACCAACCATCAAACACTCTTGATTCTTGTTCAAAAGTTGAAATTACTAATATGACTTTTTAAAAGTCACTGCACATCTCAAATAATTGTGGATTAATAAACTGAAGCGTAAAGGTGTACTCCGATAGGCCTTCATTGATTTTGTACACAGAGTGAACAGTTTTTTATTGTCTTGTAAACATTATCGCCTTTCATGTGTGTTTTAGGCCAAGGAAAAGGCTCAGATCCAAACTCAGGACATTGACCTGAAGTGATCTCTCACCAAGCAACGCTGATGGAGGCAGAGTTTCTCTGACAATGACAGGAGTGCAGGAGGTGGAGCAGATGGGAGATGCAGTAAGAGGATGGGCAATAAAGTGGAGACAAATTGGAATAGACTAAAATGGAAGGATGATCAACAGAGACTACTGTGTGTGTTTATATGCCATTGAATTAGTCCATTTAAGTCAGAAAGGCAAGATGTAAAACCTGCCAAGTTACATGAGTTGAGCTGACTGATAGTTATTGTGTTTTTATCTTAGATGACTGATGACTGATGTAACTGGTCTATAGTCTGAATCCCTAATTTTGATCTAAGATAAATGTTGGTCATTGTCACATGTGTAAGTGCATTGTCACCTAGATAAAATGTGTGTGTGTATATTATATATATATGAGATTGGTCCGATAGTATACTGTGTACATATCCATACCATCCCTTTGGTATCATGCCAACTGTTTACACTTACCAGGTTTTTGAAGTCCATGTGTTCTGAGCTAATCGTATCAAAGTAAAAGTCTTATTTACTACCCCACCAAATTTGAATGATATGAAATTGTTAGGTTTAAGAAACTATGTACAAATTGTGTAAAGTAATATTTGCTGCATAGGCTGAAGACTGTGTAACCATTCTCAGTCATGCATCCTCTCTGAACTGCCTCTGTTTTGGTTTATGAAAACATATTATATAATAACAGTAACAATAACATTTCTTGCCTAATGAATCAAACGGTCTGATGCATATAAGCTAATGTACTGTGCCTCCTGACCAATGACACCATGGTAATAACGCCCACCAGACCACAGACTGCAAGCTTTCCAATTACTTTTAACCCACCCCTTTTACCATTTATGGGGGATTACTTCTAACGCAAGTGTCCTGGTTGCACAGACAAACTCTAATTTCACTCTCTGACTTAACAAACAGCAGATGTTTTTTATAGTTTAGTAGTGCTTTTAAACAGTAAACTTAAAATCTTTCCCACCACTGGACAATGAGATGAGATCCACCTATTCCTGTGGTTTCTGCTAGGATTCTACGTTCACTTTTCACCATTAGTCAAATTAACTGTACTAACTGGGAAAACAGATCTGAATTGGTTTTAAGTTAACTAAAGATTTTAGATACAGAATATTTATGTTCCGTTGTGCCGATGCTGTCAAAGTTTTTACACAATCTTTAAAATCTGCCCATCAGTGTGGGTGGAAAAATTGATAATTATAACATTACATGCTGAACAGAAATAATCATGTGAGCCCATCACTTTTACAACTTCCTGGAAAGGAGATTTCCCTGAGTCCGTGTTTGTTATTACCCACAAACCTGATACACATAATATTCCTTGGCATACTGTAAAAGATTATTGGTTAGCAGTGTATTTTCCTATGGATGCTCAGGGAACTAGGTCAATTTAACATGCATGAACACTAGCTAAAGTTGCATGAATTATTCTGTGAGTTGTAACTCCTACACACTGTTATAGTAACTGCAGTTTTATCAGAGACATATATTCTTTATTTATACTGGATTAAATGTACTCAATGAACTCACACTCAGTGACAGACATGTACTCCCAATGAATGCACCACATGACCGTGGGTAGAATAATTTTCAGCAAGGCTGACTGTCCTTTCAACTAGATTTGGCCCCACTCAACAGCAAATTTAGGTGGAGAATCCACAAACTATCTGAGAGTATGTAAATCAGCTCCACCTTTTCCAATGTGACAAACACATGTCAGCCATCTCATCATAGTCCTTTATTTTGCTCTTCTGATGGTTTCTGTCCTCTTTTTTCTGAGAGTAGGCTTCCATGTGTTGAAACGACATCCTCCTGAATTTGGACTGAAGTCTTCAAACTTTAATGTTGTCTTCAACAGAAACAACAGCAAAAAAAAAAAAAAAAAAAAAACAACTGAAAGACAAAAGCAAAATGAAAGACACCTCCTTGAAAAAATAACAACACATTTCTCAGTGAGATGATGGTCAGTTGGTACCAGAGACTGACAACAGTTTTTTCTCCAATTATTATATTATCTAATTGTGTGTTCCCACTTGGTGTCAGCTTCCTCTTGTGTCAGTGTGCAGTTATACTGCAAGATTTAATGCAAATTCGTGTACAAATGTACATATTCACACATATAAACCTCATTTATAAGTTTCTAAGAGGCTTCAGTGAGACAGATCTTAAGCTATGCTGGCTACACTAAAGGCCAACTACTGTTGTCTTTAACTGCTGTTGCTTGACAATGAGCTGCTAATAGTATTTTCTCATGTGTCAACATATTATAGATATTTCATAGGAATACTGTATTTATTTATTGTGTATATGGTGTTTAAAGTACCGCCCCTCACAAAGTCATGTCCAGTTAAAAGCTGAATAATACTTGTACTGGCTTGTATTTCTTACGGAAATATATCATTAAATATACATGGTGGACATGGATTTTAATTTCAATGCTGGATATACGGATTACCAATCCACTGCATCTTTAAATGTTCAGTGGAGAAATGATATAGATTAAAAATACACATAAATATACACTTTATACCCAATAGAATTATACAAACATAAAGTAAAAATCCAATTTGCAATGAAGCAGTCCTGCTTCACGGCAAAACCTCATACAACTGCAGCAGTTACTCAGGATATAGCTGCCCAGTGTAATCTCTGCAGTTGTATGTGGTGTACATATGGTAAAACAAGTGGACACTGGTGGATAATTACATTACATTCCCTCACAATATATGACCCACCTCTATAATGTAATATATATAAAATACAAAACACCATGGAGCATGTGTCCCAATCTGACTTAGACAGACTTTAATGATCCACGAGGGGGATTACTTTGTCACCGTAGCTTTGTTGCAAATGAAAGTAAACACTCATAAAACCACAAGAAAGATAAAATAAAATGAATGTGTTCATGTTCAAAGTAAAAGTTTAAAGTCTGATTCACGGTTTCCAAAACTGCAACTAATAAGATAAAATAATGAAATAAAAATGAATCCCAATGAAGTACTGTTAGTAGTTAGTATTCCTGTAAAGTTGTGGGGGAACATGATCATAGTTTCCAATATTTTAGAAACACACAGAAGAATACTGATGTAGCCTACTGCCTCCCTGACTGACTTGCCCACTGCGATCCAGAGTCATATGGAGTTAGTTGTTTGTGTTCAATAAGAGTTGAATAGTTTTTGTGATGCAGTTCAAGAGAAGTACTGTACTAGACAACACCACAAAACCAGGCAATTCATTTTGTCCTTGTTGAACAGATTTTAACATTTATTCTTCCTTTTCAGGTTGTTCTATTTAAAATGTACTCATTCACTATTAAACATCCATTAGTGACGATGACCAAATACTGTCACTTTACAAATGTTTGTAAAGTTCATCTTTCAGTCACAGTCAGTGCTGTCAAATCTTTCTTTGTGATAAAATCTCTGCAGGTGGACCTGTCACTTCGTATTCTAAGGAGAAACATAAATGCATGTTCCTGCTTTATTCATTCCACATTCAAATACCCAGTCAACATCTATTTTCATCAGAAAGGGAATTTCATAAATAGATTCACAAATATGTCTCAGTTTCCTATTACAAAAACATTTCAGTTGACATCTGCAAGTCTCAAGATGAAAATATGTCACTGTATATGTATATAGTGTAAAGGACAACAAACATCATATTCCATGCACTGTAAAATGGATGAGGTTAGCAATCAGCACTATTATTTACACAGCTGTTAAAATTATTTTTTTTACTAACACATTTATTTTTGTATTTATTTACAAGCTGTAAACCTTTTTTCTTTCTTTTCTTTTCTTTTTTTTTTTTTTTTGCAGTGTGTCTGTTTCCTACCATACAGACTTATGCATTTTAAATGTTGTGGTTGAGTGAAACCACATTCAGATAACTTCTGTGTTTTGCCAAGGGGTAGCTATGGCAAACTGTGATGATCATCATATGTAACATGCGTCTTGATGTTTAAATGTGACGTTCTGTGATGAAAGAACCAAGAAATTAAAAGCATCTATAATTCATCATGTGTCCTCCTTCCTCTTTAAGAGACCCCACAGACCGTGTCAGTTTAAGCTTTCAGTTGAAGCTCTTATTTTTGCCTATTAAAGTCACTTGACTAGAGCATCCCGCAACACATAATCCTTACCAGAAGTGTTAGTCATTAGTCATTAGAGTGTAAATAAAATACTTCAAGCTGTGTTTTTGGTTTCCATCAACTCCTGCCAAACATTTCTGGATCCAAATGATCCACTATGTTCGCCAGCTGTTATTGTTATTTTTGTATACAGTACAGGGAAATTATTTAGACCTTCTTACTGAAAATGGTAGCTGCTGCTGTTGGATAAAATGCCGAGACGCCCATTAGGTACAGAGCAGACCAGTCAGAAATCATGATCGACTGTCTCTCCAAACTCCAGAACTTTCAAATAACTATAAAGTCTAGAAATCTAAAAAAGACATGATTTGCTCAAAAAAACAAATTATTATTTATTAATAAAGAAATTAACAACAGGATTTCTTTATGTGTTTGTGTGTGTGTGTGTGTGTGTGTGTGTGTGTGTGTGTGTGTGCGTGTGTGTGTGATTTTTTAGATTTTCCATCCTTTGGATCCACAAAAGATAGAGGTGAGACACCAAAACTGAGTAATATGCACATGAATTTAACCACATTGATGAAAATACAAGTGTATAAGTGAATAACACTGTATAAATATAAAGTTAACAAACAATGACTATGAAGCAAAATATGCAGCGTAACATTTTCCCATTAACAGAGTGAAGATATAAAGGTGAAGAGAGACCAGCTCTCTGTCTTTAAAAAAATAAACAAAACACACACACACACACACACACACACACACACACACACAAAGTACACAAACACACTAAATAGCCACAGATGACTGAGGTATTTGGAGAGATTTGTTTCTTTGTCTGCGGCAGCAGAGGACAGCCACTATCAGGATGATGATGAGGACTGTGATCAGGATAAAGACTATACCAGTCCATACTCCATGACTTAAACCTGGAGAAAAAAGAAAAGGATTCAGTTCACTTCACTTCTGTCTTTTCCACATGATGTAGAGAGGCAGAAAAGTTCCTTTTGGAAAGCAGTGCATTTATCCTTTCATTTGTTCCCTTTGTTTCGCAGTTTACATTTCAGCTTAAAAAGACGCAAAACTAATGCAAAGAGCGCAAAAACTTGAAGTGGCACCATATGTCCTGTACCTCTATAAAATAGATAGATAAATGATTTGATAAACATAAAATATAAAAATAAAGAAATGGCACTAATAAATCATATATTTTTTAAATGTTTATATATTTGTATTAATTCCCCTGAAGCATTTAGTTGCTTCCACATTTTATGTCTTCCACCTATTAAATACAGATTTTTAGTTGTTTATTTGTGTATTTACCAATGTATTATTTTAATTTTTATGTTTTTATTACTTTATTCCTTTTAACCCCCACACACGTTGTCATTTTGTTGTCATTTTTTTACATATATTTCATATATGTAAATATGGGGGACAAGTGCATTTTTCTACAGCTCTGCCTCAAACTGCATGGGTCATACGGTCTTTTTTTTTTTTGCCTATTGATTAACTGACAACACAGACAGGACTCACAACAGAAATGGCTCTAGCCACTCAGCACTTAAACATTTTCCTCTGTTTTGTGTCTTTGTATGTTGCTGACTGACCCACAATCTCAGCCAGAGTGCACACATGAACATTAAATAGTCCTAACTAAATAAGATTAAACTACTCCTGATCGAGATAGCCATTGCTGTTGTGAGCCTGGCTGTATTGTTCATTTATGAACTGTACTGAACCTATTCAACCTTATGAAAGACATCTCAGAAATAAGTACTATGCCAAAATAAAAGGGGAGAAATTAAAAGGTTAAAAAATATAGATCCAAACGTTTTTGATGCATTCAATAGCGTAATATGTAATCTAATTGTCTAATATATTTATTATTAATAAAGACAACATTTTGTACTGCTTTCAGCCCTTGTCATTACTGAAGCTCCTCATGTTTCTTTGAGTTCACATGGACAGGAAGCAGCAGTGGACTAGAACACTCATTTTCCAGCAGAGCTTGTGGTCCTTTGGTGTATGTGACGTGCTTTGGATGTTTTGAATCTGTGGTTGACAGTCAGATTTTCCATCTTGGTCTACTGGGGCAAACTTTTTATGATTTAATAAGGAGGGCTGCTTTTTCTTATTCTTATTTTTATCAGATATGTTTTTTTCTATACGCAGTTGTTCTATTTGCCCCCAAACATCTGATGTATAACGTGCTTAACATGGCCCATATCATGATTTGATGCTACAGATATACAGTTGTAGTGTAATGTATGTGTACCTTTCAGGGTGCCCCCATTTACGAATGCACACAGCTGCTTGCTCCATGCTCCTTGCTGTGTGGCTTTGGGTCTGGAGGGGATGAAAGCTGCCACCATGAAGCAGTAACTCTCGCCTGCATCCAGTTCTGACACCTCTGCTATGCTGTTGTCAGATGTCACATCTTTCTGTTAGGAAAACGCATTACAGGGACACATTCAGACATTTATACACGTATAACTTCTCAATTTTACTAATTTATGTAGCATATCTGAAATTGATTGATTTATATATTTTTTTACATGATAGTTTTCTTTAGGCTTTTATTTTTCACTGTGTACTATTCAGTGAATACACCAAGTCACCAGTTTGCATTACACTTCTAAAGGCGTTCTGTTGAAGGCAGATATCAATGTCAACAGTGCAATTCATTGTTTTAAGAACGGATTGAAAATCATTATTGTCCTCAGAATAGTTGGTATCAAGCTGTCATTTACCCTAGAATTTATAGTTTTCTTAAGACGCAAGTAAAAATGTTGTGCTGCTGGTTTCAGATGTTTGGACTATTGATGGGTACAGAGACATGGATCCATATCTAAGGTTATTCGTTTCGGCATCCCAATTGTAAAGGTGAATATATTGTTTGCAAATGGGGTTAATTTTCCCAGGAGACATTTCTGATGCACGGGTATTGTAATGAACACTCTTCATTTTAAAAACTGGAAGAGAAAAGTGCTGCTCTTTCGCTCCACACTCACATATGTCTTCCTGCCCGTCCTGGGATTTGAACCAAGCCCTGTTCTCAGCTGCTTCCTATTTTCCTTTTTTTGTTTATTTGGCTGTTTAAAGACTAAGTTGAGTCATTCTTTGTTTGTTGTTTTGACTGCACTCACCCCAGCAGTAAAGTACCATGTGTTTAGAAATTCTCTTTTGGACCGCAAGTCTAGTGGCACTGGTCATTTTTGGGATCAGTGAAAGAGAGTAATCCTATTGTGTTATGTTCAAATTTCTCTTAGGCAACACTAAAGCCTGAGGGCCTTAGAATGTCAAGTGTTCACAGGAAGCTACTCTACTTTTCCTGTGCTTCCAGACTTGGAGTAGCTGATCTTGTACTTGAGATCATTCTTGAGAATATCTCTGATGCTGAGCTGCTTCCCACGCCGATGGATAGAGGTCAAAGGATCGGTGATGTTGACAATTACTTTCCTCTCATCCACGGCCTCCACAGTGAATTCCACAGCACTGATATTACCTGAGGACCAAACAGTCAAGATTACTTATCTGAATTATTCCCACAGAAATCTCATGAATCAGTCAAACTGAAATGGTACACATACAGAAGGTGTTGAGAGGTGCATTAGGTAACACATTTTAATGTTTTTTTTGTTGGTTCAGCAGAGTTCTGTGTCTCCACCAGATCATTCATATCCTTATATCAACATGGTGCATCTCAAGGACCGCCTCTGGTACAGAATCCCTTGTACATATGTCTTGAGGAGCATGGAGGCATAAATAGAGTTCAACCCTCAAATTAGCACCCAAATTAGCCCCAATATTGATTAGTGAATTAGCTTTCAGAATAAGAATCTATATACCTTTATTCTATATAGTATACTATATGCCATGATACATTAAAAAGTTGCAGCCATGGGGAAATTCTTCATTGTATTCTAAAAAAAAAAAAAAAAATACCAAGGTAAAAATACTAAGGTAAAAAAAAAAAAAATACCAAGGTACTTTTTCTGTAACCTCCTGAGAATTGTAACATTCTGAGATCATGGAAAAATCCATCTTGTCAGCCTTCCAGCTGTGCTTACTTTTGGGTGTTTCTTGTACAACTATCTTTCTGAGGACCAGCTTGTGTTTCACCATTGTAGTGAGGACATTTGTGCAAAGTGGTGGCCCTCACTTCTTTACAAGAGGGTGAGGGTTGGATTTAGGGTAAAGGTTACAATGAGGTTATGGTTAAGGTAAGAATTAGAGGTAGGGCACTTAGTTGAGATGGTTAGGGGCTAAGGTATACAATGAATGTTGTCACAAAGATAGCCATACAAATGTGTGTGTGTGTGTGTGTGTGTTACCTACTCTCTTTATAGGGGTTGAAAGGGGACGAATAAGTGTGAGGGAGATCTTCCCCGCCATGATTATAGTCAGAATCTGCAGGTTCTGTTTGAACGTCAGCCGAGAAGATCCTATTAAATAGGAATACATCAGTATTTTGGAGAGGTTCGTCTTTACATAAAATAATTCAAATATTTTATATTGATATACTTAGTTAAACCCACTAGATGTTGGTCTTTATTACAGAAGTACAATAGAGGCCTTGAAGTGAAACAGTTGCTGTTCCTACCTGTCCAAGGGCTCGAGGTGGCTGGTCAAATCACATTGGAAATCTAGAAGTCTTGAACAGTCGGGACTCTCTGTCCAGTCATCACCCTCCCTAACAGTCACACAACAAAACATTTAAAAAATCATTTTAAAAACAAATATATTCATTATATGATGGGGCATTTTTATTTAAGCTAGACCAGTTTTTCGGATGAAATGTCCATATCAGAAGCTAGCGTCATGGGCAAAGGAGTAGGAGGAGCAGTCCACGCAAGATATTGACTTCACTGACGCTCAGTATGATCTGGGTAAACATCATTGGATCCTCTTTGATACAGTACTAACTAATAAACAATAAACAAACACAGTAGAAATTGCAGAAAATGTCTCAGATGTTGTAAAATTAAAGCTACTTGATAAACACCACTAATGTACCATGCAATGTCAATACAAGTAAAAGCAGGGGTCTAAAAGTCAAGGAAACAACTGGCACCTGTGTTACATTCTAACACTGGCGACGGAGGGTAAAGCTGGCAGTGTTGGAAAATCTCACAATTATGGCCAGGATTACCCACAAGAGCAAACTAAACATTGTCACTTTGAACTGAGCAACTATTATGAATGAAAAGAAGCATGTTACTGAATTAACCCCATGGAAAGAATGATCAGCGCATTCAGACGATCTTGACTCATGGTGTTTTGTAAGAATGTCTTGATTGCTAGCTAAAGGTCTTTCCCCAGTGATCTAGAGGATCTAGAGTGAACTTCCTTTGCAATCTGGTTGCAAATTAGATTGCACACACTTCTGGAATTCATTATGCATTGCGTATCAAATATACATGTGAGTGTGGGTGAACTCACATAGAGTACAGGACACTGTATGTATGCCCAGATGGTTTGGCTGTCCAGGTGAGAATGGTTTTGAAGTCCAGAGACACCCACTTTACGTTGTCTGCCTTGGGCACAAGGTTCTCATCTGTCAATCAAACAATATTTACTTTTCACTCTTCCCTTAAGTTCTACATGTTCAAACTTCATATTTGCTTTTCTGAATAAGAACACCAAGGCACATACTAAAGTTGATGTAATAAGTTAGAGAAAAACCCTGATAAAAGTTAGGTTTCACAACAGTGAACAAAGCTGAACATGAGCCAAAAGTGGGTATATCTATTTATTTTACCTGCAACTATGATACTCCAGGCAGATAGACAGATTCCAAGATGAAGCAGAATTTTCACAGATGCCATGTTAGCAAAGCAAAATCCTTTCTCCTTCCCTCTCTGGTCTTATTAAAACTATCTGGACTGAAGAGGAGTAACTGCCAAGAATCCTCCTTTTTGTTCAGTGGGACAGAGAATGTGGGAGCTGTGATGGGGTAGTGCTGGGGCACTGTTCAGGGTTACGCCTTGTTCTGCATGCTAATCCTTCCCACATGGCTGCTTGCACATAAGGGATTCTACAGCCTAGTTCATTTTGAACTCCTCCTCCACTTCCACAGATCGTCATCCTCCCCCACCTCCTCCCAAGAGTTTTTTACTGGTAAACACACAAGACCTCTTAAATTTTTAGTATCTATTTGATACTACCGAGTGACTAAACTTATGGAAACCATGAGTAACAAATTACGGTAACAAGCATTCTTTTTGGGAAGGAGCTTTGACTGGTATTCATGTGGATGTTACGTATATATGTATCACCCACCTTGACCAGCAGGCACCCCCACTTTTTAGGCTGACTTACAGAGAAATGAGAAGACATACAGTAAGAGAGTGTGAGGACAGAGAGTAAAATGGGGAAACACAGGGAAACAAAGTTGAAGGCAAAAGGAAATGACATATAACCTGATTGTCATGTATTAATGTTTCACACACAAGTTATTCTACTGGCCACTGATCACATGTCATGGTTTTGACTTCTTAATATTTTCTGTAATCCTGCTTGGTTTTCTTTGCAATTCCTATTTCTGGTTTTCAAAGTTTATTCTTTGATGTTTTGTTTCTTGCTTTGCTTATGGTTTTTCCCCCTTTAATTGTTTGATTAGTTTATCCTTGTGTGCTCTGTCCTCAGTTGCCTCACCTGTGTTTCTATTCCCTCGTGTTTCTGGCTTTTGTTTTTTGGATTACCCTGCTTCACGCTGCAGTGCTTTAGTTTTTGTGTTCATGTGTCCTGTGTTTGTGTCATACATATTTACGACACATCATAAGAAAAACATTCAAACAACCCTGTCTATCATCCTTTGTACTTCAAGTTATTTTTTGTTATTTCTATATAGAAAGATGCAAATTGTAATCCACTAATCTATTGAAAGTCAGTCAGAGAGCTTCAGTAGATATCGGGTCCTTTTCAGACAGACACAGTGGCATTGAGCAGTTGTGTGGGAACACAGCAGCAGTGTGTGTGTTCGTCATTCTGGAGAAACCTCCTGGTAGCAATTAGAAACCATGTGACTGTAGTTGGACGGATGATCTGAATTCACATAAAGAACAACACTGAGCCAAAGCTAACCTGAGCCTTGTAAATGCTGAAATCACAGTTGTTTTTCATCACTGGAACCCAGTTACATGACCTTATCTCTGAAAATAGTTGGCAGTATTCATAAACCTGGAGGAGGTGTATATGTCCAACAGTCTTCTGATAAGGGACAAAATCAGGACGTTTACATGGACAAACACAAAAATCCAGAAGCCCGGCTCTAACTAGAATACTTATGTCTACGTAAACACACCAAATCCCAGTGGGTCAGCATATGTTTTTTTGCCTTTGCTGTAACGACAGTTTTGTAATAATGTACCCAACCGGACCCTGAAGAATTACAGAACCAAACTGTCACTAATGTGTTCTGTTCTGTACTGTCAAGTGCAAGGCGACTCCCTTTGGCCTGTTACATCAGGGATCACTAATGAAAGACTCAAACTTCGTGTGTCTCCCTCCCTGTCATTGCTACATAAATTACATTCAAGTTAGGAATGCCAGTTAACGGGAAGTGTGTTTAATGGGAAGACTCTGCAAGCTCACTAACCCATTTTTTAGTAATGAATAGAATGTGTATATTGGAATAAGGACATTATGAAATTATATTTATAAAATGGCTGTCAGAAAAAACATTTTTTTGTTTGTTTGTTTTTTTTACTACACACTGCCTATATCTGTTACTTCCTAGTTTTAATATCTTCAGTTTTAATGATTGCTTCCTACAATATTAGTGCATAGCAACAACAGTATCACTAAAGGAGCAAAAAAGAGCAAAATAGTTAACAAATTTCCAGGTTGGTATAACTGACATGGGGTGGGATGATTAAATTATTACTATGTATGCCTCCAAAGGGCATACATACATCTATTTTGTTATGTGATTCCAACAGATTGTCCTCATTCCACTAGGAGTGACTGTTGGCTTTTTTATTATTTTTTTTTTTTTGGAACGCATCACTTCCACATAGTTCTGTGTATTCTCAACCGGAAGGCCATTAGTTCCTATGGGAACCTCTGGGTTCTTGGATGTGTTCACAAACATCATTCTTCAGAGAGTTTTTTTTCATAGTCTTGTCTCCCATATGTAAACTCCTGGAAAGCACCACGAAAACTTAGTCTGTAAACAGTGCAACAACTCAATCAATTGCTTGTATAATTAAAAAGAATCAGTTCAATATGTCGACTGTAAAGACTAAACGCATTATACCAACATGCACCACTGCATCAGAATGCAAAAGCTGTATGCAAGTTAAGAGTGAAATTAAAACCATCCTTTAATATTAAGTCAAGAATGGCATTCTCTAACCCGTCATTACTTCAAGTAACCACCCAAACATCAGACAAATGTCTGATCTAAAGGGCATACTTTGGTAGATACACTGCCCTCAAACAGAATGGCCCAAGATGCTGCCGCAGCACCCTGGGACAGATCTTTGCATTCATTGTCTAGTCAAGGGATTAAACTGTATATTGAGGTCTCCTATAAAACCACTGTGACTACTCATCTATCTACACTCATCTGCTCTGAAAACAATTCTTCCTCCAAAGTTTTGTGTCATCCTTCTGGCATCGTAAAGCAAACGTTAACCTATGTTGTGCCCATCACTCAAAGTTTCTAGTGGTCATCCTATAGGTGTGTGAGTTGTCCTCTAATTGCTGGTCCTGTTGGTCCCCTCTTTGGGGCTGTTTAGACATTGATTTGGACACACCAATCACGTAAAAGACAAATGTAAATACCTCAAGGGTGCATTTGTGAAATCTGATTTCTGGCCACATTAGGAGGTGGTCTGGGATGCATGTGTCTGCATTCGATATGATATTATCCTTTTATTGTCACTAGTACAAGTACCAGCGAAATTAGCCATCAACCCGTCCATACATATACAAAACATACATACACTTTGACAAAATGGGGGTAGACAGGACAGGAAGACAGAGATGGTAAACAGAAATACAGAGTTACGTGAGGAGAGGGGAGGAGAAAAAACAACAACCCCCATACTATGCTCCTGTGAGGAGTACAGTGTGGGAACATGAAAAAAACCTCAGCAACATTAGCACATAATAAGTACACTTTACAAACATGAAAACTCAGGACTTGCATCAGGGAGCGGGGTAGGGGTAGAGGTAAAACCCAGTGCAACCAAGCAGCCATCCGTTCCTGCAGCCCACCGGGCGCTGGTTGTGGACCCGCTTGTCACACCAGGAGGTAAAAGCACAAAGGCGTTGGATGTGGAGGTAGGGGGTGTGATTGCATATCTGTCCATATGTGTGTGTCTGTGTAGGCCTGGAGAGCCGCTTCGCCTAGAATCTTTTGGTAGATTAAACACAATGATCCCTGAGATGCATTCAAGTTGCCAGCAGGGGTGCTCATTTGTTTGTGGAGTTTTATAGAGGACTTTATTTACCTTTATTACCAGCAACTATGCTGTGTATAACTTCCAGGGATGGGTTATAATCTGGTTTTTGAGGAGGTCTAACATCAGAGTGGAGATCAATAAATAAAAACATAACATGTGAAGCCAAAGTCATGACGCACACGCATAAAACCGTGCTGTTCTCAGCTCTGGAGCAGCGGTAGAGATCCATTAGAGACTGCAACGGTTAAAATATTCTACTGAGCCCAAGATGGAAGTGTTTATTAGCGTACAGAGCATGAAACTGTGATCCGATCTGAACAGACACACCTGAAGCTAGTTACTTGAGATCGGATAGCCCAGGTCAGATCTTCATGCAAGGCCCTATGATGTTCTTTCCTAAGTTTCAAATGCAGACAAAGTTGTAAGTGCTGGAGTTTTATAGGGAAGGCAGATTGTAGACACTGAGCACTGAATGTAGATGCAGCAAGAGTTTAAACAAGTCTCTACAGAGGCTGACATGTGTACTCACAGAAGTGGAGTAACATCCTGTACTTTTTTTTCGCTATGTTTGCATGGTTGAGGCTCACTTTGTCCTACAGATAAATAACCAGCCACGGCAAGTGAAGGATCACGGCCACAGATGTTATCAATTCTGGCTTGCTAGAACAAGAAGAGTTGTTTTATTTCACATCTGGCTTTCTAACTCTAACCCACACACCTGCAGGCACACTGACATAGGTGTGAAAAAATGTTGTAAACTAAGAATGCTTTCAAAAAAGGAAGCTAATAGTTTATTTTCATCAATTAACAAAATTCAGTGAATGAACAGAAGAGAAATCTAAATCAAATGAATATTTGGTGTGACCACCCTTTGCCTTCAAGACAGGATCAGCTCATCTAGTTACACTTGAACAGTTTTTGAAGGAACTCAGTTGGAAGGTCATTCCAAACATCTTGGAGAACCACAGATCTTCTGTGGATGTAGACTTCCTCAAATCCCTCTGTCTTGAGATCAGGACTCTGTGGGGGCCATGCCATCACTTCCAAGACTTCTTGTTCTTCTTAACACTGAAGATAGTTTTTAATGACCTTGGCTGTACGTCTGGGGTCTTTGTCATGCTGCAGAATACACCTCTCTGATGGTATTGATGATGGAATTTCTCAGCATTGAGGACATCATTAATCCCGAACAAATCCCAAGCTCCATTTACAGAAATTTAGCCCCAAACTTGCAAGGACTCTCCACTATGCTTCACTGTTGTCTGTAGACACTCATTGCTGTTCCGCTCTCTGGTCCTTTGGTGAACAAACTGCCCTCCCCTACAGTCAAATATTTACAATTTTGACTCATCAGTCCAGAGCAGCTGCTGCCAATGTTTCCGTGTATAGCTGAGTCACTTGGCCTTGTCTCCATGTCAGAGGGATGGATTTTTGGCTGCAACTCTTCCACAAAGACCACTTGCGCCAGATTTCTCCAGACAGTACATAGGTGTACCTGCGCATGTCGGGCTAAAGATTCTCATCCACATCAAAGAATATATTCTCCCTTGTGATGCATGTCGCAACCACCCCCTACACTGATCTCCTGTATTACCTTCACACACAGCATCCATTGCATGGAGCAGGGACTCTGATTTTATCAAGTTCTAATTTCACCTGACTGTCAATTGATTTATCAAATGTTCCAAGAGATTCATATATGATAGTCATAGTATTATGTTCTTAACTAATTTTGACATTGTGCAACAAACTATTGTGCATGTGTCAACTTACACTGTGAAATGATGCTGATATGTTTTGGAGAAAAGTACCATGAGACTCAGAATCAACAAATGTCCTAAAGGAACATGGAAAATAAACAAACAAACAAACAAACAAAACAAAAAAACGTTTCGAGTGTGTACCTGAAAGTTTCACGTGCGGCCGTGAAACTTTTCTGGTAGCTATTTCTTCATAATGCAGTCCCAGGTCAATATATAAATGAGTTAACTCATGGACTGACATATGGGAACGCACACAAGAAATGTTTTCAAGAAAACAAGAAAACTTTCAGATGAGCACACAAAACTTTCAGGTGTTATTTTGTTTTGTTTGGTTTTTATTTTTGTTGTTTTTAACGAAGTTTTAGGAGCTCCATAACAATCAGTTTAGATTAACAAGATTTATTCACTTGGAAATTGTGCAATGTAGGCAAACTTTGCTAACTGTAGGCTACCTGTACTTATTAGCATATTTGCTTACTACATTCAGTATGGAAATTTAGATGATAAATGTACAGTTGTTTTTCTTAGTGTGCTACACCACCATTATCACCACCATTCGCTCACCATTATCGGCACCCATCAAGTTTAAGTACATAATGTGGAATATCTTTTAAAAAATTAATCATGTGAAACATTTCTTTTCTATAGGGAACTTGCGTTGCATACAAAAGAGCAAATGATAAACAATAATTGAAACAATAAACAATGGGAGGAAGAAATTGAACATAAAGCTTTCTGTGTCACTGGTATTGGCACCCTTTGCTGTAAATCAGTATGGAAACACATTGTAACTCACCTGTGGTAAATCACAAATGAGAATCACCTGTGATAAATTGTCTGTGCCAATGTGCCATGAATTAGCCAATAAATGATGACTTCTGTGTTTTAAAAAGCCATCTGTTATCCCCTGTTCCTTTGTCACAATGGAGAAGATAAAGGAGCTGTCTGAGGACATCAGAAGTGTGATAATTAGCAAACACAAGACCTCCAAAGGGTATAAGGCCATCTCAAAAGACCTTGGTATCCCTGTTTCAACACTGTGCAGTGTTATTAAGAAGTTTGCCAAGCATGGAACTGTCAAGAACCCCCTTGTTTCTGGGTGGAAGAGAAAAATTGCTGAGAGAAATCTTCAAAGGTTGGTACGAATGGTGGAAAAGCCTGAAGGCCAACCTGGAACAGTCTGGGGTCATGGTTTCAACAAGTACCATTCGCCGCACACTAAACCAAACAGGGCTTCACAGGGTTGAGCAAAAGACATAAAAACACATAAAAGACAAAAGACATAAAAAGGAATGACTAATCTTTGCCAAAGACTACCTGGACAAACCACAATCCTTCTGGGAAATTGTTCTGTGGACAGATGAAACAAAAATAGAGCTTTTTGGCAATGCATACCAACAGTTTGTTTACAGATGGCACAATGAAGCCTACAAGGAAAAAAACACCCTACCAACAGTTAAGCATGGCGGAGGATCCATAATGCTGTGGGGCTGCTTTGCTGCATCTGGTACTGGAGCCCTTGAACGTATCACAGGACTCATGAAATCAGAGAATTATCAGAAGATTTTAGAGCGAAATGTCCTACCCAGTGTAAGAAAACGTGGTTTGAGTCGAAGATCATGGGTCCTCCAGCAAGACAAAGACCCACAGCACAAAGGAATGGTTGAAGAGGAAAAAATGGACAGTTTTAAAATAGCCAGCAATGAGTCCTGATCTCAATCTGATTGAAAATCTTGGTATGAGCTGAAATCTGCCATTGGGGAAAAGAAACCTGCAAACGTATAAGAGCTTGAACAATTTGCAAAGAAAGAGTGGGAGAAAATACCAGCTGAGAAGTGCAAGAAGCTTATAAATGCCACAAGGTAACATTTGGAGGCTGTCATCACTACGAAAAAGTGTGCAACCAAATATTAAAGAGGGGTGCCATTATTGCTGAACATACTGTTTTTTTTTTTTGGTTTCTTCTTTGAAATAACAATATGTAAGTTGAAAATCTTTTTTTTTTTTTTTTGTTAAATTACTTTGGACCTCCAATTAAAAGATCCTGATGATGGTACATTTCCCGTTATTTCTGAAGATACTGTAGAGGTTATGCAAGAAATTAAGGGGTTCCAATAATGGTGAGCAGGACTGTATCTACTTACACATATCATTATGTGTAAGTACCATTGGCTGTGTTAGAAATCACAGCAAGTAATGTTCAATCTCATTTTACAATCCTTCTAATGTTGTCTTAGACAGAGATGGATGTTGTGGGTATCAACACCTACCCCTGAACAAAGACATTCAGCAGAACATGTATAACCAGTTAATGGTCTTCTTTACTGTTTTCATATCCTGAGCAAGAGAGGAAAAGAAGAATGCTGACCCAAAAGTGATCCTCTCCAGGGGCTATTTCATTATGAAAGCTAAACAAAGCTGAATTCCAACATCAACATCAGACATCGGCTCTGTAACACAAGAACAACAGGATGTGTTATTGCCATCACACTGAAAAATGTGTGTGAGCCAGGTGAAAAGGAATGTTACAGTAGATCCACTCCAATGACTTTTAGGTTGTGCAGATCACACAGTAACACCACGGGGTTGTAGTCACATTACCGCCTTAATACAAATCCCAGTGAATTTCCACTGGTCCCCCATTCCATGGGGATCAATAAAGTATTATCTTAAAAACTTGCTCAACTAGAATTTCTTGCATTATTGCCACCTCTATTAATTAAGCACAACAAATGTGCATGTAAGTAGACTCAACTCCTCAGATGATCATTTAGACATCACCTCCCTCTGCTTTTGTTGTCTGTAAAACAATGGCTCATTGATAGTTGTAAAAAGAACAGATTCTGTACAGATGCACAGATGGTAAAATTCTGCACTTCTTGGTGTCTTGCTGCACTCTTGTGGCTGTTCATGCAAGTCAGGTGGTGAGGAAGCTAAAATGATTACATTAAAATCACAGACTAGAGAACACTGACCATCTTGTGGATGTTCCTTAGACAGTTGCTATGCAACTGTCCAAACAACCACATCACACTGTTTTTGCCAACTACTTGTTAATTTTGTAAATAATAAAATCATTATATTTTATCTTAATATAATCTTATTGTGTGTTTACTTTTATGTGCAATGAAGCTACTGTGACAAAGTAATTTCCCTCGTGGATCATTAAAGTTAAAGTTTAGTTAAAATAAGTTAAAAGAATAAATATGTTAGTAAAGTGTACTGTAGAGCCATTGATGCAGAGGTGGAGTGTACTCAGGTTAATGATAATGCAGACAAAATGTTTGTTTTGTCTCCACAGAGAACCAGGCTGTAGTCTCTGCACCAGCACCAGCACTCATTCCTGTACACTGATTCTTTATTGCCACAGATAAGTCCCACTACCATGGTGTCATCTTTAAATGCATTCTCAAATATACAGCAGCTGCTGGACAAGCTTCATAGCCTGAGGGTTAATCTTCAGCCTGCAGTTCGGCTATCGCAGTCAGCACTAGTCATGGGACCTGCAGCTGCAGCTGTGAATCTCCCTACATCAGCAACTCACCAATGAGATTTCTGGATTTCTATCACCCTATCCACCAGGCACAGACTCTAGATCAGATGCGCAAAGACCAGGTTGGAGATATTTTTCACGCCCAAATATCCCCCTCATCAAATGGAAGAGGGCATGGAGAACTATGTTTTAGTTAATATATGTTCCAGCCTATTACACATACTAGAGCCATTAGATGGTGTTGTAGCTTTCCTTGTTTCATAAAAAAATCTTTCCCCATAATGTAGGACAGTATTTTGTTTAGTTAAACTAGTGCTTTACCTCGGCTACACAATAAGGTGCCGTCATTGGCTCAGAGCTCAAACCCTGGCTACTCTGAATTGAATTTGGTGGAGTTTAGGTGGAGTGCAGGAAACCCACTGTGACCAGACTCAATTGTTATCAGAATGTATAATAACACACCATGTTAGTATGATAGTATAAGAACATGCCATTGGGATTTAATTAAGAGCCATATTTGAAATGATACAGAGAAAAACTGGATGGTCCTAAAGCCAAATAACATTACTGCCAGGGCATAATCAGTAATCCTAACCAAGGCCAATTTTCCACTGAAAACATTTTGTGAGTGGGTGAAGTCATGCTGACTTCCAGGTTAGTAAAGAGAATCACTAACGACTGAATGACAGGTATGATTGCTTCAGAAGTCACTATGAAAACACTTGCATCTAAACTGAATTGTTTACTGAATTGTATTTGGGTAAAACATATCATTTTCATTGTCTTCAACAACAATTTATAACTGAATTGATTTGAAAAGATTTTTTTTCATGCAATATCCGTGCTATAATACAGCATAATGCAGACAGCACAACCACACAAATATCTGCATCTAAACTGTCACAGGGAAAATGGCCTCAGGAAAGGAGACAGTGTCCCTTCAATCATAAAAGAATTCTTCCTTCCTTCTTCCTTCTCCAGGAAGTTTCGACAAATAATAAAGCCTAAGACACCAAACATGTTTCTTCAGACAGTCTCCTCGAGCATTTTTCATAATATAAAACATGACCTCCAACTTTGTATCTGTAACTGTAGCAGCTGATCACAGTGTACACTCCCACAGTCTGAATACAAGTCAAACAGATGAGTAAACATGCACTGTGCAGCTCTCTTCTGCTCTCATTTCCATGCTATCACACTGTTCCATGACATTAGCTCTTTATCTCTCTACACTTATAAACAATAACATTATAAGCACTCTATAAGCTGTTAGCTATTCTATAATGAATAGTTTGTGTGCTGGCTGTATCAGCCCTTTTTATTCACTATCAATCTACCATTTGTCACTTATTGTCTATATCCATCATGTAATCAGGTCTGTATATTCTGTATGAATGCTTACCCAGATACCCCCATATGAGCTCTGATCTGATTTTAGTACTTGTTCTGGGTTGTTTTGAATTGAAATGACTTGAATTTGTTGTCAGGTTCCCCCTAAAATATGTTATATGAGATACCAACGAGGGAACTGTGCAAAACTTTTAACATCCAGTGAAATGCACATCCACACCCTCTGTTCTATCCAAACAGTCAACTTCCAAACTACAGAAACATTCTGGATAAAGTTTAAGCCAACATCCCTCGAGCCAATTGCCGGTGTGTCCACCAACATTTTTAACCATTCCCTCAAACGGGCTGTACCTGTCTAAAACCTTCCACCACTGTCCCTGTGCCCAAGCAGACAACAACTAACTAACAATATTTTACATAGCCTGTAGCTATACAATTCATTTATTTTTTCACCACATTGCTATTCATTTCTGCATTGTAGATTAATACTGAAGACATAAAGAACAGCAGAAACACACATACTTACATCACTGATTGAGATGATAAATTGGGCATAATGAAGAAGAATACAGAATACAGGTAAAGCTTTTTACACAGATGTACTCCAGTTGTTAATAGTGGGTTTAGGACAGAGGAGGGATATGCATGCAATTTGGACCATCTGAAGAACTACATAAACTATAGCATGTAGTAGTAGCATCGCAGATGCGCCTGTTTCTGTGGCCACACATGCCTTTTACATTTTGCTTCAACAGCCACTTGGTCTGATTTTGTGTGAGAGTCTCAGATGACAAGGATGCTGTCTCTGTACTCTGGTTTTTCACAGTTGCTAGGTAACAGTGTGGGGGTTGCCCACATGACAACACTGAGGCTCAGAAGCTGTGTAAGGGTGTGTGTGTGTGTGTGTGTGTGTGTGTGTGTGTGTGTGTGTGTCATGGCTAAAAATCACTGTTAAGAAGGCACACACTTACTGACTCTTGTCACATTTCTCTGTCTGTTATATGTTTAAGGATTTCAGATAAGATGCTTTTCTTTTCTTCTTCTTTTTTTTTTTAAACTTTTTTCTTCCTGAAATTCTCCTCCAGCACATGCATGTTGGTAACATCCACTGTCAGCTGAACACCATTCTGGGTGTTGCAAAGATTAAGATGGTTATGTAGAACTTTGTCTGCTGCACAGTTGCCTTATGAACCATTAAACGAAATAGGTTCATCCCGGAAGGGATGATATACTTCTTCATTTCGATGAAGAAGTATATCAGACAAAATGTCAGAAAAAAAATATGTCTTAGCTCCAGCTTTGAAGACGGTGTTTGACAACAGACAATGTATCCACCAAACAAAGAATGTTAATCTTGGATGGTGAATTGAAAATGCTGTGAATTTGATGAGCTTCACTTTTCTTTTCTAATCAGTGACTTAACACAAACTGTGCTGAATCAGAAGTCGATTCTAGAACCTTGAAACCCCTATTGTGGAAAACACACAATCGGTCTTTTGGATACAAATCTCAAATACAAGACAATAACTAACTTGTCATTTAGGCAGTAAAATGGCATAAAAAATATGCGTTGGGCGAAGAGAAAATGCTTAAAACACGGGGGATTTGTTTCGTGAGATCGTACATGAGCCACATCAGACTGCTGCCAGCAACAACGACGTACTGGCCCTTTAATGGGCGACTCCATTCAGATTCACAGGGGAGAACTCATTGGTCAACTTAAAATTCTCAAAATTCAGTAAAAACAAAAAAATACAAAGAGTCGCTGGGATATTCTGAAGATAATCACTCAGATGATCTTGGTATTGCAACTTAAATACTTACAATCAATTTCAAATGCAGTCAAGAGTATGTCAGGTTTCTCCTGTTCAGCTGCATCTATCAGTCTCGTTGCAGAGACAGCCGCCGGCAACTGCGTCAAGGTATCTGCACTGGTGGAATAGAAACCGGAAACACTGGAATTTAATGTACAAAATAGAGGGAATTAAATTGAGGACTAAGTAAAAAAATATCATTACATTATTATTACAATACATTCTTAATGTTCTTTTATAGTAGAAGTTTATTAGACATACAATACTACTGGCAAAATAAACAAAACAACAACAATAGACATCAGTGTATGTTTACTGAATTGTATTTGGGTAAAACTTATAATTTTCTTCTTCAACAACAATTTATAATTGAATTGATTTGAATATATATATATATTTTTTTTTCATACGATATCCGTGCTATAATACAGCATAATGCAGACAGCACAACCACATAAATATCTGAATCGCCCCACAGATTTTGGCCATCATTATGAAATTTATGAGCGGAAGTTCCGGTCTCATTTTCGTGCGGTCTGTCTGACAGTGGCGCTGGTGGCTGGGAACAGGATGCTGCCAGGCCGAAGAAACGCACCGACCTAACGGGGCAGCATCCTTTGTTTTCTGGAACTGGATAACCAGGTAAGGACGGATAGCTGTCTGAGCCTCGGGGCTATGCTGGATGCCTGCCGTAACTACATTTATTAAAACGTTACGGAGCCAGCTGACGATACGCAGGACCTGTATTTTTTTTTCCTCATTTCCAGCCATGTCGAAACTATAGCTATTGTTCGACACACTGTCATACAGGCAGCAGTTTAGAAAAAAAAATAACATAACGAAACATTTGTCAGTTTAGTTAGGTGAAGTATTATGTGGTGATGTGTTGTCTAAACTGCTGCTTGAGTTTCTGGTGATGTTACAGAACTAGTTTGCAGCGTAGGAACACTGTAAGGAACACTATCCGTGTAGTAATCCATCCAGGGCTGTGTTGTAGCATCGGTGGGCTTTGGCATTGCATTGCACCACCGCCAGCACGCACACGCACCGACCGATGCACGCACGCAAGCACGCACGCAGGTGTAGTTAGTGTTTGTGTCAGCTGTTAGTAATGGCGTCAGATGCACATTAGCAGCTCCTAACACATGTTTAATCTGCTCATACCAACTGGACGCTCTCTGTTTTGGCTTTGGATTAAGAATAGATGAGGCCTGCGGACTGGATTTTAGGGGTGTTGCAAATGGACGTTTCCTGAAATATATTTGAAATATATTTTCCCTTTGCGCTTTTTGTTGATATATACCAATTATCCCCAGCTCAGCTGAGTGTCATTTTCCATTTTAATAAATCTGCACCAATGCAAAAAATCTCATAAAATCAGGTGGATGGAAAACGTTAAAGCTTTGTGGCCGTGAATTTATCTTGGAAGGTTTACATTCTTAAACGTGTTCATAAAAATGTTACAAAAATAACAAAACAGCATAGTGGAATAGACTTGCAGTATACCATCAGAGCTGGTGATGCAGGTCAATCTTTTTACGTTCAGTTTCTGCTGTTATTTAGTTAAAAATGACGGTCAAGTGCTTCAGCTCTCTATAGAAGGGTGGTGGGTGGTGAGGGCAACTATCATGGGGTTAGGGAACTACAGTTTGTCTTCAGATTAGTTAATGTATTGTTTTTTTTTTTTTTCTTAGTCGATCAGGCCTTAACTTACCACTAAGTAAATGACCACTAGTACTTTCACTTTAATTCACACATTTTCTCATAAAAAGACATTTTACTCTGATATGTTGTGCAGTGAGCTTCATTAGTCGATATAGATTATTGTACCGTCTTAGCTTGCACCAAATTTGCAGAAACTAGCATGTTTTGCAGCGCATAAATGGGGAGATTTCAGACGGGATGTCTTTTAAATAAGACCTAACATTTAAATTTTTTTTGTTTTTTTTAGTCTTTGTGATCTACCGGTCAGTCGTAATCGACATATTGTGCAGCCCCTTGAACTGTACACTGTTTAGTTCTATAGATCTGTTTTATAGGTTCTGTGTGCAGAAGCAAACTGATTACAACTTGATACCTGTGGAACTTAACAACCCACAATGACAGACTTTGAACACCAACCAACCATGAGACTACATTCACTGTACTAGTCCAAATATTCAGCGACACAGCTACAGTTTCAATTTTAGTGAGTGTGCAACCACTCAGCTGTCCTCTTGTTTCGAAATACTGGTCGTATTAATGCCATCTGCACAATATTAACAATGACATGCATCTCGCAATCCTTACTGAATTTGCTCACTTTTGATATCTGGGTGAAGACTTTTTTACTAAACATTGCAACACATAGACAAATGTGATGCAAAGCGACTCATTTTTGTACTGCAGTCTACTGATGACCTCTGCAAATTGTTGATGTTGTGTTATAATATGACATGATTTTGTCTGAAAAAAATAATTAATAAGAGGCATTCTGCTCCATTCTCAGAAAAAAGTGGATAATTTAACCAGCTCACAAAACAACTGCCTGTTGCCGGCCTTAGTGTGATAGATTTTTGAGATTTTCTTTCACACCCTTTAACCTGCTTAGAGGGTCAGGTAAAAGTAATGGGTATTTTGCATCAAGTCCACAGTGAGAACCTTGCTGACTGTGCACTGCTTCTGTGTGCAATCTTGATGAGTAATGCCGGATGATTTAGTCTAGGCAAACACAAATAGTCAGGGTTTTTCCTGGCTGGAGCTTTAGCTCCAGGGCTGCAGTGTCCAGGAAAAATTGGGGATTTGATCAAATATGAGCTCAGTTGGGGAATGAAACACATTATGAGAAATGTCTGCATACATGTTTAAGATTTAGGTGGTCTAGATGTAATATATTGTCCACTCCTCAACCGATGTGTTTTTAAAAGTTTCTGTGTGTTTCAACACATGAACACATGAATGATTACATGTAGTCATTCTTCATAAACGACTACATGAAACCACTTCAAGCACCGTTTAAATGTAGTTCATCAAGACCATCAAGATCTATGTGTCCTTATTGTTGACACACCAATACAAACTACAAAACTAACCATTTGCCACAATTGTTGCTAATTTGCCTTGATAAAAATAGGTTTACCAATAGTTTCAGCCCTGATGGCACCCAAATACATACACTAACAGAATGAAGAATGCTTGTCAGTTAAAGGGAAGTCAGAAATACAATTATTGGAACAGATGTATGATTTTCTCCTTCCTCTAAAGTTTGTAGTGTGCGATATGGATTGGAACCAATAGATTCCTTCATAAGAGTTATAGACTGCCTAGTTTATAGCAACTGGGCAGTTCATTAACCAATTGGGAATTTGTCATCCATATTTATTTTGGCAACGAGAGAACAGTCAGAAGGTTAAAAGAACAAAATCTAGACAAACAACATTCACAATCACATATAATGAAAGAATCATGTGTCCTATAGTCAGGATTAGTGAGAGAAGAATGTTAAGAGCTGAAAGTTTGTTTGAGTGTGATGTGAGAGAAAGGTGTTGGATTGAATGAAAACACTGACTTCTGTATGTAGTATTTACTGATCTTGGCATATTTTACAGGGTTTGCTGCAAGAGGGTGTCATCTCACCTCAGCTAAGTTTTGCAATAGTCTGCAATGTCTTAAAGACAAAACATTACATCAAGGTAAGTCCAACATACGAAATGACAATGGCGTGAGTGCATAAGAATTTATCCTTTAACTAACGGTACTATGTGTGACTATCATTAAGGTGAGAAATAACTGTATTGCTACTAGGGATGAGCGAGTACAGCATTATCTGTATCTGTATCTGTTAACCATACGAATTCTCTGTACTATAAGTGGGCGGGATTTAACCCGGATACCCATTTCAGCCGAGTATCTGGCTCAACTCTAATTGGTACTATTGCTAAAAAATCTCAGTTTGCTTATGCGACTACGAGAGAGTGCTGTTAGCTGTGGGCTTCATAGTGGGCTCTGGCACACCTAAGTTTATATCAGACCTGGGCATTCCCGTCTGGCCCGCGGTATGTCAGTCATAAGCACAAATGAACAAGTATTTATGCTGTGCATGCAATACGACTGTGTTGCTTTTGTTTTGAGCCATGATGTATTATTTACATCATGGCACTGTTGGTTCGTTAATTCTTCAAAAAGTAAACGTGAAGCAGCTTCTTGCATCTATTAACCCTCAAAAGCCTGAACGGATCGCTGGCATCCATCAAAGCGGCCGATTTTGAATGACCATAAGTCACAGTGGTTTGCGCTATTGACAATATTCATTGTGACTGAACACTGGTTAGTTGTGCTTTTGCTTGGAAGACCTTCTTGACATCTCAAGGGTATAACTAACTTTGTTTTTACCAACAAATTCCTCCAAACAAGTCTCTCTTGCTGGGGCTCCGCAATCGTTGCTCTCAGACCGGCAGCCGACAGCAGCGGTGTGTCATCATTACCGTAATGGCAGCGTTTTTTCTAGAAAGCGCAACTTGAATATTGTCCATCGGGGAGTTACGGTAATTCAAATACAGCAAGCTTCTCTTTGTGGGCAGACGAACATTCAGGTCTTAAAGGGTTAAACATTTATTGAGATTTATTGAGATACAGAAAATAATTCATGTAGCTACATGGTCCCTCCTTGGTTCACTGACGTTTTTCAGAGAGGACAAATTTTCCAACATTCCAATGCGTTTTATCCAAAACTACAGATCGATTGTGTTTCATTTTCCTCTTCAACCTACAGCAAAACTCATAAATTTAAATAAATATTTACAGAATATTCTTATGTTTCTGATTAACAGTAGCAGCTTATCAACATATATAATTTATTGCTTTTTACAATGGGAGAAAATTAATATTTGAGCAGAATTACGTTCAAGTTATTGTTTGGTTTGACCCTCAACACACTTCAGATATTTCATGTGGCCCCCTGTAGAAATTAATTGCCCAGCCCTGGTTTATATACTATATGACCAACAGTATTCGCTTACCCCTCTAAACAACTAAATTCAGGGGTTCCAATCACTTCCATGGCCACAGGTGTGTAAGATCAAGCACCTAGTCATGCAGACTGCTTCTACATACATTTGTGAAAGAATGGGTTGCTCTGAGGAGCTCAGTGAATTCAATTGTGGTAGTGTGATAGGTTGTCACCCGTGCAACAAGTCCATTCATGAAAGTTCCTCGCTACTAAATATTCCACAGTCAACTGTCAGTGGTGTTATTACAGGTAGAAGTGATTGAGAACGACCGCAACTCAGCCACAAAGTGGCCGGCCATGTAAAATGACAGAGTGGGATCAACGAATGCTTAGGTGCACAGTGTGTAGAGACCGCCAACTTTCTGCAGAGGCAATCTGTGTAGACCTTCAGATTAGCTCAAGAATGGTGGCTAAAGTTCTGCATCCAAACCATACACCACCAAGTGACAATCTGACAATCTGATGCACCAATCTGGGTTTGGAGGTTGTCAGGAGAACGGTGCTTGTCTTGTCTTGTTGCAAGTGTTTGGTGGAGGGGAGAAAACGGTGTAGGGTTGTTTTTCATGATCTTGGCTTGGCCCCTGCTTCAGCATACTTAGAGATTTTGGGCATCCATTCTCCCAACTTTGTGGGAACGGTTTGGGGATGGCCACTTCCAGTTTCAACAAGTTCCATGAAGACCTGGATAAGCGAGTTTGGTGTTTAAGAACTTGCCTGACCTGCACAGAGTCCTGACCTCAACCTGACTTTGAGCCAGGCCTTCTAGTCCAACATCAGTGTCCACCTTGCAAATGAGCTTCTGGAAGAAATATTCAATATACCAATATTCCCATTAACCCACTCCTAAACCTTGTGGAAAGCCTTCCCTGAATAGTTGAAGCTGTTATATCTACAAAGGGTGGCCATCATATTAAACATCATATTAAACCCTATGCACCAAGAATAGGAGGTCACTTAAGTTCATATGCATGTAAAGATGGATGAGCAAATACTTTTGGCAACATAGTTCTTCTTAAAATAGCCAGAGGGAGCCCGAGGGAGAAATACGTTTATCGGGGCTATAATCTGAACTTTGGTTAGAGATGCTGTGATCATCATCTGTAAAAACTATTGGGTAGTCATGCTTCATGATTGCTTCAGTATTGTATTCTGCTTCTGATGTTTGAATGTTGACTCAGACTGTGGACTGTGTTGTTTATGCTTAATGTGCCCATTCTTCCTCTTGTCACCCTCCTTTGAGCTGTTTTCAGGATAGTCTTTTGAAGCGGTGAGCCTGCATGACACTTTTGCGTCTGAGCTGGAGGTCATAGTGACTTTCCTCTTACTCAGACAAGTTTAACTTTGTCCCTTTAAAGTTGTTGTCTCGTTCCTAACATAATCGTCAATGTGAGAATCACATGGTCTGGATGAAAATGCTCAGTGCCATAAAATCAAGCACTTCTAGGCAGGGACTCAGATAAGTACATTTGGGAGGGGAAGGTGAGACTTAGCATGTCTTTGTACAGACATGGGCATCATGTGATGCTGCTCTATAATGTTGAGAAACAGGCACTTAACAGGTAGAGTCACTCTCATCGTAGTTTGAAGAGAAAGCTGAATAATCCCGAAAGGTTCTGCTTTCAGAGTGATGAGTGGGTTGTGCATCGGTTCCTAAGTGGAACATGGTAATGAAGACCTTCTAGAGCAGTGATTCTTAACCTTGGGGAAAGGCCTTCTCTTAGACATAGAGGGCCGCAAATTTATATCGAGTTCCACGGTATCACATAACTTATCGGTTATAAACGCCAAAGATATTACTGTCATCAATGACAGTTAGAATATATAGCTTCCCACCTTGGCAGTAATACAACAGTCAGTTGTTTGGCTAGTGGATCTTTTCAAGAGAAAAGAAAATGGGCTTATAGATGTAGAACACCTATACATTAATGGAGATTGTTACACAAAGACGTAGTAACACTGTACCAGTGAGCAGACAATAGGCTAATTGGTTAGTATACTGTTCCACGGCAGCACACACAGCAAACAGAAAACTAAACTAAAATATCACTACAGCTAAAGAGTAGTCATTTAACACATATACACTAACATTCAGACACACTGGAACAGTCCGTCAGCCAAATAACAGCAGAAGGTTAAAACGGCCTCAGCATGATAACTTAGTCCCATGATTAGCTACTTACTAATAGTGTTAGCAGTTCTCTCCACCATGTTAACCACGCTAGTCTCCCTTTACTCTGACATTTTGGCTGTAGGTGTGTTAGGGCTGCACCATTCTGGAAAAAATGTGAATCTCGTTTTTTTTTTTTGTTTAGAATTTAGATCACGATTCTTTGGCACGATTTCTTTTTTTACAAAATGTTTATTGCGCTGATGAAATTTAACAAACAAAAGAAAACATTGAAATGGTTATAAAGGTGGCCTTGTGGTGCTGCAATGAGGGAAGAACACACTTTGCAATGCACCTCAGACTGTTTGTCATCACCTGGCTTAAATTCAAAATACTTTCACAGCGCCGAATGCGAACCTTTTTTATGCACGCGTTCGGTTCGGGTCTGTGGGTGACTCATACCTCTACCACCTGGAGTTTCTTCGCCATCCATTTAACTGTCTTTATCGCTGACTTCTCTCTGCCTCTCTCCCTCACTGTTTCCACACACTCAACTGCAGGCGGGCTTCCTCCACTGACGGAATCACGTGTTGTAAAGATGCCGGGAAGAAATGGGAGCATTTGTTTGTGATGCCGCTCGTGAAATAAATTGCCTAAGAATTGTTATGTTTGGAAATGAGATCATGTGTATGTGTGAATCGAGATCACGATTTTTTTAATGATTTATCGTGCAGCCCTAGTGTGTGTTCACGGGTCTGTGTGTATGTTCCCCCAATATAATGGTAGGGGAAACATTGATGTTACGAAAGCCTGTTCCACCATATACAGTAAACTCCATGTCCCCTCAGAGTCTAGTTCAAAAGAGTATGAAGTCAGTGCCTGTCACCTCTGTCTTTGAATGCTGGGGAGCTAACTTTATCCATGAAGATTGTTGGGAGTTGGTCCCAACTTCAAGACAATACTGAGTTAATTTTTTTTAAACGACAAGTGTGTATAAGTAACCAGAATCACATCGGCAGAATGACTGTGGTGGACAGAGAACCCACGTAGGACATGGTTTTCTTATAGCCATAGAAATTCCTTTTGCGCATGCTCAAAATAATTTAGAACATTTTGTACTCTAAATGACTCCTTTTCCAAGGCTGCTTTTCTCTGAAAAGCAAGACTTGTTACCCCATGGAAGTTCAGACTCAAGCTTCTTAACAGATAGGGTCTTTGGAAGTGCTCAGCACATCATACTTGTCACTGACTAGCTTGTCTTTCTCTCTCCTTCCCTCTTCTGCACTCACTGAAATTCAGGTTGCTGATAAATTAAGAGTAGGCAGACTTTAGGCTCTGAGCAAGAGAAGAAATCAATTTCTCTACATATAGGTACTGCCTTGTTGGGTCAGCAATGGAGGTTATGTAATACAACAAAGACATGGGCTTTCTCAGTGTAGCATTATGGAGCCTTGAAGTGATGCTTATTAAAAAATAGATTTTTGAGTACTAAGTGCTAACAGTAGTATTTATCTGCACCATCAAATACGGTTATTAGCATCAAAGTAAGTGTATATTATTGGACTCATTTCATTTTATTAATTCAAAACACAATTACAGGAAAATGAGAAAGAATAAAGAAACAGAAGAGTTGGAGATGAATATTGTGTGACTTGAGGATTCATATTATGGAACAGTCCATAAATGAATTTTATCAGCGTCCCAGTACTCAATACGCAAAATAGCAGTTACTTTATCATGTGTCATTGTACCTGTAATCTTTTATCACTAGTTTATTATTGTGAGAAGCTGAAAATGTGAAAAAGACTTGAAACAAAATGTTTAACACCTCTCTTGATGTGTGTCTTTGTCAAAATAATTGCAAAAAGTCTGCATGATTTGTATTCTAAATGTATCAGGCCTGTGCACTTGCACAGTGCCATCAGAGTAGTTTATACAAGAGGAGGGAAATGCCTTGCTTCATACCAACTTAAAGTGAAGAAGTATTGTCAGTTTCAGGTGTCACTAAAGCACTTCATTTTCTCTTCGCTGGGAGTGAATGCAGATTATTTTCAGCACACAATGCAGAATTTGGGTTTCTGGGTGAATTTGGGTGAAGCTAGACCACAGATGTTCTTAATAGCCTGCCGCGATATGTATATTGTCTTCTTTCTTACTGACTGGAGAACAAAGGTGTAAGTCAAATCACTCAGTTGCCTCTTTATTTCACCTCACAGTTTCCAAGTTCAACAAAGTAGTATAAAATGGAAAGACATTAGAATGATGCCACTCCCAGAGACTTTTATTGATTGGTGGAAGACAGCCTTGCACATGTTTTTTAATGATTTTGTCTGTTGCCAGTCACACACGAATGTTTGATTTTGTAACAGTTGGGATGCTGTGGCTTAGCTAATGGAGTGGGTTGTCCACTAATTGCAAGATTGTTTCTGCCCCCCACACATGTCAAACACTGAACCCAAAGTTGTTCCTGATTCCATTTAAGGACTGTGCACATGTATGAGTGTTTGAATGAGTGGGGAAATGAAAAACACTGTAAAGCACTCAGTTCTGACTGCATTAACATTTTATACCTTTTGGGGATCTGTTCACATTCTGCTGACTGCTGTGAATACTGAAGTATAAACAAAAACAAAAAGTATTAACCAGAATTTTGCATGTCACTGTAAATAAATCCTGCATGAGCCATCTGTCACTTGGCCTCATGTTGGAAAGACTGTGTGTGCATGAGACAAACGCACACACACACTAGTTTTTGTATCTTTTTTTTGTTTGTAGGGCTCCTTGGCAGAATGTATGGCCAGATTATTAGGTCAAATTAAGGTGAGGGACAGTGGAGACAATTGTGTGTGTGTGTGTGTGTGTGTGTGTGTGTGTGTGTGTGTGTGTGTGTGTGTGTGTGTGTGTGTGTGCGCACGCTTGCCTCCGTGCGTCTGTGTGTCCGTGTGCATGTCAGGTGGGTGAGGGTGGGAGAGCGACTTCCAGATGGCTACCCCAATCAGATTAAAGTTGTTAAACCTTTCTGCTCCATCACCTCTGAAGACAAAGGGGAGTGTTCATCAGTTTTGAAGGGTTATAGCAGTTTGTGTTCCATGAGCGTGCCTAATGAATAAATACTGCAGAAAACAAGTGCACTGTTTTCAGAGCTATTTTTGCACAGGAAGTAGGATAATCATCTCATCAAAAGCATTAAGCTTTGATATCTACATCTGTTACTGAGGTTGTGTAGCCCGTTAAAGAAAAGTTCAGTTCAGTTTTATTTGTGTCATGTCAATAACACTATAAACAGTCAGATAGAACCCAGCCTGAATCCTGCAGAGCAACCACTAAGTAAATAGTGGCAAGGAAAAACACTTTTAGCTTCCCAATAAAAAAATACAGCAGTTTATGTTGCTGGTTGTTTGTGGAATGCATGCTCTCACACTTGCACTGAAGTTTTTAATTCGCAGCACAACTGTTTCTGGACTTGTACATAAGGCACATTCGTACTGTGACTAGTGAGGCACTCTTTTATGAAGTCAGTATCTGAGAAAGGTTTTCCATGTCTGGCAATGAGTTCAGTATCTAGGAACTGGCTATTGTGGCATTTTCCTGGGTTTTGCAAGTATGGGAAAAAAAACAGTTGTTAGTTGACATTTGCTTAATGTTGTGCTGTGGTTCGGCACCAGTGTACATTTAACGTTTGATTTCGTAGTGTTGTTTTTATATTATATACTTTATAGTATGTTATATATTATTCATTGCATAGCAAACAGACGTACTTTCTGTGACACATTGTCATTTTTGATCACCTTCTTTGATTAATTAATTAAACCACCTCCTCCCACACTCCACTTGCCTTTGGAATAAGAACGTCCTCATTGACCACCCACAGAGAGTTAAGGTTAGGCCCCACTTTCCCTGCCTCAACACCAGCTCCCCACAGGGATGTGGTTGAGTCCCTTACAGTACACTCTCTGTACACATGACTGCACCCCTACCCAAGCAACTCCATTGTGGACAACACGACAGTGGTTGGGCTAATTGCAGGGAGAAATGAGCATGAGCATACATGGATAATGTGGAAAAGCGATCATCACGGTACAGCAATAACATCCTGGTCCTCCACACCACAAAAACTAAGTAAAGAAGAGTGGACCTCTGGAGAAACACATCCGACCCTAAGCCTGTATACATCAACAGGAACTGTGTGGAGAGGGTTTCTGACGTAACCTCGAAACCAACACCACAGGACTGATTGAGAAGGAATGGCACCAACTCCATTTCTTGAGGGGCCTAAAAAACAATGCCCTAGCCAAGGAGCTGCTGGTGTTCTACTTAATTTTATTTTCTATATCGCACCAAATCACAAGAGATGTAATTTAAGGTTACCTTTCCTAAAGTCAGTACCATAAACTGTTATTAAACAAATGAAATAATAATTTATCTTCTTTACATGACAATCAGTCATTTCTGTCTCTACATGGACAATAGGTTCAACCTAAGCACATGTGACAAATGTGAAATGGTCTGAAGATGCCATGGAGAACGTTATGCTGCCTGTAACGTTGTTCAGCATGACCGGTTTGGTGGTGGATCACTGATGGTCTGAGGAGGCATACCCATGGAAGTATGCACAGATGGTACCATTTAGGTTTCATGAAGAAAACCTTGGACCCAAAAGGCGTTGAATAAAGACAACTGGACTTGTAGCATTTACTTGAAAACATTTCGCCACTCATTCGAGTAGCTTCTTCAGTTCTGAGGGACTAGTGGGAAGAGGTGTGGAGAGAAGCTACTTTGATGAGTGGCAAAAAGTCTTCAAGAAAATTCTACAAGTCCAGTTGCCCTTATTCAACGCCTTTTGGATTACCATGACCTGGATGACTGAGAACCTTCACAGACAAAACCTTGGATCTATTGTCAGATTTTACACTAGTGCAGGGATCCTTGGTTCCTCCTGTTGTACGACAAAACCTGGCTTTATGTGGTGAGAGTATTACAGGCAGTTGCTGGAGGATGAAGGAATTGATACCACTGAATGCCCCCCCACGCTTGCCTGACCTAAATCCAATAGAACACCTCTGGGGAATTATGTTTCTGTCCATCTGACTCCACCAGGTTGCACCTCAGTGAGTCCAGGAGCTCAGTGCAGTGGTTCAGATCTGGGAGGAGATACCCCTGGACACCATCTGTTGTCTCATTAGGATCATGCCCTACTGTTGTCAAGGCATGTATACAAGCACATGGTTGCCATACACACTCCTGAGCACCATGTAGAGTTGCTGCATGAAATTTCAACAAAATGGACCAGCCTGTCTTTGAATTTAGCCCTCTGTAGGTTGATAATTTTCATTACTATCACCTGACGTAGCTACATCGTACCGTAACCTGGCCTCCCCAGAAATTAACCAAACAAAAACCTGCACTTCACACAGCTTGTGTGAAATGCAAATCTTAACTATAGGGCTTTTTCCAACTACCACTTGAAAAGTAGCAATTTAGGAGTTTGTATTTGTGCCACTGTTTTTAAAGGTTAATGTGAGTAATTTTAATTTGTTGCTTCAACCTTGATGATATGTCACAGGACAGACCATCATTGGAAAAAAAACATAATTCTTGTGTCCACTTATTAAGTACCCCTTTCTCTGTGAATTAGTTTGAAACCTTTTTTTGAAATACTTATCTCTTCCTTCTTTCGTTGTCTTCTGCTCATAGGGTTTAGTCTCTGATTGATTATGGCAATACTTATTCAGGCATTCCAGCATCATACAGCCCTGAAACACATAGCACACAGACATAAACCAATTTGCTTTTTCTTTTCTTTCCCCCTTGAGATGTCAGCCTCCTTTCTGATTGGTTAAAACTGGAAATTGGAGTTTTTGTCAAAATCAAGGATTTGAGGATTCAAGGATTTTTATTTGAGATGGACCGAAATTTTGTAACTATAATGTAGACACAAGTAAAAAGTATATGATACTAGTAGCAGTGTCTAAACGAGATAAATCAAGTAAGATAAGCTAAATAAAGTTAGAAAAAATATACATAAAAATAAAACGGCAACAAGCAGCATGAATAACGGAAGAGCAGCATGGATTATTCAGGTTATACAGGGAATTTTAAATGTGCAAAACACTTGAGTTGTGCATTCACATAGCTCCACCAGAGTTAAATAGTCTTACAGCTTCTGGGAGACACTTGTATTCCACAAGGCGGGTTTGTGAAGAAAAAGCTGTTCTCACCAGCAGGGTGACTGGGGCAGTAAGGTAAGTCTGTCTATAAGATTTGATCTGTGGCTGTTGTAAACTCATTAGCTAAGGCAGACATCAGCTTAGTGTCACTTGAACCCAGGCTTGTTCAGTGCTCCAGTACTGCTCCTGATTATTGTCTTTCAGTAAAGGCATGAGAAGGGCAGGTGCTGTTGGAAAGATAATTATTCCAGTACCGGTAGTACTAGCCATTAGCATCTGCTAGTGAGTCTTCATTGGGTACTATTTGAAGTACAGGGGGCAGGTTTGGCTCAGTAAGCTGCATGGGTTGTCCACGAACCGAAGGGTGAGTGTCTCACACATGGTCACATGTGTCTGTAAGTGTAAATCGCTTTGAGTACCAACAGCTAAAAAAAGCCCTATATAAAGGCATCCATTTTATTAGGTCTCTGTTTCAGTCTCAGAATTCTTTTAATGATATGTGTTCAGCACACCTGACATCTGGAGCTACCATAACTGAAGATAAGCATCAACACGTTAGCACATTGCTGTGTTCCACACAACAATGTGTGTCTACATACAGAATTTATGCCATTGGTTTAACTATTGTTGCAACTTTTTGCTTATTGTCTTCACTTGGTCTCAGCAAATGTATAATAAGTAGCTCTGCCCTTCACTTTGTCAAACCAGATGGCCTTGGTGTAACACACAATCAAAAAACAGACACACACCTACTGGTTGTCTGTTGAAATTCTTAGCTGCATATTCAGCACAAAGAGATTTTGAGTGACCTATCAGAATAGTTATTTATAACATGGGCAGGACCTTGTTGTGTGGCCCTTGCTGTGGGACCCTGCTCTGTTGCAGGCTGTCCACCTCATAGCCTGCTGAGAGAGTGTGGGAGGAGAAGATTAGCAGATGAACAGGCTAAGGTGTGGAAAGGGAAGGTAGAGAAGAGCAGAATGTTGCGAGAAAAGGACACAGAAAAGAAGAAGCAAGATGACTTTGTTGTACTTTGAAAGGTCAGCATAAAGAATTCATTAGCTTGTGTATTTATATGTGTGTATATGTGTTTATTTGAAGAAGTAATGATTAATTACTATAAAGGATTAAATTGATCTCACATGGTAAGGTTCACAGGCGTCTACAGTGTTTTGCCTTGTCAACTGGTCATTACAATGAGCTTTTTAGTGTCTGTGCACAACCTTCACTCAGTGCTTTCAGTTATCTTCAGACAATCTGTCAGTTTAAATTTCAGAATTTCTGCTCATGTTTTATATGCATAACTTTCATACCAGGCTTAGACTGTATCACAATTTAAGTGCACAAGAGTTGATTGAAGTCCCAAAGGTATGATCTTAAACACTGTGAAACGTTCACGCCTTTTATGAAGAAGAGATTCTGCATTAATGTGATATATTGTAGTTCTGACGTACACCACCAGAGGTCAGTAATCAGTTGGAGCAACAGATGATCAGCCAAGCTGTAGGGAAAGTGGGCTTTCTGTATGAGTTCTGATCTAATGATAGAGGTGAGCCAAGCAATACAGACATAGAAGTTTTACTGAATTCATTTAACACATGGCCTGCAGGTTCCTCTGAATGGAAGCATTTGAGTAAGGAATCTTAATAAATATTCTGTAAAGTCAACACAACACATAACCTTATGTTCATCCAGTGACCCAGTTTACACCAGAGTAAATGGTAATTCTTTTGGCAAGATGAATAAAAAATATAAAAACACATGTACCATAGGAAATGTAGCCAACAGTGGTATACAGAAATGATTACGTCTCAGGTCATTTAATGTTCAGGTCTTTTTGAGGTTGAACTTTCAAGTAAGTTGTTTGAGCAGAGATAGAATCTAAACCAATTAGGAGAGCAATATGGTTCATGCAGATGTTCTGTCAGCTTCCATTTTAGCTGTCAGTTGTCTGCTTTTTTATAGGATCATGGTATGCAAAGGTTGAGGGTGTGAGACACGATTGAGCACTTCAAATGGTGAGCATGTAAGGGATAGATAAGATTCATTATCATTGAATAAACAGGCCCACTTGCTGCTTTGTGTATCAATTAAATACAGAACTAACAGCATTATATAACTTTACTCACTATGCTATGACATAGGCCAGCCCTTTTTCATAGCGAAAATTGTCCAGGTAATTAGTACTAGGCAGAACGTTGAGATACTGAAATGGCATACATGTATGATAAAGTTTGATTCTTTTTTTATATAATAAATTTGTGTACAGTTCACTCTGGTGAATTGTCCATAAAGCATGAAAATGCACATATTTTCCAAGCCTAAGTCCTTCACATGACATAAAATGCATTCAGTCATAAAGTGGCAGTGATTCACAGTGAAGGGAACTTCTCTTTTCCATGACATGTTCAGCCACCCTGCATTGCACTTCATGTCTCTATTCTCCGTTGATACTCTCGGTGTTGCATTAGGATAGTTACTGAAATGTGACAAAGGTACACAGCCAGTGAGTAAAGACATTAAACTGGTACAACATAAGGAGTACACTTTACTGGCTGTAAATAAGAAAAGTTATTCAAGGCATTATGACCACTCACAGACGAAGTTATTGTTTATGTTGTGTCAACACAATATGTCAGATTTTAAACGTCCCACATAGTGCTCCCTGTTGGTAGTGACAAGTACCAATCAGCTGTGGTCCCCAGAGGGACAAACCATGAACCAGGGACAGATTATTAGTGAATGTGTTGGAACATGTTTTCTGCAGTGGGTGCAATTAACAGCTTTCAGGATTTTAAGGATCTGTTTGAAATCTCAAAATTTAAATGGTCCATCTCTGGAGGATCCCGACAGTCAGCCACATTGCTTCTCCTATATGTGACACAGAACGATGTGACTATGTTTGTTCAACAGGGCAGGCTTTGACTGACAGGAAATACTCCTCTAGGCTTTAGGAGATCAGTAATGTACTCTTACTCCGAGGATTAATGCTTCTAGTCCAATGTTACAATCACTGCTTGCACACAAAACACGTTTTTGGACATAACCCAAGAACTCATCTACTATTTGACAAAATGTCGCATGTTTAATAGGAATTCACCCTCTTCATGTGTTCTCCATGGTTGACAACAAGCTTGGGAGACCTCCTGTTCCTCTCTTAATCCAACACAAGATTATTGTTTTTGTTGATATTAGGCTGCAGGTTTTTGTCATTCTACCATGTGACAAAGCTGTTGTCTACTTCCTGTTACCTCCTCTTCAGGCATTATATTAGGGAAAAAAATCAAGCTTTAAAAAGAAGCACTGAACTTTGATAAATACCAGTGGGAATGGGTAGGGCTTAGTGGAATAGCTCCTCGTGGAATAGCCATGTTTCTCTTTCTCTCAATCTGATGACTGTCATGTGTTTGGAGACAGATACAAAGTGAAAGAAGTAGAATGGGTGTTTCAGCTCCTTTTTAGTTTTTCATTTTTGAACTAATCACAGTGGTGTTTCATTCAAACATGCATTACATTCCATATACATAAGTTTACAGCTGCCTTTCTCATACTGTGTTCGCTGGGAAATTGGACACATGCTCCTAATCCTGGTGAAATGGATTTATTATATGTTTGTTTCGTTTATGTGATCATTATAAACTGGGCAGTGGGCCCTGTTCAGTGCAGAAATCACATAATATGCTTCAGATGTCAAAAAATATCGATAACCAGTGATGCTGGCTCTTTGACTTTAATCTGTCTTTGTCAAACAGTGACTTCCACAAAAACACGTCAGCTGTGCTGCTAACATGTGAAATATCTTTGTGGAAGACCAGCAATGGGTCTCTGACCTAAGATGCTGAGGCTCCAATCTCTTTTTTTATTATCCAGAGCAAAAAGGCTAAATAAATATGGCAAATATCGGTTATGGACTGCAAAAATTAATTACGAAATAAGAAATGCTTTCTAATAGTGTGCACCCGGAATACATGTATTGTTTTTTTTGTTGTTTTTTTTTTTAACGGTGCTTTGCTTTTCACAGTGTTCAGTTACTTATGTTGTTTAGTTTGTTTATTGTAGTAAGATTACTGTAAATGCCAAGTAGACTAAAGAGAAATTGAAGTCAAGTTCCAGGTAACTGTAGAATACAAAATAGGGCTGCATTCGCATGGAATGGGTGCTTTATCCATGTTGGGGCGCATCCATTGCCAGTCCCTGCTGTGTCCTTAGCTGAAATGACATACCCTTAAATTCAGTCTTACCTTGTAGCCCCAAAGCCCACGTCCACACAGATATGATTTTTGGATGAAACCACAAATTTAGGCTGACGGTCATGACGGATCTGGATTTATTGGTGACTGGAACTTCACCTTTTTGAATCCAGGTCCCGGAGTGAAAAAGAAGATACGGACATGATGATGCCATCACCAAACCCCTTGCCCCTGCCCCTTGACCCTCTACCTCCTGATCATAGGAACAACAACATCAGTGGTGGCTACAGGCTTGTGATGGTGCTGCATCGGATATTGGCCCTTGTAGCTAGATCCAATATATACTGTTGCTTCCCCACTACCATGAGCTAAAAAAATTACAGATTGTATGTTTGTGTACAGCCTGTAGGGTTGAGGCACATGCACTTGCTCTTTTTTTGTCTGAGTTCTGTAGCAGAAACAGCGCCACACTTAGGCCTCGTATGTGCACTACAGCGTTTCTACAACTAAATGTGATTTTTGCAATGGATCCAGCTTTACGAAGAAATTCTCGAAACAATCCCAAGCAAAACTGGAGAAAAAAAGATTGTTTTGTTTTTGTTTTTCATCTATCATATGTGGAAATCAGTTAAACCAGTTGCAAAGCTTTACCTACCCACACGGAGAAGTATATGTTAAACTTATTCTGTACCAGGATAGTGTCAAAATGTGTGCCACTGAACAGAACCAAATGAAAAATGAGAGCAATGCTGGTGGGAATGAATGATTAAACACAAGTAAAACAAACAAACAAAAAAATAAAATCAATATCAGTCACTCTACTTTCTAATAATAGATTTATTATTTCTAATAATAGATCTAAACCTGGACATGCCTACATAATGAGTGTCTGCAAGATGTTTGAATCAAGAATGTGACTCGTCCTCAGAATCTATGGTAGCATAACTGGTTTGTTGTTAAATAAATGGATGAGAAGAGGTTTGGAGGGTGAGGCAGGTGTCTGCAGAAGTGGGCTGAGGCTGAGAGAGGGGCTTATAAATCAAAAAGAGAGTAAGACGGTGTGTCCAAAATTCTAACTTCATTGTTTGACTTAACAGTCTAGTGGATAAGTGAAATGATGTTGTGCATACAGTGAAGAAATGATGAACAGAGGATGCATGTTGTTTCGGTGTTATGGCGTACTGTGCTAGGACAGATCATTATTTCACCTGTGGCTTAACTGCTGTCACAAGTTAAAATGTCTGGTGTGAAAAAGATCTATTCCTGCTGTCGCTGCTAGGTGCATGATGTCATATGCTAACTCTAACCTCATTGACTGTTTCTCTCTCTCTCTTTCTTTTTGGCCTGTTTCAGATTGTGCGGCAAGTTGAAAGAACTGAAGCAAGGCTGAAGAGGGAATGGGGCTTACTCTTCTTGCCATCCTTTGCTTTTCCCTCGGTCCTGTGGAAGCGCTCATCCACACCACTGCCCTGTAACGCACTCATCACTCCTCTTGCTTCTGTCCATTCTGTCACTGCAGTCATTTTCTCTCCATTTTTCTTGATGAATAGGTCAGCCATATCCAAGCTCCATAACCCAGTAGAGTTTGCTAACAGAAAGAGTTCATCCAAGCCCAGCAATGCAAAAGTAGATGTGACTGCAGCACTCCACTAGCCCCCTTAGTTCAACATCTGAGTCAGTCCCACAGACAGGAGGGCTTCATCTCTTTCTAGACTTTCTCTTCTCCACATTGTGTCTTCATGCTTTGGGGGTCATCCAGTGCCCCTGTCCTCTGTCGACGCCCCTGCACCTGTTGCAACCACGGCCGACCACCCCAGCCATCTCGCTGCCATGCCGACAGAGACACTGGCTCCAGCCCTGCCAGATAGCAAGGCTGCTGGCCCTGCAACGCACTTCGGTTCCACTGTACCCCTACGCATCCTCAACAAGGGTCCTGACTACTTCAGGAGACAGGTACAGTAGTGTGTGCACAGCTGTATACAGCATATACAGCTTTTCAAGTAAATCTTGTATTGAACTGAAACATTTTGACCATACTTGTTTTGAAGTGTTTCATCTCTGGGTGGACAATATTTTGAAATAGGATTTCTGTCTATTACTAATACAAGGACCATGCTCACTATTATCTGTATCTCTTACCTATTTCTAGTTTATTTTAATGCTCTAACATTAATCTGTATTGACTGCTACAATCACCAAATGATGTTAAATGTATTTTTTAGTTTGTTTTTTGTAAAGAATAGATTTTGTAGATGTTCTTTTCTATATATTTTATATTTACATACATACAAGAGAGAGAATAGCAAATGGCAGAATAGCAGAAGCAAGTGGATAAATTCATAGATTTGAAGCATAGTAGCACAATATTTACATGTAGACACTTAATTGCATAATACATAGGACACTAGTAATGGATATAAAGGACGCATCAAGCCATCATTAATTACTATTAACTGTACTAAAAAGTGTTCTGCAGAGCACATCGTCAGACATACAGTCATGAAGTATGTGATACTGAGGTCTTTTAGTGAGGTTGTCAGTGGTCCATGCAGTCAGTAGGCTGTCGACCCCTGCTTTACCTAGCTTCCTCTTGAGGGTGGGGACAGAATAACATATATCTGTTACACATTCGTACATACACACATCTAAGTGCAGTACCTGTAGAATCTAATCATGATACAAACAATATAAAGGATATAGCTGTTGCGTGTTACATGAGAGATCGATAATGAATATAAAGCATGTATGCCCCATACAACTGGCAGTGACAAAAGTAGTCTGAGAACATGTGAGTAAGCTGCTGTAATGATTCAATATAAGAGGTATTGGATTGGAGAATTATTCAGGTGAGGTGCTCCAGCTGCTACTGGTGGGTGTGCAGTAGCTGTCGATGAAGGTGGAGTTGGAGCTGAAGGAGGAGGGGGGGCAGGAAGGGTTAAAGTTGGCCCAGCTGCAGGGTGGGTGTCGAACCTGTTGAAAAAGTGGTTGAGCTGACACATCCTTCCATCACCTGGCTGCTCTTCCTGCCATAGCCTGTGAGAAGCTCCTTTGTGTTAATCCAGGATTTGTTGTTAGGGAAGCAACGAACCGTTCTAACTGGGATGACAGTGTCCCTGCAGAAGTTTATGTAGTCTGTGATACCGTCCACCGTGTTGTTAATTCCACAGACTACATTTCTCCATCAACAGTAGAACCCCCGAGTAGTATACTCCAATCCGTGGAGCCAAAACAGTCCTTCAGGGCTTCACTGGTCCCAGGCGTCCACTTCCTGAATGTGCAGTTAGACGCATGCAGCCTCTGTACAGAGGGGATGTAGGAGGGCTGAAGTTAGGCCAGGTTGTGGTCTGATCTACCCAGCAGTGGTAGGGCTTCAGCACTGTAAGCGTCTTTAACATTCACACAAAAAATATTTAACTAAAAAAATGACAGAGCAATCATAAAATGGTTCATCGCTAGAAATAACTTTAACCAAGGCTGCTTCTCTAAAGTCCTCAAAGTGCCTGAGTTGGCTCAGGCACTTGGGTCTACCTTGGGTCCAGAGATTTGTTTTTAAGTGAAGGCCTAATTACAGAAACCTTAAAAGACTGTGAAAAGTACCATGAACCTGTTACTAAAGAAAGATTAACCTGGGTTAATATGGTAAGTTAGTTACAGTTAGTAAGTTAATTAAGTTAGTTAAGTTTCCTTGAGCAGCAGAGCTGGGATAGGGTCTGAAAGACATGTTGATGGTGTCGATGCAGTAATAAATTGACTCAGAGACATCTACAGGAGAGGTACAGTCAAAATAATCTTTCAAAATATTTTTCTCACAGTGGTAACTGGCAAAACCTGTGAGCAGACAGAGCCTGTTTGGGGTGTGAGCCGTAGTGGGTAAGAGACAGTTCTTGAGAGGGTACAGAGAAGTGTGAAAGACAACTCAGCTTCCTGGCTTCAACTCTTGGTTGTTGTCAGCCAGATTTGGGAGCTGCACCACTGTTTTTGATTTTAGTGATAAGATTTTTAATATATACATATTTCATGAAGAAAACTTTGAATTTTGTGTACTATTAAAATAATCTGGAAGTTAAACTTGTTTTCTGCACACGGACCTGCTTACAAACCCTTTATATATAGGCTTTGTTGGTTTTGAGCCCATTTGCTTTGTTCTATCTGTATTATAAACTGATATGATAATAAAAGTAGAATCCTACTACAGTGAAACATGTTTAGATTAACAATGCTCTCCAGTGTTGAAAACTTATGCCCCGTCTTTCAGTTTGTAACAAAGTTTGCAACAATGGTCAAATCGTTACTAGCTGCTTTTAGTTGAGTTCTGAACCAGAAACATTTTTATCATGGCATATTTAATGTCATTGTTTTTGCTATGTAAGTATAACACAGTTTTTGTGTGCAGATTTTTAAACAAACATGACATTTGAAGCTGTGTGTGTAACACTGATTGCCTTGTGCTCAGGCAATCCACATTATGTCCGCTTGTAGCTGTTTAAGGCAAGACTCAGCAGAAACACCCTACCTGTGATGACACTGATTAATTACTCCTACCTTGGATGAATGGGCATGATACAGGTATACAGAAAATATCTTGAATTAATTGGCATCTTTTTTTTTTCTTTTTTCTTTTTTCAACGCAGGTGGAACCTAACCCAAAGCGCCTCAGTGCTGTTGAGAGGCTAGAAGCTGACAAGGCCAAATATGTCAAGAGCCAGGAAGTTATCAATGCAAAGCAGGAGCCAATAAAACCACCAGTGCTGGCCAAGCCTCCTGTTGGACATGCTCTGTTGTCCAAGAGAGCCCCTGGGATTGGTGGAGGGGGAAATGGAGTTGGGATACCTTTCAAAGCATCCAACAACAACGCCAAGTCAGACACATGTGGAGCAAGCAGTGGCTGCAGCAAACGGGAGAATTTAAACCTGGAAATTCTAAAAAATCTTCTAAACTCATCATCCTCTTCAGGAGCAGGATCTGAAGGACTAGGAGGAGGAGCTAAGAGTGCTGTGCTGGTGAGGTCATCAGGGGGAATGGCCAGGAGTTGGACTCCATCTGGGTAAGCTAATATGTTATGCGTTCATCTTGTAATGATCATTTTTTTTGTGGTCAAACAAATCTGCTGCAAATGGGTCTTTCAATCCTGGCCAATGTAAGTTCAGTATTGATACGACTAACTGCATAAAAGGAGCCACTGGGTCGCTTATGTTTGGCTCTTAGATGTAAAAGTGCTCCCTTTCCAAAGGGTTAGGGACTATAGAGCAAAAAATATATTTCTGTATTTTTAGGTAAAATAACAATACATGGCGCAGTATCTAGTCTCTAGATTTCTATGAAGAGGGCTATGAATTCAGTTTGTAAGAAAAGGTTCAACATGACCTGAGTAAAATTGAAAGATACGACTTGTCTGTGAATGTCCAGGTTATGGTGTATCCAAAAAACTGAAACAAGGGTAACTGGACTTGTAGACTTGTACCTCACAAGTCTTATGAGTTTCTGATGAGTAACACCCACAGATGCACATGTTTAAACTAAATCACTCTTTTAGAACTGAAGAAGCTAACAGAACGATTGGTGAAACATCTTCAACAAACTCGACAAGTCCAGGTGCCCTATAGGACTTTCTTCTCTACTTAATAGTGCACTGTCTGCTTGCCACTCGTCCACACCCCTCACTCTCCACTGCCTCTGCTGTGGGATAACCATGCACAGTTTTTGGAATTTGCGAATAACGTTTGTGAAGTTGCACATACTACACATTCACAGTGTGGTACAGTGTTTAGCTCTTATCTCTTTTGAATGCATTCCATGGATTTATAGTATTTTTTTGCCCCTAGGATGCCACTAACCTATAGATCTACAATGACTCTTAACGAGCAACCACCAGACTCGGCCCCCAGTCCCACTACCTCACACTCCCTCCGATCCTTCCCGCACTCTCTGAAGGTCCCACTACTCAACAAAGGGGGTCGTCGCAGTCCACAACAGGGAGGAAACCTCAACCTTAGCAGACGAGTCCTGGATGAGAGAGGTGAAAAAGTGATCGATCGTTCTCGCTCCCCACTACCACCACTGCTCACCTCCCATTCGTCCTCTGACCTTTTGCGACTGTGCAATGGCAAGCCACTCCGTACAGCCCGATCCAGTAGCTCCTCAGCTCCACCCCTCCCTCCTAAACCCAACCCTGCCACACTTCCTCCTCCTGCACTTTCTTTGTCACTACCCCCTCGTCGTACAACTCTATCTCCCTCCCCTGGTGAAAACACCACCCCTCAGTCGCTGCCTTGTGACTTTGGAGAATCTTCCAATATGTCAGCTGATCCCAACGTGGAGCCTGAGTTCGGTTCGTCTGTGGCTCGCCGCCCCTCACTACACAGATCTAAATCAGACTTGTCAGATCGGTATGCCCGAGCTGGGGCTGATGTGGAACGCTTTTTTAACTACTGTGGCCTGGACCCCGAGGAGCTGGAGACAGTTGGTCCAGAGAACTTTGCACGGGCCAATTCAGACATTGTCAGCCTAAACTTCCGATCAGCTTCTATGATATCCTCTGACTGCGACCAGTCACGACGATCCTCCAATGATGGGCTGTCAGATGCGGATGAAGGTGAGGACGAGGAGGAGGAAGCTGGGGAGCGGGTGCCATATGGTATCTCAGCTGTGGAAAGAAATGCACGGGTCATTAAATGGCTGTATAGTATCAAACAGGCAAGAGAGACGCAAAAAGTCTCACATGTTTAGGGCAAGCACTATTGTAGGTACTACAAACTGCACCTTGTTCTCAGAATTAATAGGTGGACCATCATTTCTTACAGTGTTAGAGATCGTGTTCTTGGCACTGAACTGAACATTTGACAGTATGTGTAGATGAATGAATGGATGGGAGAGAAGCATTGACATCTCTAACCGAAGTAGGAAAATACACAAAACTTTGGAAATTTATGAAGAATTGAGGAAAAAGACTTTTATCCTCTTAGATTTAGAAGAAGATGAACACTAAGAACCGAAAGAAACAGTCTGGAGAGAAACACTCACGAAGTATAGTTGGGTAATGGGTTCTCCATGTTCTCTGTACACACCAACAGAAAAACTGTTTGCTTAAGCAACAGTAACAAGAACAAAATGCACTATGATTGTCCAAGGACTGCCTCATTACAAAGGGTTAAAGGCATTTCTAACAGAGAACATTTTGGCTCGTCATACATGCTGTGGGTGTGTAGACATTCCATTAAAATGTAGCCTGGTTTTACACCTTTGATCATTGTTCACTCTCTTTTCAGTGAAAAGGTCTAGTTTGTCTGTCTCCCCAGCTGGATTAAGATTATCACCTTCCTGCATAACAAGCCAACTAAATTGCTGTATCTGTGCTAAAAAATGGCCGTAGGTTGTGTGTTGACTCATGTCTCATGTTGTTCTAAAAGTCATTATGGAGGGATCCATGTAATAAAATGACTGGGGGTCTGAAGAGTGACAAATAATAATAATAAAAAAAAACGTATTAAATTCAGTGGGGATATCACATTAAACCAACATATTTGTCTTTTAAATCAATAACAAGGTTGACACTTTAAAAATGTTTAGTTCTATGATAAACAACTGAATTCATCTAAATGTACCCCTAATATTAGCATTCATTCAGTTTCATGCCTATGAAAGAGAGCCACCATGACAGTTGCTCCTGTGCTTTCTCTGAAATGACAAGTCAAAATGTCCACTGTAAGAAAACCCAGCGTCATGTTGATGCCTCTGTTTGAACAAACTTTGGGAAAGCTTCTGACCTTTAAAATCTGCTTCTGTAAAAAAAAAAAAAAAAAAAAAAAAAGGTTCAGTGATGTTAGTACACCTTAGGACTATAGTGAAGTACAGTCAGTGCAGTAACATGATATTGCTGCGTGTGGTTGTTAAAGGAACAACGGATTCATTCAGCACTAGCCTAATCAGTCACAGAGACTCATTAATGTACAGTATGATAATGACATTTCAAGTGGTGGAAAGCTAACTTTCACGAAACTTCAGCAGATGTTATAGATATTATAATGGTGAAATGAAGGCCTCGGCGTGTGTGACGAGTGAAAGATGAAGGAAACAGGAAATGACAATGATGTTGAACAGAAACACACGAAATGTAATGTTTCAAGAGTACTTGTCTGTACAGCATTAAGGTTACACTATCATATCATATCACACTGATAAGCTCCGTTTGGCCTTTATCAACAAGTATGCCATGAGCCTGGTAATGTCAGGCAACAAAACATTTACCTGGAGAGTTTTTGTGTCCTGTGATTAAATAGGCTGTTGCACACTGACAAGAACCTAAAAATTGTTAGATGTGAGCCCCTTTTACAGTGTAATGACTTAAATCATACCGTCTTAGGGTGCTTTTACATTTGATGTTTTTGGTTCAGTTTGAATTAGCTCTAGTGTTCCCACATTGAATTTTTTTTTTTTTTTTTTTTTTTTTTTTCATTTAGGACTATGTGATTGCTGTGATTCAATCTTAGACAGACTGTAGACCAAAGAACAGTACCAAGACTTGATCATTTTCCAACCAACCTCTTGTGTGGTGTGGTTGTTGTACAAACTGTAATCAATCAGACCAATCACATGACTTTGATAGTATTTGTTTTTTAACATGATTTAAAAATCCACTATGAAATGTATGCTTTTTTTCATTGCATACAATGTATACAAGTTCTTATGCAGCTCCATGTTACCAAAAAACTTGATCTGCTTGTAAGAAGTAAATAAATAAAATAATTGTTTAAGCTTGACAATAGTACAAAAACAACATATCAGATGTTTAAACTCAGAAATGTAATTGTTTTGGTTCATTGGCAACAGGTCAAGTAACATCAAGTGCGCTGTAAACTTGACCTAAATAGTCAAACATTTACATAATCTATATTCCATCACTTACTTACTCACTCGTTTACTCAGTAAATTCCTTACAAATGTTAACATGCAGATCTGTTGGAAAATTCAAAAGTCAAAGTAGCAGCCTGAGTGTGATAGGACCCCAAAACACTCCTCCAGACACTATAAACTTACAATGAAAGCAATACTCATGCTATATAGGGACACACAACAGTATTTCACATCATCGGAAGTTGGAAGGGAAATTGAAATCATCAGCATGTTATGTGTCGGCATTTTCCCCAAATGAAAGTTTAGGTGTTCATAGTGGCCTATGCAGACTTCATCCAACACATTACATAAAAGACCACCAGGCTGCACTCAAAATGAACAACCTTGCCAATGCTCTGCTTCCTCCGTCTGTATCGTTCTGTGTTCAAGTCCTCAAAACCAGTCAGGAAACGTGTTGCTTTACCCTTGTGTGCTCTTTGATAATGAAGGTGGATTGTTACAATTCACCACAACCCTCATTGTCTGTCTACATCATTGCAAGTTGCTGGCATGTCAGAAGGCCTGAAGCCATATTGGTGTGAATGCAGTGCCTTGGTCAGTGGCTATGAGCTGTCAGTGTGTCTATGTGCCCCACCGCCTCCTTAACCACACCGTAAATCTGTTGAAGGTCTTCGAAACTGTGCCCAACAATAGAACCCACTGGGTTTACTTCACTTCCCTGCACACAACATGCATTTTATGGAAGCACCAACACATGAGACAATTCTAGCCTGGTTCGGAATACAGATAGCAAAGTTATAATGCCTAGGGTGAGTCTGTTGTAGTTCGATGACCTTATAAATGTATTGAAACCAAACAACTGTGAAGACAGATGAAACCAGGTTTAACAGATCCTCCTTAGGACATGGTGTGAGAATTTGATGAAAAGATGCAGCTATCTTATCCTTTCATCCACACCTGACACAGGAATAGCAGATTTTACTCAGATGGGAGACACTTGAAATACAAATTGTAAATGAAAGCTGTATGCACATGTTTAAGGTTGCCAAGGTGCACGTGCCAGTATAATAGCAAATACCTTTTGTAATTTTTGGATAGAAAAGTGCCACCTTTCAGCTATTCAAAAAGACCTTTCAAAGAAACCTCTCACATGACCAGTTGTGCAATGAAACTTCCTTGAATGAATTTAGGATTCATGGAGGAATAAAAACATTTCCTGATGATGTGTTTTTGTTTCTAAAACTCAATGATCTATAAAATATTGGCATGAAAATCTTCCTCCCTGACACATGGTATAATATACAGACCCTTTCCAAAAATTATAATATCATGGAAAAGTTGTGTAATTTCCATAATTCCATTCAACAAGTTAAACTTTCATAGATTATAGATTCACGGCCCACAATTTAAATGATTTCACGTATTTGTTTATTTTTTCATAATTTGAGCTTCCAGCTCATAAAACCCACGAAAACAGGAATTCAAAAAAATCTGAATACTGTGAAGATATCATTTAGTTCCTCAGTTTTTGCAGAAAAAAAAAAAAGACAGAAATTAGGATCACATGAAACCAAAATATGGTACTTTCAAAATGCTATGTCAATCTTCAGTACTTGGCTGGGAATCCCTTTGCCTTAATCACTGCCTCGATGTGACGTGGCATTGAGGCAATCAGCCTGTGGCATCGCCTGGGAGTTATGGAAGCCCAGGTTTCCTTGATGCTTGCTGTCAGCTCTTCTTTGTTGTTGGGTCTGGTGCCCCTCATTTTCCTCTTGCGAATACCCCATAGAGTCTCAATGGGGTTTAGGTCCGGCGAGTGGGCTGGCCAGTCAAGCACCGTGATGGCATGGGCATTAAACCAGGTTTTAGTGCTTCTGGCAGTATGGGCATGGGCCAGGTCCTGCTAGAAGAAATCTGCATCTCCATACAGATCCTCAGCAGAAGGAATCATGAAGTCCTCTAAAACATTCTGGTAGACTGTTAAGGTGACCTTGGATTTAAGAAAGCAGAGTTTACCAACACCTGCACCGGACATTGCACCCCAAAATCATGACGGACTGAATATTTCACAATGGACCTCAAGCAGCTTGGGTTCTGTTCCTCACCCGTCTTCCTCCAAACCCTTGGACCTTGATTCCCGTATGAAAGGCACACTTTCCTTTCATCGGAGAAGAGGACCTTGGACCACTGGCCAACAGTTCAGTCCTTCTTCTCCTTGGCTCAGTTGAGACACTTTCTACGCTGCTTCAGGTTCAGAAGTGGCTTGACCCAAGGAACCCGACAGTTGTAGCCCGTCTCCCGGATGCGTCTGAATATCGTGTTTTTTGAAGCTGTGACTCCTGCCTCATTCCACTCTTTCTTTCTTGCTGGTGCATCTTCTCCTGCCACATTTTGCCCTTCCACTACTCTCCATTGATATGGTTGGACACAGCACTCTGTGAACAGCCAGCCTCCTTAACAATCAACTTTTGTGGCTTACCCATCTTATGGAGGGTATCATTGATGGTCTTCTGGCCAGTTGTCATGTCTGCAGTCTTCTCCATATTGAACCAAACTGAAGCAATTGAATGACACCTGGGGAAACCTGTGCAGGTACTTTGAGTTTAGTAGATGATTAGTATGTGACACTCAGTTTAAAACATTCATGCCCTGCAAAATTTGGGCTGATTTCTTCACAGTATTCTAATTTTTTGAATTCCTGTTTTCGTGGGTTTTATGAGCTGGAAGCAAAAATTATGTAAAAATAAACAAATAAATACTTGAAATCGTTTAAATTGTGGGCCCTGAATCTATAATCTATGAAAGTTAACTTTTTGAATGGAATTATGGAAATTAAACAACTTTTCCATTATATTCTAATTTTTTGGAAAGGGTCTGTAATCATCTCTCTACTATGGATCTACAGCTTGACAGTTCTGCTGTGTGGAGATTATTCTTTTTAAAAATATGATTCTTCATCACCATGAAGAGTCATATTTTTAACTTAAGTGACATATTGATGTCATGAGCATAGATGCTAATGTTTGATAAATACAGGTCAGAACTCAAACCAAAGGAGACTTTTTTTTTTGCAAACTTTTTGCATTTAGGTCACCCAGCATCAAAACTCTGAGATACCCTTATGTAAAAGATTTCTTGGTAGAGATGAAGTAACAGTAACGAAGTAAGTAAACGAATTGCCGAAACTGTATTTCCAACAGTGAAAATAGAGGACTATGTCTGGAAGGTTCAACATTATGAAACAGACAATAACAAATGCTGAAGAATGAGCTGGTTGGTCTCAGGGAGAAACAAAAAAGGTTTAGATGCATACATATTTCCTAAATTGGACTGCAGTGGAAGTGAAGTGAAGCCAGTCTGGGAAAAGTTCTTCACTCATGTCCTCGCTCTGAACTCTGGCTGTGCTATCGTGTTCCTGACTTGCCATTTCCCCATGTCTTCCCAATATTCCCTATGGAACCCAAAAATTCCTGCTGCTTCTCACGGTCTGCATTAAAAAAAGACTATGTCGTTCTGTTCTAGCAGAATCAGCATTATTCACTAGAACTTCAGTCTTCATGGTGTATGTTCTTCTTTTATCCTTGGATTGACAGTTCTTCTGTGGTACTTAAGTTTAATTTTTCCATGTGTGTGGAAATGCTGTAAGAAAAATGTAAATACTGTATTTGATTCTTTAAATAGTATTGTGTTGAATTTCTTTTTTTTTTCGTCTAAAAGGTGTGTTATAAAAGACTACACAACAAAAATACTGCTGTTTTGCCGTTTGCCCTCAGTTGAGAACTGGACACAAATGTTTTAGAGACTCCAGTGTTGACTATGTTTTTCATTGTGGAAATGGTTACATTATGCTTGATTGAAAATACTGCATTCATTTTTTTTTTTTTTTTTTTTGCATTATTTCAATAAATGGCTTTGTTTGTCATCTCTTAACATTTATGTTTAAAGTGTTAATCTCTTAACATGGATTGTAACTTCGGCTGCTCTCTGACCGCAAATCCATCCAATGGACGTAGACGGTCATGGTAGACTGAGCTGAAAACGCCACCACCCATCACCAAGCCTGCATATTTTTCACGGACAGAGAGAACTAGAGACAGCCGTGAGGCAACAGTGCCAATCACTGTCACAATATCGTTGAACCAGGTGGTGTACAAACCAGTGGAAGCACAAATAGGTCCAGAATCAGTGAGGAGTAGGCATGTTACAGACAGGAAACGGGAACCAGGAGGGCAATGGCAGAACTAAAGGAATAAAAAGCTGAGGCAGTATACTAGATGGACGGAGCAGTTGAGTCCATGACAGGTAAGTTCATTACCAAGAAGTCAGACTGAAGAATGCTGGAAAGTCTCTCATGGCAGATGAGAGCGTAATAGACGACTAAATTGCAAATGGTCTTGTCACTATGCTGTTTTTTCTGCATTTTCCCAGTGTTTTCCTGAGCATGATCATGGAAATGGAAAGAAAGAGAAATCAACTTAACATGGCACTTCCATCACTTGACCAATTTAGTTCCAGACTTTGTGCTTTAACATGCTGTTTGTATGGTATATGTTCCACCTATCACTAAAGGTAGGGTGTAGTGAAAGCTTACCATGTTGTATATTACAGCTCTAGTGGATTAATAGTTCCTGAAGTTCCTGCATGTCATAAAAAGTCACAAAAATCACTGGACTTGGTTTCAATTCAGTTCAAGATACAGTCCAAAACATTTCTGATGAAATTAACACAGTTCTTAAATTCTTATTGCCCTGCTTGTGAGTTTAATGTGAGTTTAAAATGTTTTTGTTTGTCACTGAAGATGTTGTGACAGTGAATTGGGTCACAGGAGGGTGGTCACACAGCTTATTGTGGAAATCAATCAAAATCAAATTATATTAGTGTGTATTATATTGCTCTTTCCTATCACTCCCTATATGATGCTGAATTCTAAGCTGTGATGCGGTATTTGCTGCCATCTGGTGGTTCTAAATACAAACACCATGATGAGCAAAAGTTCAAAGCTGAAACTCAAAGACTGTTGATTGAAAAAATTACAGTAGCTGTCATAATAACCATGCCTGCTGTTAAATGAAGACATGAAGACAGCTGGTAAATGAAACAAACTGACAGAATGATGGTTCCTCTGTCCTGCCCTGCCATAGTCTGACTTCAAATGACAGCTGGAGACAACGGCTCTCCACACATCTTTTAACTTTACCAAACTCCACCATAAAGGCTTGTACACCTATAACCTAGGAACATTAAAAGTCCCTTTCCCGTTTGCACCAGGAGTGACGAAGATGGAAAAGTGGCTGGTGACATCCTGAGAGATGTTGGGTTCATGTCAGCAAGAGGGTCATAAATGATCTCTCAGAAGGAGCAGAGAAGGCTAGCTTGTGAACTCTAGGGAGAGACAACGTGTTAACCTGACCATCGAAATCAAGCTACAGGGAGCGGTAGAGAGACGTCCCTGGATGCTACCCCACCATCCCGAGTTGTTCTGGGGATTAAAGTGATGAAACATCAGTGAGGGATGGCTCCCAGCTGAAGACCCTGCAGCTGGTACTCAGGAACTGGCGGAGATGCATCAAGCAGAAATATTGTGCATGTACCAGCATCTGCCTGTTCATTCAATTTGTGCATTTTTGAAGCCAGACCAACATTACCATTGCGTTGTTATTCTTCTGCGGTTCACCGTTGAACCAAAATTAGAAGAGCGCGACACATGGAGCCCTCTGGGAAACGTAGTTTAAGTGCCGTTATGACTCACTGTTCCCTTGCTTCCCCCATCGTGGCGCTGACACTGCTTAGGTGTCTTAAAGGGAGGATGGCTTATAGTTATATAACGTATTCAGAGCCTTCTGGTCTGCAATATTATGAGAGCATAGCAATCTGTCATTTTATGCTGTCTGCTCTGGCCCTGGTCACACCCCCTTCTTAATATGGCTGCAGTACAGACAAGGCGGAGGAAGAACGGTGGTGGTCACGTGACTTGACGATCCGGAAGAGAAAAGCTGGCTCTGCTTTCTTGTTATTTATTCTTCGGTTCTCCTGTTGGTATTGGTTCTCTGTGGGACCCGTCGTCCTACAGTAAGTAACAGAAAATAAGAGCTGAATCCAGCCTAATGTCTGCTGTATCTGCTTTTAATTGTGTGTCTCTGCAGGGGTTCGTTTTGGCCGCAATATTCAGTGCAGCTTCTAAGGTTATCTGCCCCATTGAAACAAACATGTTCAGCTCTGTCGTATATCAGACTGAGAAATGATTGACGCACACTTTAATGGCTTGTTTTTTATTTGACATGGTACAACCGTAAAATACGTATTGTTTACACAAAACAGAATCGAGGTTAAGTAGTTTTTCTTTCCTTCAGAATCGCTCATCCAATCCATTAGCTCTTCGCCTTTCTCCCCCTCTCCTCTCAAGTCTTTGTTGTGGAAAACTGACCATTAGTTTACTAAACCGGTGACTTTTAAAGGACGTTTAAAAAGCTTTACAACCACTGTCCTCAGTTTCAATACTGGTTTTTGTTTGTTTTGTATTTTAAGTATCTTTCAGATTCAGGTACACAATTAACACAAATGTAGCAGTGCAATGAACTAGCCAGCTCAAAATACTAACATATTATTAATATAAAATTATACCATGAAAAATACAACGTTTATAGCACATTTACACATGGAGGCAAGTGCTTTTACCTCTTCCTCTTCCTCCTCCTGTAGGCCTGTCATCATTGGCTGTGATGTCAGTAAACTGATGGCTTTAGGCATGAACCTCAAAAACTACTGCTCAACTACTGCTTCTAGGTCTAAGGAATTTGTAATTCTGTACAGGTCTGAGGAAAATACGGATTAAATAAATGGAAATATTAAAAGATTTTACTACAATACACTTGCTCTGCATGCATAGTTACTTATCAGATAAAGAACATATAAAAAGCGAAACGTTTGCAAATGTGTATTTGAAACAGGCATCATTTGCTTTATATAACACACTCCAGGTTGCAGCACAGTGTGCACAGATGAAAACAGGATGAATTTAAACACAATTTAAGTACCTATGTATTATGATTAAGACAACCAGCTGATAGCTGATAAAAGTAGTTCAAAGGAACTGCGCATTGCCACCTGATATACTACAAAGCTGCCTACTCGTAAAGGCATGTGTAGTAATAATTTTTTCATAGGAGGGGTCCTAAGCAGTATTACTGATGTACTTTGGTTTTACTGCAACTGTAATTTCATACTTTTAGAACTAATGTAAGCCAAATGTCCCCTGTTCCCTGTCCTGAAAGGCCTGGACCAGACCAGAGTAAAAAAAAAAGACTGTATTTCTAAAACTTGTGAGGTCAATTTGGTTGTGTTGTTTATAGGTTAGTATAAGATGGGGTCGGCAACCTTCAACACTCAAAGAACCATTTGGACCCATTTCCCACAGAAAAGAAAACTCCTTTGACATCTAAAATGAAGATGACACTGCATATATCATTTTTACCTCTATGCTAGGGCTATGTATAAAAAAACTATAGTGTGTTGAGTTTATGAAATAAAAGAACTGCTACAGAGAAAACTAAATTTTATTTATGCATACATAACAGGGATTTATCCATGGTTGGCTTACCTCTGGTTGAAAAGTTCAATAAATAGCGAGCTGGACCTGCTGGTGGGTGTCACACATTGGCAGTTGTGACGCATTTTGATCGTCAAAAGATTTTTTTTTAATGTTACAAGATCACCATCAATGCAAATTTAGAATTATATTTAAAAAACTAGACAAACTAAAATAAAATACATTTGAATTAAATACTCAATAGCAAGGAGTATGTTTGCTACAATGCACTGCGGGAGTTCAGTGTTTTTGGTTGATGTTACAACCATGAGTGTAGTGTGGCATTCAATGTCATTCAGTTGTTGTGTAGCTCTCGCTTGTTCACTATTTAGTGAATAGTTGCAGAGGCAGTTAGCGTGAAAAAGTGAACGACTTTGATCAGAGTCCTTGCTTTGTGTAATGTCACACACCCCTCTCACACACCTTACAGAGATGAGCTGTTGTACTCTGGATGAGGAGAAATTCCGTCACTGCTGCCAGCTCTTCCTGCTACAGTCAAAACAGCTGAGAGATGGATGGAGATGGGAAGTGGTCCAGGTGAGGGCTTCTGTGTTATCATTCTTACTGCTATAGACACAGCATAAAAGCCTGCTGTTCACCATGAAAGTACCCACTTGTAGTTTCCGATCTGTTTTTAGGGTTCAGAAGAGGGCTATCTGAAGAAGACGGCTCTTAGGTCAGTTACTGTTGGCTCAAACCCACTACAGAAACCAGAAGGATCCAGCTCAGAGTTAAAGTCACACATTTCCCGTCACGCCGGCCTTGAACCAGAGGTGAAACATTTGTCTTATTATGCATGCTTTTTTCTCCAACTGAGCCTTTACTGAGCATTCTCAGTGAATGTGAGAATGAAGCAGTCCACTTTGGAAGGGGCTGTCCAGTGCTGTTATAGCGCCGTGTTCAGTCTCTTTTTGTCTGTCACTGAGATGCTGCTGCTTCAGCAGACCATTCCATAGAAGATGGCTGATGCCACCACAAAGTCAGAGGAGGTCCTCAGTAGTGTTACCCAAACTCCGAATGCTCTTACTGTTCTGACCTGTCCAGCAGGTAGACAGTGCTCTGACCTTTCATATAAGTTCTCTAATGTGGTCAGTGCAGACCAGTTTTTTGTTCAGTTGAACACCCAATCGTCCGCTATCTTTATGTCCATAACTTGGATGTTCAGCGGTGTATGTGTGTGTAAATTAAATTAAACTGTGCTAACTTCACCACCTTTAATAATTTAATTAATTTCCCTAACTTATGAACCTTTCCATAAACAGACACAGACAACACTAAGAAACTGAGGCACGGACACAGCTGACGTGCAAACTGAACATCTCATTCTCTCTTTCTCCACAGTCTGTCCCTGTAACCCCAGTCGATAGTCATAATATCAAAGGCAACATAGATGAGGAAGATGACGGCGTCTGCACAGTGACTGAAAGCAGCAGCCAGGTGCTTCAGTATGAATATCATATCCTGTACTCCTGCAGCTACAGCACTCCTGTGCTGTATTTCAGAGCCTTCACTCTAGGTTAGTTACATATGAGTTAGTCATTTCTGCAAACTATTATTTTGCAGTTTGTCATTGACACTGATAGAGATTAAAGAATGTACATATACTGGGCTGAATGTCCTGGTGAGGCTTGTGACCTGAACATTGTTGGCAACCCATAGGGAGATCTTAAACATGCTTAAAGACAAGCTAAAATATTTCAGAACCTGGGATGTGAGATGCTGAGATGAGAACACAAAAACTCTGCTGGATACAAAACTTATTTACAAGCTGTGATAGTTCCCAGAGAGTAGAATGTAGATTGTGATGACCTGGCTCGTAAGACATGACAAAAAAGCAGGGAGACGCAGGTTATCAGCAAAGGTGACCAATAGGGCTGTGAAGTCCTGGTCGACTGGTCGACTGGTCGACTGGTCGACTTATTGGTTGATACGTTCTGGGTCAACCAAAATTCTGATTGGTCGATTTTTTGATTTCATACAGTCTATGGATCATTTTATCAGGAGGAAAGTACCAAGTGCTAATGGGGGTATTTTCAGAGCACCCCTGTTTCAGAGGTAACAACAATTAGCATATTACAGCTTGACTACAAACATGGCATATCATCTAAAAACGGTAATATTTCAATATTATAGGCTATTAATATCATATTAAACATATTTTAATATTTTAGTTTAATATTCACTTATTAATTTTATAACTGCAGCCGCCCGCAACAACAGCAGCATCCCTCAGATACACCCAGACCACGCTGGATGTTGACCATGCAATTGTGCCGTGCCCACTGTTTGTAGACTATTGTTTTGAGCCTTATTTTTCAGTAATGCACAGCTTTAATTGACTTTTACTTGACTTCACATACTGCCTCCCTGTCAAAGTCTTTGAACAGCAGATCAGGATACTGTTTTCAAATCCCCTTTTCTGGCAGATTCTACCGAGTTGAAAAAGCAGTAAGGAATCAGTAAGACATGATGCATCAACTGACCAGACACTGGGATTATTATGCTTTCACCTTCCAGTTGATCTTTCTGCAGGTCATATGTTCTCATAGACAGATGTATACTGCTTTGTCTTGGGTAGAAGTTCCCACAGAACACAGTGTTTACCTGGCAGAGCTGGGTTTAGAAAACACTGTATACTTAACCCTCCTATTTGACCCCAATCAATGTTCATCATTCAAAAAATAACAGTAGAAGGAAGGTCAACTCACTGGTAGCAAGGGGTTATTTATGTAGTCAACAAATAAACAAAGTGTCTGACACAAAAACTTGGTCGACAAGTTTATGTAAATCAGGGTAAAATGTGTTGTAATATTTTAGGATAATAGGAGGGTTAACCAGTGAGTAATGTTCAAGGCTGCATGCACTACTGTGGTTGGGACTTTTTTTGGTGTCTAGCGGGCTAACTTTACATATCAAAAACGTTTGTTCCATTGGGAAAGTAGAGGGTGTGTATTGATTTTCATATTCCATTCAGTATTTCACAAGAATGCACTCTGAGATTTTGCTACTGCTTCTTCTATCCTGTCTGTTAGAAGGGAGGAGTCTGAGTTTAGAGGAGGTGTGGCGTTTCATTCATCCAAATTTCAGACTTCGTCTCCAGAGCAGTCCTCTGAATATGATCAGTCAACAGGTAAATGCAGTCGTCAGCTCCGCTTTGACCATCTCCGACCTTGAAGCTCTGCTGACATCTTGTCTCTGTTTCTGTGCATCAGGAGCATCCACTGCTTGGTCAGCCTTTCTTTATGCTCCACCCCTGTAGAACAGAGGAGTTTATGAGGCCTGTGCTGCAGGCATCTGAGGACCTGAACAGGTAGGATCACAGCTACATCCACTGACCCAAGTGATATCCTGCTGATTTTTCATTTTTATTTTCGTGTCTTGCCAGTCATTCTGGGCTGTCGCTCGGAATTAACATGTGTTTCGAATAGGTTTGAACTAAGAGTCTAATTCAGGTGAATCGTCTTCGATAAACCAATGCAGGCCTTCTTCTCAAGTGCTTTGAATTGGATTTAAATTATACAAATATCAGTATACCACAAAAACAATTACTTTAGGGCCTTGCATGCTTATTTGTGATCATCGGACAGGTTGTAAATTCTAGTGTCACTGCACAAATGCAGCTAGTTAATAGGAAATGCAACCAAAACAGGAAGAAAAAAAAAGTAACGGTATTTGCTACATGAAGCTTTTCTGTATTTGGGTGTGTTTTCCGCTTTTCCACCTTCTTTCGTCTGTGTCCACTGCATTCTTATGTTCACTGAAAAGCTGCATATAACCAGCAGCATTTTCATAAAGTTGATGATAGTTTTCCATCTAAATGTTAATTCATTTAAAATGTAGGCATCCACATGTACAGATGGTGCTTTGAATCTGGCAACAAAGTATGCTTGATGAATTTACTCCATACAGTATTGTGAAATGTGTCACTTTAATTGTGTGTGTTTGTGTTGTGGTGCAGGCCAGTGAACTATGTGCTGTCATGGCTCAGTGTGGTGGGACCTGTGGTGGGTCTGGATATTCCTCTAAAGTACTCCACCCAGCAGGATGAGCCCGACTGAACCTGCACCTGCTTTTCTGCACTTTGTGCCAGCCAGCAGCACTGTGGAATCTGTGTTTGCACACTGGGTGACCAGCCAAGCAAAGCAAACTTTGTCATTTCCTCAAGATGTCAAAGAGGTGCTTGGTCATGACATCATTTTGTTGAATTGAATGAAAGGGATTGTCAGCTAAATGTATGTAAACTTCTGCCGGACTGGAATTGTGTAAAATAAGTAATTTACTCCACTACATGTCAGTGGAAAACATTGTACCTTCTTTTGTGTTTCTTAATGTCTACTTAGAAAACTAACAAGGATCAGCTCAGGAAGGAATCATGTTCTGTCCCCTAGAAAATGAACATACTTTACATACAGCAAACCCTGTAAAGATACTGGACACAAAGGTACAAATATCTATATTCACAGTCAAACAAGTCTTACATCTACATAACCTGAAAGATCACGCAGCAAGATGCCATTGCTTCAAAACTGCCATAAAAAAGAAAGACTACTGATCTGGAGGACAATGGGCATGGCTGAGTACGTCATCCTGACTATGAAGCACAGGGGTGGCAGCATCATGTTGTTGGAGATCTTTGGAGCAAGAGTGACTGGTGTACTGAAAATAGTGGCTTCCTAAGTAGGAAGATTAAGTGAATTTATTCAAGAAACATATGGAGACATCAGTTATGAAGCTGAAGCTTGGTTGCAAAAAGGTCTTCCAAATGGACAATGGCCCCAATTATACATTCAAAATTGTGGCAAAATGTCTAAAGGACAACAACGTAGGGATATCAGAGTGACAGAACATTTGTAGGCCGAATTTAAGAAAGCATGTGTGAGCAAGGAGGCAAAAAAAAATCCGACTTAGTACTATCAGTTCTGTCAGGAAGAAAAATCTTGTAGCTTGCTTTAAGAATCTTGTGGAACGGTACCCCAAATGTTTGACTCATGTTAATCAAGTCAGTGCTACCAAAGAAAAAGTGTATGTAAACTTAAAAAGTTTAAAAATTGGAACAAATCTTTCCCTCTACTATTGTGCGTACATTTCACATTCATCTCTAAAAGTAGTGATCTTAACTGAATTAAGACAGGGATCATTGATTTCCAGGATTAAATCCCGCCCCTGTAATTTATTGAACTGAAGGTGTATGTAAATTTCTGACTTCAACCGTATATCGTACATAATTTCAGTGGCTTGTGAACTGCTAGAACTTTGTAATTTTTTGCTATAAATCCTGGAGTTCTTTCTCCAGGATTTCCTGTTTTGTGTTTTTAGGCATTCGTTGTTTGCTGATTTGGTACTAGATGCTACAAGTTAAGCAGAAGAAGACAGAAGAGAGGATAGAAGGAGATAAGCATACAAAGATACACACATCTGACCAAAGTGGTCAAGCAGAATGTAATCATGATAAGATAATCCTTTAATTAATTAATACAGCAGTAGTTCTACATATGCGGTCTATTGGGAGCAGGCTTTGTTGTACAGTTTCGCAGCAGTGTTCAGGGTGATGGTGCTGTATGTGTTGCTGCCGACCCGTACTGCCTGTGGTCTCCTGGTTACAACTCCAGCAGCAAGTTGCACAGCGAGGTGTTGAGTCCCGGACGGTCCGGTTTGTAGATCAGCTGTTGGGGGATGATTATGTTAAATGCTGACCTAAAGTCTATGAACAGCATTCTGACGTATGAGTCCTTAGTGTCCAGATGTGTGAGGGCTCAGTGGAGGGCATACAGATGGCATCGTCGGGTGATCAGTTGGACTGATTAAAAGATAAAATATAAACAATTAAAGGAAATTCATGTGCCTTATATGGAACTAAATCAGCAAAAACACCAGATGTACTGAACGTATTGAAGCCAGTGGAACTTCCTTTCAAGCATTTTAAACATTATGGAAACTTGAAAGACATGGTAATAATGGTAATTGAGAAGATTATTTAAAATCTTTCAAAAAGTGACTTTTTGGTGAAGTAAACTCTATTAGAGTAATATTAGAGTAGTAGTAATAATTTCTACCTTGTATTTTTAAGATTCAGTAAGAAGTGGAGTTTCTTGAGTAAAATTAAACATTTTATTAATGTAATACATGAATTATGGGGGAAGAGTAAGTTTTACTTAGGTTTCCTCATACAGTTTAAATGTTTAATAGTTGTATGTACATAAACCTAGAAATACTACATAAACTTTACTCTTGAAGTGTGGCGTTTTGAAACGCATGCGCACAGTGGGGCTGGCTCTCCGCACGTTACATGCAGGATCACAGAGCAGGTGTAGCACGACCGAGTCATTCGGCAGGCAAGTTATTACTGTTTTCTTTTAAATTTGTGAGAATATATAAGCACCAGATGAATACAGAGAGACTCCGCTGGCAGTCTTCTTTCTTTTGTTTTTTTTTTTCTTTTTTTGAGATGAAGCTAGTTAGCACGGCTAGTAGCATGGCTGTGCCGCGCAGTGTGAAGCCCACAACAACTTCGGCACGTCATGTTGCAGCGGTGAGCCACGGAAACTTTACTCGTAGCGTTGTTACTAACCAGCCGAACACCTGCTTAATGAGCTAGAGGTTAGCATGGTTAGCATGCATGCCTGGCCTCACTGTAACATAGAAAGTGAGTAACGGCAGTAAACGGTACGTTTGGCTTGACATTTTGTCTGAGTGAGACGAGTCATGCACTTTGTAACCATAGATATGAAACGTGATAAGATGATGCTAATGGTTCGGAGTTGCTAGCTAGCGTGCTACAGTGGTGCTAACGCTACACTGTGCCTTACTGTTGCATGTTCTAATATTTGTGGTGCAAGATTGAAAATAAATGTTTTTGAACTGCAAAACATGACTACCTTTTTATTTTAGTAAAGTTAATTTTCCAAGTATTTTTTGTAGGATTATATAAGAATTATATTGACACCGTTTAAGTGTTATGGGGGTAACACTTGTGTAGTTAAGAAATAGTCCTCTGAGAGAGTTAATTGCTAACACTACATAACACTGGTTGGTGTTAGGCAGTGTTAAAATTAACAAATTTACACTAACTTAGTGTAAAGGTACCAACACTTGAAAAAGTATTAAATTAACACTCTGGGGTGTGGACCCACACTTTAAAAGTGTTAAGATCAACTCTTACAGTGGTAATGTGGGTATGCTGATTTTACTGTGTACTTTCGATACCGAATGTGTCCTTCCTAGTATCGATACTCATAATGAATTGTCTATATTTTCACCAGTCTGCACTTTGAGTTTACAACTTTTTTTTGTCACAGTAGACAGTTATTTCAAATCTACTAAATAACTTCATAACAGCAAATATTACAGATGTATAAAATTTACTTAAAATTTTGAGTGAAATGATGCTCCTGTCTGTGAAAAACAAGTAGACTTAATTTGTTTAAATAAATATAACTTAAAACTTAGATGCAATTAAGTAAATGTTACTTAATGTCTTTACAACTGTTATGTTTTATGGTAAGTAAAATTTACTTGATACCTGCAAGTGAGTGTTACTTGATATTGCAGCATTAAATTTTACTTAAATCATTTGCATGCAAATACTTACAATATATTTTTTAAGTAAATCTTATAAGTTATTTTTTATTTTTTATTTTTTTTGTGTGTTTTGATTTCAAGAGACATTTCATTACAGTGAAAGTGAACAAGCATTTATAGATTTCAGCTTCCTGTCACACATGTACTCTCAATCCATGGGTGCAGTATGATTAGAAAGTTTTGGCATTACTCAGCAAGCTAACCAATAATTTTCTACTAAAAACAAAAACCCGTCCACTCACATACTCACCAGCAAATAACACAATTTATGTGTCATCACTGAGTCATAAAATACAAAATAGTATAAGCAAAATATGTACAGAATTATCATTATGAACAAATTTACAAAAATAGTGTTTCATGGGCTGCATGGGCTATTCCCTCATTATTCCTCCATTGTATAAGCAGGTAAAAGCTTTTGCTGTGAACCCACAACATGCACTTAAAGGATATCTCAATGCACGTGAAACAGACTATCCTTAGGCTGAAAAAAGAGAGAAAATAAAATAAATAAATATTATGATTGGCCAAATCATCAGTTTGGTACATTCTGAGAAAAAAAAAAAAAAAAGAGTGCTCTGGTTAGCTCTGGAACTCTTAAAGACCTAGACGACCATGGAAGACAGCACTGGTGGACCATCACAGGATCCTTTTCATGGTGAAGAAAAACACACCTTCACACCATCCAACCAAGTGAAGAACACTCCAGGAAATAGATGTATCAGTATCTGAGTCTACAATAATCAAAAGACTTTCTGATAGTGAATACAGAGGTCAAACCATTTATGTGTCTCAAAAATAGAAAGACCAGATTAGACTTTGTCAAAAAACATTAGAAGTAGTCTGTAGTCTGATCAACCTGAAAGAGAATGATGGAGGCAGAAAGTATGCAGAAGGCTTGAAATGACTCATGATCCAAAGCAAACCATATCTTCTGTAACACGTGGTGGATGCAATGTGATGGCATGGGAAAGAGAGAAGCAGCCAGATGAGTTCTAGTCTAGTGGTATATACTTTATGCTCAAATTCAGCCAAATGCAGCGAAGTTTATTGGGAGGCTGACAGCTTCGCAGTACAGATGACTATGACCTAAAACATACCATAAAAGCAACCCACGATTTTTTTAAGGCAAAGAAATTGAATATTCTACATTAGTTGAGTCAATCACCCGATCAAGCATGTTTTTCGTTTTGCTTAAGACAATATTGAAGACCCACAAACAAGCAACAACTGAAGATACTTGCAGTAAAGGCCCGGAGAAGCATCACAATGGAGGAAACCCAGCGTTTGGTGATGTCCGTGGGTTCCAGGCTTCAGGCAGTCATTGCAGGATTCTCAACAATACAATTTTTTTCACTCAGTTAAGGATTTCCATTCATCCAGCATCTGTAACAGTTTTCCTGTAAAGGATAACATGGACTGGAACAGAAGAGGCAGGGTACACGCTGGACGTGTAAATCTATGGCCAAGTCAAAATCGCAAATTAACAAATAGAAGTCACATGTGGGTGGAATCTAGAGCACCTGGAGAAAAAAAAAATAAAAATAGAGATGTAAACTCCATACACAGACACTCCAGAATCTTCCATCTGTGAGACAGCAGTGATCCCAGCTGCACCACTCTGCTGCCAAGTACGCAAACACCCTTGTAGTGTGATATGATAACCAGTAGATGGTGGCGTTTACCAGTGTCAGCCTCTCATGCTCCTGCTAAAGCTGGCAGAAAGACTATCAAGGTTTTAGGGAAGTCAAACATATTCGGGAGGTTACAGCACTTTGCCTTGCTCTGAGAGGTTTCAGGCTCTGTGACATCTTGTGACAATTTGTATTGTTATTGAAGCTAGAAAATTTAATTCAATTTTATTACGCAGGATAAAACTCAAGAAAATATTAAGATGATATACACATTATGTATAAAACTATCTCATTCAGCTGAACATAAACAAATAATGGGTTTTTAAATATTGCTCTGCAACATTCTGAGCCACAAGAATATAGATTTTACGGCCATCTTCAGGACACCTTGCTTTGTTCTGTGTTTTTGATAATTTGACGTCTTATTTATTGTATTATTATCACTGATAATGATGTAGTTATTGCGATTATAATTATTATATTAATAGTCCATCTAATCATTTCTTTTCTGTCCACATTCTGACGCTACAGAGGCCAAAGAGCTCAGTTTTTACACTAGATTGCTTCCTGATGGTATTAGTAATCAGCACTCCTCCCAGTCTTTAATAGTCTCTGACACAGCCTGTAGGAAACATGTAGAGGAGACGTTGACCCAGCTGAGAGGATCTTTCTGCCATCAGCAGGTTTCGCTCTACAGGACACTGGCAGATGATGGAAAAAGCCCTTCAATTGACACGAAACAACACAGACGGTCCAGATCCCATCTCAGCACTCACATCCTCCTTCACTATCCCCAAGCTCCCCTCCCTCCCAGACCTCCCTCTCCTCCTTCCTCTGCTTGTCCATTCTGCTGAGTTGTTTGGCTCTGTTCCCTTTATTTAATGTCGTCCTCTTCATAGTATGTACAGTGTGTAAAATAAAGTCAAATGGAAGCTTGTTTTTCTTTTCTTTTTTTTTTTTGTGCTCCGGTGTACACACTAAACTATCAACACTGCTGCTAGAACAGCTAAATAAATTCTATTTTAAGATAAAATACAGACTCAATTTGAAATGGGTCTTAAGTTTTTCATGTTGGTACCAAGCATGTACATTGTTTATTTATCATCTGCATATTTTGGTGTACTTTTCTTCAGTGTTAATCTTTGTTGCAAAAGAGGGAAATCTACAGCACACATTAGTATTTTACATAATAATCTTGTTTAAACTGCGTGTCAACAGCATTGAACTGTTTGAATGTGATCATGCCCCGTGCATAAAGCCATAAGGACTTTAGAGCTGTAGAATCTGCCTGGCTCGCATGAATCCCTTAAACTCAAACCCACCACTCAGCTCAACTCAGCTGAAACATCTGTGGTTTTGTTGTGAATCATGAACTGTAAAAATTCCTGCAGTCAGGCTAAAAGAGGGAAATCAGTAAAGGATATTTTAGCAGATTTTTAATGATATACAGTATATGAGTCTGTATGAATATTTGTCTGGATGTCAGCATGCATTTGACTCACTACTGACCAGTCAATAATCATGAGATCATTTTGTCTTATATTTCAAGACAAGACTATTCCTGAATGACGGGAGAAGATCCAGTAGCACATGTACACTGTACTGCACAGTCTACAACCAGCTCTGTCATCCATTTTACTCAATATTTCACATCTACAAATACATCTAGTCCTTATTTTGAACAAAATTAACGAGTGTTGAATGACAATTTTGATCTGCTGCCTGCTAGGAAGGAACACTTAATTAGCAATCATCAACAATCAATGTTACACACACAAAAGAAATAACGTGATTGAATAATAGAGAATGTTCCTCTGTTCATGGAGAGTCCAATCAGAAAATGCGCTGTCTTTGTTTGTGGGAACCTCATCAGCTAAGATAACCAGTGGTCAAAACATTGTTAACCTTGACGATATATCTCTCTTTCTCCTCCTGTCTCTCCCTCTCTTTGTCCATGTGTGTGTTGGGGTCCATGGGGAAGTGTGTATCTGCTACCTTGATAAGAGGCATATGGTCTGCCTTTTTTTATTTTTACAATGAGCCCCTACCACTTAGGCCCTAGAGTAGGGACACTCATGCATGTGCACACACACATTAATATCAGTCTCATATTCTGCAAAAGAGCAGAAACTAAGCAGTAACAAATAAAATCATTTTTGTACATTTTCCTAAAAAAATAGATATCAGCAAAATGTTCTGACTACTGTATCAAAATATTGCATCATATAATACAAATTGAAGTATTTAATCAATTTGTAGAGGGGTTACAGATAGATCAGGCCCTGGAGATTGTCATCTTTGGGACAGTAAAACAAGGCTTTATCATGATATTTTGTTTTGTTACGTTAATTGTAATTCTGTTTGGTTTTCTTTGTGTTTCCTGTTTCTGTTCTGAAAGTTTCTTCATTGGTGTTTGTTTCTTCTTTTACTTCCTGTGTTTTCCCATTTTTTTGCATGCTTGCTCTCCCTCTATATCTAGTCCTGTCTCTATTGAGCTATCTGCTTACTGATGTACCCTCGTGTGTTTTCGTTCAGCTCTTGGTGATTCCTGGTTTCCTGTGTCTATTCTTCTACTTATACAACGGTATATATATCTTATCTTATACGTATGTCTTATACAACACTTATGGAGTTCCTCTGGGTTCTGTGCTAGGACCAATACTCTCCATATAATACATGCTTCCCTTGGAAAATATTATAAGGTAACACTGCACAAGTTTCCATTCCTATGTAGATGACACCGAGTTATATTTATCCATGAAATTGAATGAAATGAATCAGCTGGTTAAACTCCAAGTATGCCTTAAAGACAAAAGACTTGGATGACCTGTACATTTCTACTCTTTAACTAAACATCTCAGAGATTCATGAGCTAATCATTTAGTTTCTCTGGATGGCATTACCTTGGCCTCCAGTATGGTGTTACATTTGACCAGGATATGTCCTTTAATCCTCACATAAAGCAGGTGACCAGGACTGCTTTCTTTCACATTCGTAATATCATAAAAATTAGGAAAATCCTTTCTCAGAGTGATGTGGAAAAACTAGTTCATGCATTTGCGTCTTCCAACCTGGATTATTGTAACTCAGTACTGTCTGGCTTTAAAAAGCCTCCTGTTGAAATGTTGCAGAAAGAGCACTGAGGGTAATTAGCAAAAGCGATCATATTGCTCCTGTTTTAGCTTCTCTTCATTGGCCCCCCATCATATCTGAAAGACTACAGTTTTAAAAAGTAGAATGGGAGGTAGAGCCTTCAGCTACCAGGCTCCTCTGCTGTGGAACCAGTTTGGGTTTGGGAGGCAGTTCTCTCCATCTCCATCACCTTTGTGCTTGCTCTGGAGGTTGCAGGACAGTTTTTGTAAAGCATGTTGAGACAGTTTGTATTGTTATTGATACTACCCAAATAAATCAAATTGAAGTGAATTTAATTGAATTGAATTGGCTAAACTAGATTGAGCTGGCATGTCTGTCAAAATAAATAAATAAATAAATAAAAATAAATAAATCCTTGTGCACCATGGGTAGCCTGTGGTTCTGGCAGCAGCTCTTGGCCAGCTGGCCGGCCCTATAACCTCATGTATATGTACTAATCTGACCTTCACCTTCTATCAAAACTACTGAATGATGAACTTATAATAATCACAATTGCTTAAAATACATATCATTTAGATTTCATACAATTACTTTACATTTTTACCACATAGAACCTTCAGCTTCAGCTGCACAACACAACCACAGACTTTTCACAGACCTGACAGTTGTTGTAGTACGCCTATTACCACAAGTGTTGAGCAGACTAGCAACCCCGAAGCATTCAGTCTTTAAAGTATTTTATTTTGTCATATCTTTAGACAGCAATGAAAATCTAATTTCATGTTTGTTAAACCAAACTAGCCAAGCAAAATGTTTTTTAAAGGATGGGTCTTTATGCGTCTGCAAAAAATGCTAACTCTCAATAAACTCTGTTGTACTTTAGTTTGTGTACTTTTTCTATTTCCATTGGATTCTATAAATGGTGGTGTTTGTTGCATAAAAACAAAAATAAAATCATAAACATATGCACACTGCATATGCACAAATATATACACTGTATAGACAACAATAAGAACATTATTTCCTTATTGTATTATTTATTTTACACAGATAAAACTGGAATTTGTGCAAATGTAAAAACTTGTTTTTTATGCTTGTCAGTATGTCTGCCAAATAGGCCCAATCAAGTAACAAAGGCATCATGTAGGAAACGCTATAATAATCTTGAGTACATGGTCTTTCATTAAAAAATAATCAACCTATCACATCATGGGTACTATTCCAGATGCCATTCAGGATTTCTACCACTTCTTAAGCTCTCAGGTATCACTGGCAATGGAAATTAAATTTTCACTGATCTACTGTCTATCATAATAATGCCCTCAAAAGAGAACCCTACTCTGGTAATTGAAAAGACTTTCTTTATTTTCTGCAATGAGGCACACACACACAGTGTACATAAAATATTAATTAACATGCATTGTTTATCTGAAGGATCCAAATCAGGGAGAATAATTAAGAGCCAGGGCCAGAAAGATAGAAACTGAAGTGGGGGTGGTGGCAATAGAGCATTAACAAGGGATAAAGAAGCAGACAGAAGCAAAGGGAGACAGAAAGACTGAGATAACATTGTTTGAGGTTCAGGTCAGAGACAAAGCAGACAGCCAGCGCAGGTCTCAGAGCAATAACACACAATCCATGGAAAGCACGTCAAAGGAAAACACATTAATTCTGCTGTTGACTGTGTTTAATCTCTACACATGAGCTGTGAGCACATCCACACATATACACATTTCATGAACAGGACATTTGGGAGCAGCGAGTTGAATGTCAAGCTGGTCAGTGACACATGACAACACCACGTGTCATACTGAGTTTTTTTTTTTTTTTTTTTTTTTTTTTTTTTTAGTTAAAACCATGTTCTTCTACACGTTTGCACTTTTCCCGGTCTTGTCACAAAATACAATTAAGTGTCCAGCTGTAATACCATGTTGTCCCCAATACATACATACATTTCACATGGTATGCATGGCCACAGACCACATTCAATTCAGTTCACTTTATATAGCGTGAATAACAATACAAATTGTCTCAAGATGCTTCACAAAAACCTCCAGAGCAGCCTGAGGGTGACGGTGGCAGGAAAAACTCCCTTTTAACAGGAAGAAACCTTGAGCAGAACCCAGCTCATATGGAGGGACCCATCTGCTGAAGGCCAGAAAGAAATGCATGCAAGTTCAAGTAAACTGAAGAAATTGATGCAGTGATCTAAATTTAACCAATAATAATACTGTTTACCTGTACCATCTACAGTTTACTGTTTAGAGGAGTAAAGTAAAATCAGCTCTCCTTTCCACCTCTGGCCTTCAATCAGAGAACACCCTGATCAGGCCGGACACCGAATTCGTACTGAGTTTGGCAGTATCTATTGATTGAGAGTGCAACCAGTGAAAGGGGTCTGGTCAGGTGTATTGATCTGTCTCTGAGCCATTGTCTGAGCTCATCATCTAATCTAACGATAAAGCTTTGAATAGACATGCTTCCTGACCTTGAGTAGTGACAGCTACTAACATCTGAACAATAAACTGAGACAAAAGCTGTTCTTCAATGTCAGATCTACGCACACAAGTCAACAGTGTGTCTGTGTGAGAGCATCTCTGTGGGAGGTGTGTGTCAAGATCTTAACCCTTTAAAACCTAAACATCCGCCCATGGATAAAGAAAAAAAAGGTATTTGAATTACCATAACTCACCAATGGACACAATTCAAAGTGTGGCTGAACACTAGGAAGTTGTGAGAGTTGTTTGGAGGACTTTGTTGGTAAAAATGAAGTTAGTTACACCCTTGAGATGTCATGAAGGTCTTCCAGACAAAAGCTAGACTTTGATTTTTGTCATTAGCGCAAACCATTGCGAATTATGATAATTAAAAAACCACAGGCTTTAATGAATCGCCGGCGATCAGTTAAAAGAAGCACACAGAAATAGTAAAAAAAAATCGTAACAAAAAAAAAAGGTAGAGTAGATCCTCTAGTGGGGAACCACTGTTTGTGAATGAGATCCCCAAAAGTATGGCAACAAATTTTTCATACTACTCCCCAGAAGTTGCCCTTGGCCTCCCATTCAAACAGGTTATAGGTATATCAATATGTGGAGAGTCGCCTGCAACCTGACCTCCCTCTACCTTGCAGAGAACCTTTTCTGTGTTAACTGTGACTATCAGATGGTGGTTCACCTGCCTCAGACAAATGTCTGGAACAAAGTGGAATCAACTTTATCATACTAAATGTCACCCAGTATGCTTAATGTGTTCACATTACCAAAGGAACGAGGTCAAATGACCACCTCCAAATGTGGTCTGAAATTGGATTGCTCAAACGCCCCCTCAATGCATCCTGGGAGTGCTCTCACCACCTATCAGCTATTAATGAAAGGATTGAACAGGGCCTCAGTCCCACTAGTTCCTAGTGAATGAAAGTGTTCCTAAATAAATCTAAACCCACACACACTTCATAGTGTCATAGTGCCACTAAATGTGTTAATGTGTTCATTAATGGGGAATGTTGCTGTATCTTTCCATCTACCTGTCTGTGTGGCCTTTTAAGAAATGCCTCTCAAAGAATGATATTTTGGGACACCATCTTATTTGAATGTGTGTGTGTGTGTGTGTGTGTGTGTTTTGCTTGTCTCATTGAAGTGTCCTTCATGTGCCTCACTAGGCAAACACACACATGCTTGCACCCACAGAACAAACATTCAGAGACCTGCTGTGGTCCTAGGAGACACCTATAGAGTAGCAGCTGCTCTGTCTACATACACACAGTTCTGCCATGGTTGTCTGCCATTAGTGAGGGTTGGTAAACATTGATACGCATCCCCTCACACAACTGGTGTATTATGATTGGCTCCTGAAGAATTAAATTTTTCTTTTGCTTTTGTTCATAGGGAATAGATTCATGTAGTAGCGGGATAAATGGATAAGCAGGTGATGATGAGTTCTGCAGGGACAACAGAATGGGTGGAGTCAAAGGTAAAACATTGGCACACACACAGTGACGGTTTCTGTCAGTTTGTTGGCTCCCTGGCTGACTCACAGTTGTCATGACGAAGGTCTTTGACTCCCAACCATTCAGACCTCTGATATCTGGAAAATACTCAATAGATAGAAAACAATGTGGGAGTTTTTAGTTGGTAGTTTCCAGCAAAAAGTTTCTTCAGCTAAATATACGCAAAATATACATCATATTATCTCCTATTTTAAGAGTAACAGCCTAGAAATATTTATTCAGTAGGGTGTTTTCACAGACCTAAAACAGCAACTAAAATGCTGTAAATCTCCTTAACCTTTGCATACCAATGTACTAATGTTAATTTTATATTTGCTCAAAAACAATAGTTTGCAATGAAAATGAAAATGTGTCACAATAAGTGTAGCATTTACAGTATATACCACATCTGGCCATTAAAATTAGAATGTTTGGGGTGGTGTTTAGCCGGTTCAAGTCCGACATCGGGCGCCCTTTCTTGTGTGTCTCTCCCCCTCTCTGCCTCCATTTCCTGTCCATCTCTCTCTACTAGACTGTCAATAAAGTCTAAAATAACAAAAAACATACTTAAAAAAAAGAAGAAAAAAGAAAAATGGAGTGTTTGTCATTGCTTCATGCTATTTGTTGTAGGTTGTTTCTTTGTTTTTGATTGTACTTCTGTATTTTAGAGGGTCTTCACTGACTTTCCAGGCATTTAAACTAACCTAACTCTAATTCTAACCTGAACCCAAAAAACAGATCTTAAGGACATGACAAATATGTTTTCACTCAGTCTTAAGGTCTAAAAGGTTAGTCATTGCAAAGATGGTCTCTCACACACACACACACACACACACACACACACACAAACTATGTACAGATATTCAGTATGGAATATTGATAATATGTGATATGTGACACATATGTGATGTGATAATATAATAATGAAAATAATGTGACGACCGTGGCAGGATACTGTCCTCCAACCATATGCAGCACACTACATCCACACACAAATACTGGCCTCTGGTGTGTGTTTCTGGTGTTGAGATGAAGTGTGTCTGATTATTGTGACAAGAAGTGAATGAAGATGTTGGGCTGTTCAGTCATGGTGCAGCTTCTTCCATACACACCAGACACAATCAGATAGTGGCAGTCTGACTGGAGGGCCTTCAGCAGAACAGGTAACATTTGGAGAGGGGGGAATGTGTGGCATTTACAGTGGCTGTATTGATCTTAGATTGTACAATTATATTTGAATTATATATTCGGGGTAAAATTATATTTGGACCAGTAATAAATATATTTACAGTGATGCTGATGTAGAGACTTCATTAGATAGCTACCATGCTTACAACTTTTGTTCACTCATTCACTGCCACCTCTAAAAGTAAAAAGGGAGTGCTGTGGTTTACAGAAAGCAGTGTAGATGCTGTAATTTTATGCAGATATGCTTTGACATCAAATGTGTACTATTTGTGAGTAAATACAGACAGAAGCTATCACACAGAATGGCCTGAATGTATTTGATTGATCCACTATGAGGCTGGTGTTGTGTAGTCTAGTCTTATGTGACCATTAAAAGTACTGCATGAAGACTAACCACCAGACTAACTGAATCGATATTCATGACAGACTCACTGATTTAAGTCTTCAGCATGTGGCCTTCAGTGTTATAGTCTGTTTTATTCCCTTCCAATCAGGAACATCAAGACCAATTAAATGTGAGGCACTAAAACACCATGTTGTAGAGTTCAGCAACAGGAATAGGAAGAGTCGAGTGGCTGGAAATTTGTGAAAAACCAACAACTCTATGCATAAGGCATAAGGTAAATGACAAATACCAGTGGAGAACATCTTATTTTGATCAGACAAAACCAGGACGTACTTTGTAAACCATAGCAACTGCCTGGAAGTGATTTAAAAGTGCTAAGAATGAGAGAATTCTCAGTAGCTTGGTATCAGTCTTCATTTATTTATTGATTCATATAAGAGGTATTTATAGACATAATATTTGTTACATAATAACATGACATTTAGTATTCTGCATACTCTGCATAGTTAGTCCATGGCAGCCAATGTCAGAGGACAGCGTGTGACAGCCATGCGCATAGAAAAACACAGAATTTTTTGAACCAGATCACAAACTGTACACAAGCCATTGTACTTCCCGATATGTGAAATGTTCCCTTGCACAATTATTCCATGGAAATGCTTACCTTGTGTGGGAAAAACCTGGTACTGGACCAAAACTGACAGGCAATCTTCTCTTAGGCTGTGAATCCTAAATTATAGCTATGCTTCTGAATGTCAGGGTTAATTCCCTCACACAGTGTAATGAAATGATTCCACATGACACCTTCAATTGTTGCCTTTGGAGGCCTGCCCACCACAGGAGCTCCCTGTCACACATGCTTTAACAGAGACATGAAATGGAAATTAAAATGGCAAGATGACATTCACCGAAAAGAATATTTTTATTTTTGCTGCTGCGTGTTCTTTTGTAATTAATTATTGTTTTGCATAGACTGAAAAACAGACATTTGCAAAATGCTCTTACCTATATGCCTGAGAACATTATATTGCATATTTCTTTTTGTTTTTCTGTTTTTATGAAAACAGAAAAACAATAGAAAAGAAAAAGAAAGAAAAAAAAATTAATTATTGGAGGCTTGAATCTGGTAGTCAGCCAGCTGTCATGGTGAAGTGGCAACCAGCCTGCCATTTCCCAGTTCTCACTCTCGCCATGCTTCATTGGTTCAAGTGCCCTCCTTACCCCTCACCATCCCCCAAAAAACCAAATACCCTCCATCCTCCTGACACCACCTCCCCACTCAGCAACCCCCACCACTAACTCCACCCCTTACCCTCTGCCTTTTGTGTTCAATGCCATCAGGCATATCACAGGCGACCAGTCTTAGTGAGGGTGTTTACATGTTTATAGCTTAGAGGATCTGGAGTTTTCAGACAGAAACATGAAGGAGTGGCATATGAAAGTCATTGTTGACTCTGAATATAGTGGCTCCAATGGTGAGAAATCAACACACGTACACACATACACATTTGTGGTTGGTGAATCCGGCTCGGAAAGAATCAAATATATGAAACCAACAGAGTAGCTTCAATTCACTGTTGAATTGGTAGCTTGTGCAGTGAATCTCAATACTGGCAGTCTTTGAAGGCACACTTATGGCAAAAAAGTAGAATAAAAATAAATAAATTCTGTGTCAATTTTTTTTTAAAAAAGACTCCTTAAATTATAAATTAATTGTAAAATATTTTTCCTACTTTTCTTGCATTTAGTTATTGCTCTAAAAGGTCTTAACTTTATTCGTAAACAGGGTCCATTTGAAAAGTTTAAGCTTAAACTAAATATGTTTTACACATGTACAGCTGTGGTTAAGTAGCTAGAGTGGTTTGCCCAAGAACCGGAGGGTTTGATCCCCTGTACATGCCACATGCTGAAGTGTGACTGAGCAGGACATTGAACCCTGAGTTGTGTGAGCAATTGAGTAAATGTGTCAGTGAAAAGTACTTTGAGTACTATCATTATTATTATTATTATTATTATTATTATTATTATTATTATTATTATTATTATTATTAGTTAGTTAGTTAGTAGTAGTAGTTAGTAGTAGTAGTCATTAATATTAATAATAGCACAACAGGTTTGTTGAAGTCTGACTGTGGCCATTGAATTGTGCATAACAACCTCCAACCAAAATACAGTTGTCTGTATTACCAGTGACAAGGTTTCTCAGTGATGACTTTCAATTTAGATCAAGGAAAAATATCCACTTTTCTGTACAATACCCCCAAAATATTGTGTTGATGAGATATCTATTGAAATGAAAATGGTATATAGCTAGCGACGGCCCGTGTCACAGGATGGTAGATGTGAGTTCTGAAACAAATCTTGAAAACTGCTTTAACAACAGCTTTGACTTTCTTTCACATCACTGCATGTCTCACTGGTCTGAAGACATTTTCATCTACCTGTGCAATCAAAACCTTGATGTTACAGATGACATTCAATTAGGAGTAGGAAAACCATGTCAAATCTCCCTGTGAAGACACCACCTGGTTCACTGTCCCACAGTTAATGGGACATACACACACACTTGTGTTTCTATTTTTGAAGGAACTCTCCAGTGACATAATGCATTCCCTAGTTCATTACTGTCTTAACAATTTTTAGCCCTTTTCCCAGGCCCATGCACTGTTAGTATGCTGCAAGACTTTGGCCAACATAACTCTTTCTCCATTACCTTTTGCATTATCCATTTCCCTATGTATTGGCTGTGATTTTTCCAGATGAACTATGAAACTTGCTCTTGACTCTGATGGTCTCTGATATACAGTTTTATACATGTACTTTTAGTCTCACAGTCTAAATCTATTATTTGTTACCAGCTACATTTATTTACTTTTAATTTAAGTGTAAGGTTACACTAAAGCATTACCTATGTAAGTTTAAACAAACGGTTTTCTTGTCGCTGGTATATTTCCATTAAACAAACTTGTTATGCTGGGTATAATAGCTTTTATTGTGCAGGAAGTGTAACATCCAACTTAGAGAAATTAAATTTGATCATAGACCATTTACTCTGTAGGAGGTTCCACAGGAATGTCAGTGTACTGACTGACTCCTCAGTTTTATAGGGCCTATGGGCTTCATGCTGTGGCATCATCTGGACTGTCACCATGATGCTTTTTCTGGATATCCTGAAGGACGGCTTCAAATCAAGACCATAAAAGAAGTATTCCTTTGGATTTTTTTTTTCTGACGTTGTTTATTGATATTATAGTATGTTTTAATACTACCTTTAACATTTGCTCTGATGTGATCTGATTAAAATGTCTTTGTTTGGTCAAGTCTTATATTTGAGAAGGTTTCTATTAATTTTATTGTTTGAACAGTAGATTAACAGCGCCTAATAAATAAATTGTCTCTTTTAAACATGTAGCAACTCATAATGTAATAATGAGTCATAACGTAATAACTTAAATGTAATACAAGTTCATAATGTAATAGCTAATATTGTGAGAAAACTGTTGCATTGTCATAATGCATCAGTTTTATATAGCGCTTAACCAAGGACACTCAGTGTCGCTTTACATTGGATACATTATTCATTGGCCCTTAGCAGGGGCCAATCACCACATACTCCCAGAGCACTCTCACAGGCCGCCTCTAGGGACACACTCAGAAGCCTTCTCCAAATCCACAAAACACGTGGACTGGTTGGGTGTCCAGCACCAGGTTGGAGGTGTTCAAAGGTTATAAAGCCCTTTCTTTCACTGCCCGACAATACCCCCCAGTTAATGTCAGCAGCTCCCTCTCCCCACCGAAAACGGTGTAAGTGGCAAACTGTGACTGGCACAAAAGTCCAATAACTGAACACTGCTCAGGTTCAGATCAGGCAGGCCATTCCTCCAAGACATGCTGCCATTGCCCACACGAATGTTGAAGCACCCCAGCAGCACAGTAGTGAGGGTACTCTGAACTGCTGCAACAGTCAGGACCTGTTGTCTGAACCGAAGGGGCAGGGAAGCAACCCTTTCATCCACCTGAGTGAACCCCAACATACAGGCCCACCCCGACTCTCCGCTACTCGTCTAAACACACGTCGCAACTCAAGCAAAGACGAATCCCCCCCAAGGACTTGGGTTCCAGAGCAGATGCTATATGACATTCCATGTTCCAAGAGCCAGCTTCCATAACCCAGAATCAGACTGCCATGAGCCAGCTCTGACCAAAACATGTCCTTTGAGTACATTGCCTTTAACATTAAGCTACAAACATTGTCTCATTGAGAAATATTCAAGACTACTTAACTTCACACAAAAAGTATCCTAACATTAGCTACGCTAGTTGGCTAAGATAGTTAGCATGCCAAGTGACAACTGAAGACTTTATTTCCCTTGGTATGTACAAACTCTTTGTAGAAAAATGTATCCCCCTGATCCAATTAATTTCTCTGTGGTAACAAATCTAACTCCACAATTCTCGCTAAGTCAAAAATGTTTAACTTTGGAATAGCTAAAAGAGAAAATAAAATCATGCTTTTGCTATCCATCATTATCCTTAGCAATGCCATGTGATTCAAACTCCACAACATCCCCCCTCTACATGTACATGTCATCATTCCAAAGTACAAAACTCCACGAAAGGACTGAAACGCTGGTCGATGGACAGCTTGTTTGATGTATATATATATATACCTGGGGAAAAAAATCACCCTAAAGAAATTAAAAATATATATATAATAATAATATTTGGACCGCCTTTAGCTTTGATTAAAGCACACATTTGCCGTGGCATTGTTTTGATAAGCTTCTGCAATGTCACAGTATTTATTTCCATCCACTGTTGCATTTATTTTTCACCAAGATCTTTAATTTTTTTTTTTCAAAACTATATTTATTAAGTTTTTTCCTTTTCTCAACAAACAATGCACAATGAACACAACAGGCATACAGACATAAATCCCTTTCCCTCCCTCTCATAACCAACAGTCCTCTCGGAGTAAAACAAATCAGTAAAAAAAAACAAAAAACAAATAGAAAATTATTAAAGAATAATATACATAATTAAAAATAATATATTAAATAATAGTAATAATGATAAGAATTGAAAAAAAAAAATGTTACAGAGTTACAAAACATGGTCACCATCCTATTTCACTCTCCCATTTCATAGCCACTATGTTCTAGCTGTGGTACAAGATTCAAAACATTCTACAGGGGTATTGGTGCTTATCTGTTCCCAGGCATTTGTATATTCATATCATTCATAAAAATAAGAAAAGGCATCCATAACCTATAAAAATCCTCAACTTTCCCTCTTACGATGTAGGTCATTTTTTCTAGTGCCAGGCTGCAAGACATCTCCTTAACCCACTGTCTAGATTCAGGTCTCTGAGTATCCTTCCAGGTTAAAGCAATTACACGTTTAGCTTGCATCAAACAGAAATTGATTAGTTTGCGTTTCTTTGTATTTACTGGAAAATCTTCACGGTATATAAGTAATAAACACATTTTGGCTTCAATGGGGACAACACTCTCTGTCAATTTAGAAGTGAGCTCCAGCACCTCTTTCCAGAACATCTGAATTTTTCGGCATTCCCACATACAATGATAGAGTGTGCCAATTTCTTCAGTGCACTTATTACAAGTATCAGGGATCTCAGGTTTAAAATTATGTAATTTAACTGGGGTAATATAGGTCCTGAACAACCACTTATATTGCAATAATTTAAATCTAGTGTTTATAGTTTGGGTTTGGGCGTGAAGACATGCCTTCTCCCAGTCCTCCACAGAGATGTTTTCCTGAAGATCATTCTTCCATGCAGTTAAATACGAAATTGAGTTCTCTTTGGAGCCTGCTAATAGTATGTCATAAAACTTTGATAACTGTCCTCTATCATATAAATGGCTAACTGTGAATTTTTCAAGAGTGGACATAGTAGGTTCTGAGGTGGTTTTCATTTGGGAATATATAAAGCTTCTAATTTGCAAGTACTTAAAAAAGTGCTTTCTGGGAAGGTCATGTTTATCTATTAATTGTTGGAATGACATTAGAGTCCCTTCATTACATAAATCTTTTATTTTGCTTAGTCGTTTTCTGTCCAATGTTTGAATCCCATATCGCATCTCCCCGCTTTGAAGTTTTACCAAGATCTTTGATTGATGCTGGGAAAGTCTGACCACTGCGCAATCTGGAACAGTCTGGAATCTGTGGTGGCAAATTCATGTGTGAAAGTGATGTCTCATGCTCCCTGAACCAGTCTTTCAAAATCTGAGCCCCATGAATTCCAGCATTTTCACCTTGGAATATGCCTGTGCCGTCAGGGAAGAAAAAATACATGGATGGAATAACCTGGTAATGTTGCTGAACCCAGACCTGACCACCTGTAGCAAACACAGACCATAGTACTTCAAATTGATTTCACCAAAGGTGTAAGTGATCATCGATCACAATCAATCAGGATTTTTGTGTTACATGATTTTATTTGTTTTTAATTCAATTTTATCACATTTGATGATTTTAGTTATGTCATGTGTTTTACATGGTTTACATTTATTTATTTACTTTTATAATATCTGTTTACTGGATAAAGGGTGTTTTAATTTATTTATTTATTTATCTTTTTTTTTTTTTAATTATTTTCCATTTTACTATTTAGTCTTTTAGTTCTCCAGTGTTTCCTCGTGGGGGGCTGCCACACAAATTTTAGTGTGTATATGAGTGTGATTGTGTGTGTGCCTGTGTTGTGTGTGTATGTGTGAGTGTGCTTCTAAGTGTCTGTATTTACACATACAGACACTCGCACATACACTTATGGAGGATGGGGGCTCGGAGGTTCTTGATTGGTTTCTTGTTATAATGTTTTGTGCTTTTATTTGTGCGAAGGTTTGCATTTGTTTGGCATGCAAACTGCTATATAAATAAAGTTTGATTTGATTTTTTCCTAACCACATTTCTTCCTGGGAGATGATGGTTCCTCACTATCCTTCCGGGGGATCCGAGGGAAATTCGGTGTCCAATAACTTCATCACAGAGAAACAGCTGAAAGATATTTAAGTTATATTTCCATATTAACATACCATATTGTTTTTTTATGGCACTTCTTTAATACCATACTCTCAAGTATTGATTGATAAGTCACGTCCTGCAGACAGTAGCGCAGTTTGATTGGTCTGTGTTCTTTGAGGTTGGATCCTGATTGGCTGTCCGGGCAGACGTCTGACAGAACGTGGCTCCACCACAGCCAAGCTCGTAAATATACCTCTGCGTCAAGGCGGCGGTGACGAGGCAGGGTGAGAGGGTAAGTGAGCTGACTGTACCTTCAAGGTAAAAGTAGAATTCACCGTGTGCCGAGAACAACATGAAATAGTTAAAAAAAAAAGAGAAAAGAGGGAAAAGAGGAAAAACTGAGTTTGAGGTAGTTTGCAAACATATACTTATGTTAACGTATTTGTATTACCAATGGTCGGAAACGTTTCGATCAAAACATTTTACTTTGAAATTTACAACCGGAAAATTAAAAGTTGTGAAGTAATGTGAATGAAACTCGTCAACGTCCATGCCAGGAATCCTATATTGAGCAGAGATAAGCATGTACAGAGAAAGTTGTTAATGACAGCTCATCATTTTATTCAACATCGCTGTAGTTTGAATCACAACGACTCCACATCCATTGCTGAGTCTAGCTAGTTCTCCACGCCAGGTAAGACAAGCTGTTTGCTAACCGGTCAGTTTACCCCATACAACTGTTTCCCACATGAATGTAATGTGTTTTGTGTACTGGCCAACTACCAAGAAAAGCATGTTCCAAATTAACTTGACGTATTTGTCATCAGCAGCAGGGATCAACATACTATTTAATCTCATTTATTTTGAGCCGTTCTCGTTTGAACGAAGGGCGAAGCTGTACATTTAACCAATAAGAGTTTATTGAAATTATGTAGCCTACCATTTTTTATGTATTTATTTATTTTTCACGTCGTGAGAAAAAAGTATCCCAAAGGCCCAGACAATATGAGACCCGCCTGCCCACAGCGGCACAACGGTAGCAGGTTTCAGGTCATGTGTCTCCCATCTCACCTGTGTTTAGAACTGCTTTTACCTTTATGAGGAGAGAAGCCCTGGCTTTGGTATCTGGAAGTCTAACTTGACAATATGAAGCTATAACCGACCGTGTTGTCTCCCTTCTCCTAAAGTAAAGTGTAGGCTACAAGAAACTTTTGAGTGAAAGTTAAAACTCAGGTGTATTTTCTTGGAAAACCTTCCCAGTACGTTTCTACATCCTTCATCGGTTCCCTACAATGAATTTTACACTCATACATTTGTGAAGGTTCTCAGTCATCCAGGTCATGGTATATCCAAAAACATCAAAGAAAGGCAACTTTTGTTGTAAAGGACTGGTGGGGCTTAAATAGGAACACCTGTAGGTGTAGCCCCAGCTCAAGCAAATTCCTGAGAAACTCTATTATTCCAGTTGCCTTTCATTAACGTTTTTGAATTCACACTCATAATGTATTTTTAATGACGAAGGCTGAGAAGGAAATAAAATATGCCTGCTGAGAGCACTTAGGCCAGAGTTTATGTTACTTAGTAGCTACAAGGGGCAGGGAATCACAAATAAATAAAGATTAAAATATAAACACCCTTCTGTGAGTCTTTGTCACTGTCGAGTCACTGCCATACGTACAACACTGTTTGTGGTTTTGAAATAACAGATGTAAAGACGGTGTGTCTAACCAGGCTGTCTGTCTGTCTGTCTGTCTGTCTGTTAGGTTATCAATATGGCCTCATGGATTATTCAAATTTCTGTGATGGTTCTATCCGTCTTAATCAGCAGCTGCCAGGGGAAGAGGGAAAAAATGCTCTACTGTTCTGGTAAGTCACAGAGCTCTCACTGAAACATACCAATGCTGCAGGGTGACAAACCTAGCAAGAAAAAATGGAACACTGCTAAAGAGCACTGTTCCAAAGTATGAAAAGGGAGGACTATATATTCCTTTGTGACCTTTAAAAGATTTAATGATTTGCAGTTTTTTCACAGTGTGCATTACAGGCTGGGTTGTATACCGGTTCATACCGAATACGGATATTTTTTTTGTCATGATATCACTTTTTAATATGCCGGCATAGCGGTGTGTTTGATTGTACAGTGACTGGAATGCTCGGCTGTGACACACTGTTTCAGACCGGACCATTTTCAATGTAGCGCTTCTAAACACGAATGGTGTGACAGTGAGGTGCGTTGAAGGTGGAAAGTTTGCAGCAGAATGAGAAGACCCTGAAAACACATAAGAACTTGTGCCATGTCTCCATTCTGGATGACCCGTCCCCAGTCTAAAGCTGTCCCTGAAAATGTCCCTAATTTTAGCTTTATGAATAAGAAAAAAAATGTTGCACGCAGACTACAGCCGAAATAGGTAGCTGGTTGCACTATTATTGACGTTACAGACATAGCAGTTAAAATATGTTTGAGCAGGGCTCTAAAGTCTCATGCATTTCAATAAATTCACACGCTGTCACACCACACGTGACATTTGTCACGCTGAAAAATGATAAAACTCGCTGCACATAGAGTGAAGGCAGCCTGCTCTGTTTAATCAGCGACCAATCAGCCAATCAGAAAATAGTATTTGTCATTGCCAGGTGAAATAGGAGCGTCCTAACCCACCTGTGCAATTGTCAAAAGAGAACTTGAAGTGGAAGTCCGTGATCTGGTAATCACTTAAAAATACTAATAAATTATTCTTATTATTTCAATAGTCCAAACTAAATTCACAAATTGAGGGCCCTTGAGCATAAATATGAATAAATATGTCAAAATAATTGAAACTTTGCCCCAGTTTCTTCATTTCATGTTGATGACATTTAATCCTTCTTTTTTTATCCCTGAACTGTAAATGTCCTCAGATTTAATTTTAGAACGCGTTGTGAACATGTATTTATGCATGAAAAAAAATACTGTGATATACCGTGATTCCATCAGAATTTTGAAGAATACTGTGATATACTGTACATTTTGGTCATACCACCCAGCCCTAGTGTGCATTGAAAACCATATGGAGATGTGGCTTTCAGCGGAATGAAAGTTGTAAAAGTTAAGAAAATGATATTATGCAACAGGGTGCCACTACAACTAAAAGACCGAGATAGAAAGATAGATGAATGTTGGTTCTTGTAGTGGTGCAGTCTTGACCTTATACATACACAGGTACATGTATGATGGTTTCTATAGTGCCTTGAATATTGCAGAGTGGGCTCTGTAAAATTCTCTAACAGCATCAAGAGGAGAGTCATTCAAGGTCAAAAACGAACTCCAGAACGATCACGACTAAGTCCCAGGCAAGATGATTGGCAACTCTTTAATTTGTGTCATGGAAATCGGAAAATTTCAGCAATCGGCCTTCATTGTTGGTGGAGAAGGACCGTAGAATCTGTGTTTCAGCCAAAATGTAATTTGTTGTAGTTGCTGCAGCGTGGTTACCAAGCAAGATGCAAAACCAAGTATCTATGCTGTTCAACGCAGAGTTAGTCAGCTTTGCTGGAGTCAATTTGAGTGAAATTCATCAGTCCCATCTAAATAAGCCACTCTCTTGACTGATTGTCAAGAGGCAACATTTAAGCAACATCCTCTGAACTGTGTTGTACAAGGGTGAAAGCTTCTGACATGAAAAACTTATCCAAATCTGACTACTTAAAACTTAAAGCAGAAAATTGTCTCGTATTTTGTGTCTCTATAAACACACCGTGGACATATAAGCATCATGGTAAAATACTTGATTAATTACAACTGTCTATAGACAGTTGATTTGTATGTGTGTCACCTATACTGTCAGGAGCTCATTGTCATCTGATACTTATAGTGTATTGTTCAGATATCTGTTGCAATCCCTGTAAATGTTTGGAGAACTTCATTTAAAACACTCTGTCTGCTAATGTTCTGTTAACTCCTGATAGTGAACTGCAGTGTGTTTTCTTGCCGTCACTAATGCCGACCTCTGTTTCCCAGCATGCAAGGCAATTGTGGATGAACTGACCTACTCAATCAGTCAGGTGGACCCAAAGAAAACCATTAATGTTGGCAGCTTTCGACTCGACCCTGATGGAACCATGAAAGACAAAAAGGTACAGCACACTAATGTGTTAATAAGGACAGTCTAACCATAATCCTTAGCTATATGTGGCTCTTTAAGTATATGTTTGCTGAGCCACAGTGTACTGAGCAGCCTTGACTGTAAAATGCTCTGTCACAACATTGCAGATTACCCAACTAGTACCAAATAGAGGCACTGAGAACACTTACACAATGACTATAAATGGTGCACATACCAAAATTCTCTGTAAAAATTGCATGTCAGATGGTTGTTTTTGGTTAAACGCCTCTCAACAAAATTAAATTGTCTACTTAATTTTATTCCTGCTAATGTGTTTTAAAATTTAAAGGTACAACAAGTGAAAAGGGTTAGGGTTAGTACTTATTAAGTCTTAAACCAAACTTGAATGACCAAAAAGTACACAGACCCCCCCCCCCACCTTTGTGATGAAACTTTATATCCACATGTTATGACTGTCCAGTTGGGACAAAAGTGCATTTTATTGTACTTCTTCATCCAGATCTGTTGTACACAGTACATAACCATGACTATATACACTCTCTGACCATCGTATTGCTAGTTTCTGGACTGGACACCTCTTTTCTCTGTAGACCTGCTTTAATTTCTCTGTCTCATAGATTTGATCGCTAGATTCGCTAGAAACATTTCATAGTAGTTTCTATAGATTGGTCCATATTAACGATGTAACATTATGCATTTACTCCAGTGTTGTTGGCAAATTTTCTATTTCACTACAATCCAAAAGTGGCAGATTGCGATCCGGTGACTATGGAGGCTATTTGAATAAAGAAAACTCATTGACATTTTCAAGAAACCTTAGGATTTAAGCTTTGTGACATAGCCCGTTATCCTCCTGGAAATAGACATCAGAAGAATGGCACACTGTGGTGTAGAAGGATAGAAAACGTCAGCAACAATGTTCAGGTAGGCTGTAGCATGTCAGTGTGGCCTACAGTTTTTCGTTTCCTGTTCCTAACTGATGTGAGTAGCATTTATTGTGGTCTTCTGGTGCTGTTGCCCATCTTCTCCAAGGATGTGTTGGGCAAGATGCTCTTCTTCACACCACAAGGGAGCCACAGTTAACATGCTATAGTAGCACACACATACATGAGTAGTAAGAGAGAAGGAACTAGAAGATAGGAACTCAGCATAGGTGCTCAGTGCATCATCCCCCTGCAGCCTAGGCCTATAGCAGCATAACTAAGGGATTGTTTGGTGTCGCTTGAGCCAGCCCTAACTATAAACTTTTCGAAAAGGAAAGTCTTAGGCCTGACTTTAAAAGTAGAAACGTTGTCTGTTTTCCAAACCCAATATAGGAACTGATTCCACTCAAGAGGAGCCTGATAGCTGAAGGCTCTACCTCCCATTCTACTTTTAGAAACTCTAGGAACCAAAAGAACTTTGAGATTGAAGTGATCTGTTGCGATGCCAGGGTACTATGAGGTCTGTAACATCGGATGGATGTTTGGAGTTTAATTCTTTCTAATAATAATTTACATGTGTCTTGCTAATTCCTGTCAGTGCTCATACAGAAGCATTTTGAAACAGTGGAGGCTAGTATTGCAGCTCTATTGTTGAAGTTTATCCATAGGAACGCATTTCTTATCCTTAATCTTGGGCTTTGTCTTCGTCTTACTCTTAATGTATTTACTACAGTTAAATAACATTTTCCAAGGTACACAAAAACACAAACATTCTCTTTACAAGGGCTTTTCTCATTAAGAATTAGCCTATACAAACCTCAAATACTTCCCTGCCTTAAATCTCGTGATTCACAGTGAAGCTGTATTCAGGGATGTGGAGGTCACATAGCAGTCAAAGTAGATTGATCGGTAGTGTTGTTGTGATTGTATAGGTGTGATGCTGTGTGAACACAGTGAGAATATAGATCCAAATTATTGTTCTTGAAATAATGAGGTCACTATAGCCAGACATCATCTATTGCCTAGAGACCAGGCTATCAGGCGGTGTCCTGCACCACTATTGATTTCCTGGGCTTCAACCCCTATTTAGAGTGTCACTGATAACTGCACTATTTGGCAGGTGAAAGCTTTTTAAACATATGAATGTGTGGAGTAACAATTGTGACAAAAAGATTGGAGAGCATCCTTATTGAAGTCCAGTATTCATGTTAAATCAGATTAAGATCACTCCCTCTCTGGACTAACAGTCATATATTTTAAATCCAGAACAACACACTGGTTGGTTCTTTAAAAACATTGTGTTCACGATCAAATGGGAAAACAGAAGCTACCTTATAATTATTACTCCAGCATGTGCCTCTCTCTCTTTTTCTGCTGCTCTCTCAGTTTCTCTTACTTTCTCTTCCCTTCTGTCCTTCTCTCTCAGTCTCTGTGGTGTCATCCATAATGTCAAAATAACAACCCAACACAAGTACCCAGTAATTTAAAAAGAGGCAACATCCTTTTGACTTTCTGTCCCTGGAATCTAGATGGGTATAATGGTGGAAAAACGTTTTCGGACGCCCCATGCATTTGTGAAATATTACATTAAGAATCACTATTAGGTCTTTAAGTGCAATGTCTTTTAGTACAGCCCTAAACAAATCGTAAAGCAGACATTAAAAATTTAAAATTGGTTGGTTCCATAAAAATACATAGGAAATTTTGAGTATTGGGTCATTTTGGTTCCAGTGATTCACTAATAAAGGTTGTGCTTTTTATTAAGACACATTTTTCTGTTACTGTGCTTCATGTCTATGTAAAGCCAGTACATTTGAAAGTACTTCAGAAACAAAAATGGCTAAAACAAGGAACAGCAACAATGTTGAGGACTGATATATTGAATCCCTCAAGGATTTAGTTTTGTTAGTTTTTCTTTTAAACAATAAACAGAATAAATATAATTTGTATTTGTCTGTATCTGTTGAATGCAGCCACAGCTTTTGAAACGAAAAAGCTTTGTACAACAAATATTTCATGATAATATTTGAGATTGTGTAAAATTTTAAGGGTGTCTGAAAACTTTTTGTGCTGTATATCCATCGGGCATCAGGCTGTAACCTGTCAACTAAATCTGACATTAGCTAATAATCCCAGCTAACATTTCTAACACTGCAGACGCCATGTAGACACTTTTAACCTTTTATATATTTATTTGCTTGCTAATGTTTGTGTGTAATTCAACTACCCCTGATCTTCTCCTTTCTGATGTGAGCTAATGGTTTTGAGCCTCATGTTTGGTGTTTGTACAAATTTATCTCTCTCATGGAATAGTTTATTTGTGGTTCCTGAAAATTCCTGAAAATGTGTATACTTGAGAAAACTACAGCATCTTACAGTACAAGACAGTAACATAACAATTTGTGAGAGCAATCAATCATTAAATTGTTTAAATGCCAATTATAAAAGAGTTGCAGTTCTAGCAGTGTCTTTGGGGCTCAGCTTCAATACCTGTTGTTCTTTGAAGAACAATTAACGTCACTGGTTCTCAGGATAACTCTGAATGGAATTTCCACCCTTTAAGTGCCATCTTTTAATGTGAGTTCAGAGAATGTTATGGTATGGCCATCCGCAAAGACTATGGTATACACCAAGCTTTAAGCTTTTGAGATGGCCATTCTCCTCCATAATCTGCCCAAGTTGTTTGCAGACAGCGCGATAGAGTCATACGATGGAGAAATGTATTGCTTCAGTTTATGATTGGATATTCACGTACGGCATAACTATACTTCTATGAGTAGAAAACCACTACACTTTGAGAGCTGGACCCAGAAAAATGACTCAAGTCTGGTTTCTCTGCTGGGTCTCGACTCAATGAAGGACCTTTCTACGATCTTTCTAAATTAGACCCATAATCCACTAAAAGTAGTTCTATATCCACTCAGATAGTCCTTGACACATTTGAACTAACCAGCCTTATGTTGGTTAGAATGATTGTTGGGCCCCCTGATGGATGCTACATGTATCTCACCCAGACAGAAATTGAAGTTGTTGTTCATGGTGCTGTTATCTGGCTCTTATATGTGTCGTTCCTAGCTTCTCATTAAGCATTTGTATAAAGGTGGATTAATTGAGCAATGATTGCTAATTACTCTTCTTCTTTCCCCTGTGGGTCCTGCTTTGGTTTCATTTAGCTCGCCCCATAGCTATGTTCATTTGAATGTCTTTGGATGTGTGCCATTTCAAGAAAAACTACACCAATAAATTCTCCCTACATGCTTATATAGTAAAACATGGTAATGCAATGTTCAATTAAATATGATGTATCAAACTTTTATTGAATGTTATTCACCTGGCAAACATCAAGTCAACATACTTGCAGGTTATACTATAGTAGCCATAATGATATGAAAATCAGAAAATGTTTCAAGTGTGTAATATACATATCACGAACAACAAAGTTGTTATTTTAGTTGTATGTTCTATCAAAAGTACTCCTGTGAGTCAATATTGCATTTCATAACAGCATTTGTACTTCCCATAATGCTGGTTCACTTCTTTCAAACTACAGTTTGTAACAGACAAAATTCGGTTACCACTGGTAGATGAATACCCAGATATTTTAATCAAAACTGCTAATACTACTTTCATTTATTATTACTCATTGTTCAATGCATTTGCAGTGTTTATTTTGATTTGATGTGATAACCTGTATTTCTAACGTGTTTATTGTTTACAACAATTGAACAAATTTATTTTATACATAGCTGTTTCCAGTAGAGTTGATTTCCAGCGGTAACTAAGGATTTTCTTCTTTTTTTTTTTTTTTCATTTTGTAATCTCTTGATTTCTTTCTCCAAGCAATGACACAAACCAAAAATGACAAACTGTGGCAATAGGAAAAGCAACGCATCCTCATATCTGCCAATCTGGGACCATGATTTGTTTGGCCTTATTACAGAAATAGTTTCCAAGATATGTATTGTTGTATTTATTACTATAAGACAGATAAGTTCTTCTGATGAAAACTGTTTGTGGTTGGTATCATTTCTAGTGAGTGTTGTTGCTCCAGAGATGAGCTCCTCCTCTGCCCTGAGTTGACACTAACCTCCACCTGTTGCATTGTTAGGTCAATCAAATGTTACTGAGCCCCAGAAGAACCCAAACCTTGATCCCATGCCCTCCCTGCTCCCTTCTTTTCAGCAGCTTTCGACCTAGTGTGAATCAGAGAGGGAGGGATGTCACAGCTTAGATGCCATCAGTGAGGAGGATTTGCAGGTTTTAAGTCTCTGCTCTTTGGCCTCCTCACAGTAGGACTTCCTGGGGGTATGGAGCTGCTTTGTGGCACAAAAGTTAAACCTGCCTGCAGCAACAATGACACATTTAAGGCCTCCAAAGACATTGAACTTAGTTGGAGCAGCGAGTTGATCTCATAGTGACCGGTGGGAAGTCATGCATTGAGAATGAGAAGATGCACAATGGTGTGCTGACAAAGTGACACATAATATCATGGCCCAGAAATGTGACTGAATTAAAAAAAGATTGCATGTCACCTCACTCAGAGAGGTTTTGTGCTTTCTCTCTACTGGCTTCTTAAAAGAAGGGTTGACTTCCTCCACATACTGAGAAATGCAAGCTTCTTTTTTACTTTTACTGACTAAGAGCTGTCTGTGTAAGCGACATTATCCATGTCCTGTTCCTTTGTGCACTTCACACACAAAGACTGGAAGCAAGAGAAAATGATTTAGCTACCAGCATGATAAGTGCTCATGACCATGATCAAACGATAAACTTCTTATCAAAAAGGTTTTGGATTGATCTGTGATTGAGTCACAGAACTAGGGCTGCAGCAAACGATTCTTTTGTCAATCGACTGATCTGTCAGTTATTTTTTCGATTAGTCGATTATTTTTTGAGAAGTTGATTGTAGCAATAAATATAACTTGATCTATCCCAATAAATGTTATTCAGTATTTAAACACGATATCTATGAACTTGGTAAGTTTTGCCAAACTATACTGTTCAACCAAAAGTCAGATTTATTGAGTGCATTTAATAAGATGATTGTACTATATTTTGTGAATTATTAATTAGCATACATAGAGTATGTTTTAAATTCTGTGACTTGTTGTCTCCCTATGTAGCAGACATACATGGAGACTCCATGAATAACAACCTCTATGCTGTGAGGATAATCTAGCTAAAGTTTGGACCCACATAGAGCAGAACGTTTACATTGTTTAGTTTTAGAGGTCTGTACATGCAGACAGAAGCTTATGTGCTGACATGCTAGTGATAAGCATTGTGGTTGGCATCTGTTCTAGAGTCTCTGTTCTTTTCTCAAAAAAAAAAAAAAGATAAGGGCACAACAACAATTCCCAGGCTCTGACCACCAACTAATAATGAGACTAAATTCAACATAATGGTCCAAATAGCTACAGCTACAGTTGGGAGTCTATCCCAGCTTGAACTGTGATTTGTGATTTAAAAATAATACAAGATATTGCATTTGATTATGAATTAGCAGCGTTGATGGCCGAGACTGGGTTTAAATCTATTGGTCCTGCTTTTCAAGCCCTTGTAACTCGCACTGTCCTTTAAAAATTTCCTTTTAATGTGGAGGCAGCTTTAGCTTGCAATGTCATCCAGAGAAGGCAAAGGACATCTGTTGATATTCTCTCTGCTGGGACTTCTTTACTACCGTCCCGGTGTCTCTCTGTCCAGGAGCAGTCTCGTGACATAGAGGTGATGTCTGAGTAGATGGTGTGTATGAGCAAAGGAGAACTTTCTGTGCTTGTCTGGCTGCTTAGTCACGTGAACAAAGAAACGCATTTCTGACCAATCACAGCCATTATGGTCTTCATTGCAATACACTACTTACATTTCTTTCGTGGTGCACGTCAGGTTATGGTGTAGAGACTGGAGCGACCATGTCAAGGTGCCATAGTGCTATGAATTGTATTTTTATCTTTTGGGATTTTGACCGTTTTGAGCTACTGGTCCTGTTCCGTAATCAATTACATCAATTTCCAATTGTCATTGCAGCCCTACCTTGAAATATATTTCCAATGAGAGGACTGGTGATGCACCATATTAGTGGGTTTTGAAATCTGGTTTTAAACAATAGTGAACCTGTGTGCACTCTGCAGATTCCAAAAGTACACCAATTAGGTTACATACCCATATTTGTGGTTTTAAGTATAGTAGCGGATCATTCCAGTGCATTCATCAGTATGATGCCCAGCAAAAGGGGGTTTCTCTCTCACCTGCTTCCAACTGAGATATGGTTCCAGTCTGTGTCCCCCAATAAACTTAAATTCTCTCTCTTGCCATAGTCAGCCCAAGAGATTCTCTCTGTGCATGGTAGGCTAGGCTGTCCACACCTGGGCCCTTGATTGATTAAGATATCTTCAGACTAGCTTCTGTTCCATTTCCTTCTGTAACAACGTGGAGTTTCACAATTTAGCATTTCCTTCATTAGTACATGAAAAGATAAAGTTTGTAAAGTGGGCTCACTGTTCACTGTAAATGAAAAAACCAACACTATGTACAACATTTTGTGTGTTCTTTTATTTGTAACCCCTGACAGTATCTAGAGATTAGTATACATTATGTTTGATAATTGGGGAAAAAAGCATGATGAAATACACCTTTTTCCTAAGTCTAATGCCTTGACACAATCACCTGAAGCAAACCACACGTCATACTTTAAAATAAAAAGTTTTCTTTCTTTCTGTATTTGGCTTTCTCTACATAATTATTTTGCTTGTCGTATAATTACGAAGCAGACCTCACCTGTTCTCTATCCTCTTTCAAATTACCAGCATTGATTAGTCCTGGGCTAATATTTAATGCTGTTCTAGTGATGCATATCATTAAATTGGCAGCCAATTATAATCTGCTTTGGTATTTTCTTTTGTCATAATTAAGTGATAATTTTACTGTTATTGCTTTTTCATGCATGTTTTTTTTTCACTATTCTATGATTTTAAAGGTATATTGGTCAAAATTACATTTTAGCTTCTCCTTCCACTCACCACTTTGATGACAATATTTTTATTATTATTAATTTATGGGTCTTCATTGGCCCATATCACCGGGACAATGAAATTGAAAGGCCCCTGTCCACACTGGTGCAATAATGGCTCCCTGTCCAATGGGAATTGAATGGAGGATAGCATCCCTGAGAAGCCTATTCTCTGGCCCAACTGGTCGCACCCCACTACCACCACCACTCCACCACCCCCACCACCCCATTCTTCAAACAACGCTATGACTGACAGATCCCTTTCACGCTGCTACAACTGGCAAGGAAGGGGTTTAATTCCAAACCATTTTGTAGCATGGCATGGTAATGACTCAGACCCAAGCCCAGGGGCTAAGATGGACCGACGTGGTTTGTTGTCGGGCAGGGGGAGAAGAGTCTTTTTTTGGGGGCAGCGGGTGGGGTGGTTGATAGGGAGGTCTTATTTGACATACAGTTTTAAATTCACACTCTATAACAAGAAAGGACATGACTGATGGCAATAAGAATATGGCTAGAGCAACAGATCATTCTTTTTATTATTAACCATTGTAAGTGACCATAAGACATTGCAGAACAATTTCTTTATCAACTAAATATTTTTAACATTAAAATCTCCCAGTGTTAAATCTACACTAATATAAGACAGAGAAAAACAGTACTCACATGATGCAATTAGTAAAATAGTTGCCAATTTGATCTGTATACTAGGCAAAAAATAAATCAATACAAAAGAAAACAAGTACTTTATATTCTAGCTAGCTAGTACTAGCTGTAAATAAGATGAACTGTCATCATGTTTAAGAATTCAAAAGTTCAAATTATCTTCAGTTACTGTTACATGTACATGCATCAATAATAATAGTCATTCTAATATTCAATAATAATGGATTCAATTTGATTTATCCACTTTACATTTAGAACATAACATAAAATAATTGCTGATAATTGTAATAATATTCCCATTTTAACTCTTGTAATAATACTCCCTAACTATGTGCTCTATTACCTACCAAGACATTAGAGACCCCTGTGAAATTAGTTGAAAACCAAAACTATTTCCCAGCCTTAAAATAACTACACACCAGTTTGGACAGTATTTATTATTTTATATCTTCATATCTTTCTGACATTTAATCGGGGTATAGGTAATGGTATTTGTGTTTAATAAAAATGCAAATGCTTAGCTGCAAGTGACAGAAGTCACATGGTAACAAGAGGTCTACTTCCATAAATTCTTTAATGATACTTGACCCAGTGACACAGCACATATCCACATCAGCGGGCTGAATGCTGCTGCTGCTGCTGCTGCTGATGATGATGATGATGATGATAATGTGTAGATTACAGGGCTGACCTTTTTTGGGGAGTCCTGTGGGAATTCCTGCAAGATTGATTTCACTCTCCATCAATGAGACTGGGACACGACTAAAAGGAAGACCCTGACAGAACTTCAAAAGAATTTCAAAACATTTTTAGGAGTCAAGAGTGACGACTTATACAACATGTCATGTAGGTGTGATACGATGCAGGTGAAATGCTCAAATGTGGGTAATAAATAGATTTTCATCTGTGTTGACTGAGTTACCCTTATCATTTGGTCTTAATACAAAGTAGCCTAGTCCCAGGTAGGAATTGACCCGTGGTTTATTTTTGCTAGCAATGGCTCACAGTTTTCTCAGCTCAGTGACCTCACTAATTCTGAAAATAGTAGATACAGATATATAAAAAATGAAAAATAAAGACATTAAAGCCGCTAAACCTTGATTTGAATAAGACAGAACGAAACAGCAAACTGAATATCCTTGGCCTTCACACTTATGGTAAAACAATAAAAGATCATTTGATAGACCAGCTTAAGAGCTAAGAAGTATTTAGACAATTATTTTGTGCAATTTTCTGACATTTTAGAACAATGAATTAACTGATAAAGTAGTCAATAATGATCTTTATTATCAGAAATTATCAGATCCAAGTATACACCAGACTGGTTTAGAAAAATAACTAGTGTCTGTAATGTCATTCTTTGAGTGAGTAAATGTTGCTACTTGTCAAGGTCACAATCAGATTTAGATTTATATAGGTGAATCCCATCATCACTGGTCGACAGAAACTACATCTCTTGTGTCTTGTTCCCCCTCACAGCCTTTGGCCCTACACTATGACCCCAGAATGAAGCCGGATTTAAGGAGGTGGCATTATTTCATTTTTTTTATAAAGCTCTCTGTTAAGAAAATGAAAAGTCAAAGAAACACAAATGCAAAGGAAGTAACTGTTGTAAAACAGATGGTGGGAAGGCCTTCTGTCACTTTTTGACATTTTCAAGTGTGTGTGTGTGTGCGCGCCTGTGTGTGTGTCTGTAATGTAATCAGTAGACTAGGTCCGGAAGGGAACACAGCCAGACATAAAAAGAAACAAAAGAGGTCAGGGAATAATGTATCCACTTTGTTACAAATTCAGATCATCTGCAAGATTCTATCCAACCCTCCTCTTTCTCTTTATGGTGTATACTCCCCCCTCACCCTCTCACCACTACCGCACACCCCCAACCTCCACCCTTCCACCTTTTGACCAGAGAATACAAGGAAGATTTCCTCCTTTGATCATCGGAGGATGGAAAGAGAATGAATGGGCCAAAAGACACAGCAAAGGCTTGGCGGGGGCTGAGGAGATGGGCTGTTTACCCTGCACTTGGCTTCTGTTGAGGCCTCCTGCTTCTCCACTCTCCTCCACCAGCCCCACCCTTCTCAGGAAACCAAACCCTTCCTTTGGTTTGTTTTCAGCTCAGTTGGAGGTATAAAGAGCACCGACCCACCCCCTCCACCTCAGCCTTTTCAGTGCCCCCTCCTTGCCCCCTCAACCCCCGGGCATCACCCCTGTCAACCGATATCCTTCCGGGGCACGGAGGGAGCAGAGCGCAGCACCTGTGTAGACATGTCTAGACATCAGCGCCTCGTTGTTTTGTCCTGAAAGGGGGGAGGAAGAGGACGCTAGATTTTGGATGGTGAGGTTGGGAGGGTATTCACACAGGTTAAAAGTCAGAGTTGGAGGTTGAGGTTTGTTAGTGTGGGTTGAGAAAACACAGCGGAAACAAGAGGTCATCTGGCTGACCTACACAGACTCCTGTGGTGTTACACAGCTGATACAGGCCCAACCCAGGCTCCAAGGTGTTCTGCCAGCACCAGTTTATTAGTGTTTCTGTTGTTCGGGTCCATCCAGGTGCCGTCTTCGGAAGTGTATTTTTGATTTTTTTTTTTTTTTTCCCTATCATATTACATTAACAAAATAAGAGGGATGTTATATGACACAAGAACCAGGACAGACTGGAGCCCAGGACAAGAGTACTCACACCAGCAAACAAAGAGCCCGACGTGTTCACTGCATGTCTTCTTCTTTTCTTTGGGTTGATTGGCCAGGTCCCTCTCGCTCGTTCTGAGATTCACCTCAGTGAGCTCCTGGACGAGGTATGCAACAGCATGAGTGACTACGCCCTCCATGTCGACCCCGACACCCAGAAAAAACAGTACATGAGGTTTGCTCCCAGAGACGGTGTGACCACAGGCGACTTCCCGGACTTTAACAACTTCCAGTTCGATGGGCCGGAGGCATCCAATGCCCTGAAATTCGCAGTGAGTGCAAATCTTCATAATTAAGCCACAGAATGCATCATATTTTTAACTGAACTATAATCTTTAATTCTATGTGCTAATGTAGAGATACACGTGCACGTAGGAGTCCACAGCCAGGTCACACCACCTTGATCCATCCATACACACTCTCAAGTCATTTTGTAAATGGAATATACTGTGTATATATTAATTTGTGTGTGTGATTTATTTTGGTTATCACTGATAATGCTGAGGCATAACGTGAAAACCCATCAGACGTATACATATAAATATATTTATTGTTTCAGCACTGACCCGATTATTAATTGTTTTATGGTTTTATTATGGGTCCTCGTTAGTCCTCACCATTTGATATGCAAGAAATTAAAATTTCAAAAAGCTGGACTCATCCTTTAATATTACTTTTTTACTGTCAAATGTGGGAAAGTGTTCAAGATGTTACTATATGTACTGTTTTAGTCTTTAATGGAAAAGTCATATAGTGGATAGCTATTTTTTTCAGTCACTAGTTTCACATGTAGGTGCAAATATTTATTACCAATTATCAGTCTGAGCTAGTTCATGAAACCAGTTGCTACTGAATTTGTTCATGTATAAAATGAACCTAGAACTTGTTCGGATGATAACTAGCCTGCATGGGAAGCTGCTGCAGCAGCTAACTTTGCCACATTATGACAGTCATGTGACTTTCTGCTTTGGCTTTGACTGGGACTTTTCTGAAAAGAACTAATGACATAGCTTTCGGTTGCACTATACCACACAGAAGACCTGCTGTGTGTTTACCTACAGAATGACATCTGGAAGGTCTTTGGTATATCTTGAGTGTTGCGCATTCTAGACAAAATTTCTGTCTACTGTTTATCCTATGATTAAGTCTTTATTTATAAAGGACATTTCAAAACAGCACAGCATATTAAGAGCAGAGTGGGACAAAAAAAAAACAAAAAACTAGACAATCAGTGACATAAAGTTGAGTAAAAGTAGGTTTCTACTCAAACTTGATTCTGTCACATCAAACCTGAAAGTCTGCCTTTAAAGGCCAGTGTTGGAGCAGATCGGATCTGAAGACTGTTCCAAAGACAAAATCTCTCAAACAACCGGACTAATCCATTTGTCTAGTTTTAGTAAGCATTTTTTTTTTTTTTTTTTTTTTTTTTATTCAAAAAGCCTTCATTGTAGTGTAACACATTAGCAGCCTGTGGCCAGGCCTCCCTCGTCGAACAGTTTCAGGCTTTTTATATAATATTTAGCAGTTTACTGTTCAACCCCATACTTCTATTATAATCATTCATCTTCTGATCTTTCTTATTGTTCTTCTTTTTTTTTGTCATCACAGACTGTACAGATCTAGAAAGAGCAAAGTCCAAACCAAGATTTTTAAACTTGTCATGTCACTGTTTTCTCAAGAAGGTCCTCAGAGGAGAAAAATCTCAAAAATTTCTTCTGAAATAAAACAAATAAAAACTTGAACTGCAGCTCACTGCGTGACCAGCGACTTTTCAAAATGGCTGAGCAGTTTGGCAAACAGAAGGGAAACCTGGACACCGCCCTGCACTGTGCAAAAAGACGTGGTGTGTGTCTGTGTGTGTTTGTGTCAGCAAAAACACTGTGTGTGTGTGTGTGTGTGTGTGTGTGTGTGTGTGTCTGTGTTGTATGCATGGCCGGGCTGCCTTCGCTCTGTTTCTGCTGGCTAAGTCTGTCTTTCGCTGCTGTGTTTTTGTTGTAGTGCGAGACCTTGGTGGAGGAACTGGAGGATGATATCATCTCTGTGTTCAGCCAGGATGTACAGGATGTACACAAGGAGTTATGCAACAGAATTTCAGGTAGCACCACTTTTTTTTTTCTTTGCATGTTTTCTTGCACAGATATGAAAAGCAGATTATTTCTCTTCCTGTTCCTATCACACGTAACATGCCTGAGAAATTCGTGGAGAATTCGTGGGAATTAATAAATGAATCCAGTGATTGGGTTTGAGAATATAAATAATCTCGTTCTCATAGAAAATAATTTATTTTCCTTTGCCTCATTAGGTGTACCTCTTTCTTTTTACTGCTACATACAAAGATGACTTTATACAATGTAGTCATTTGTGCTTAATGTAACCATCTTCTGTAATTTCTGCTGTATTATGTATCATTTGTTAGCGTCTCTGAATTATATGGAAAATAATATCGTTAACTATAGTTTGGAATTATCCATGCTACTTCGTCACTGATATTTTTGTCATATTTCATTTCAGACTATTGTAAAGACAGCAGTCACACAAATGAGGAGCTATAGTGTTCATTCATGTTTACTGCAAACAAAGGTGGGACCAGCATTGCACTGCATTATTGGAAACACGATGAAAAAAATGCTTTGATGAAAAAATATTTTGATAAATAATTAAAAAGCTTTTTAAATAATAAATGTGTAAATCTTGAGAAATCACAATGTGTCCATTGTGAGGCATGGAGGATTGTGTTGTCTTTTTTTGGCTCTTACTGGTTTTCGGGCAAACAATAATCTCAACTGCAAACTGACTACATGAATGAAGCATTGACTTTGTCAATGGAAATATTTAGATCTGACATGCAGGAAAAGATAGCATTAAAAATATGTTATTCACTCAATAGTGCTGCAACAGCTTCAACTAACGCATTCAAGTAAGTAAAAATATCTAAACGTTTTCTGTTTCTATGTCTTTGAATTTTTTTTGGCCATGTTGGTTGGAGAAAATTTAACATCTGAACACTCCTTTTCCTGGGCTCTTAAAATGGTGACGGACGACAGAACAAATCAATCTAATTTCTTGCTAGATGCTCATCGGCTTCAGTGTTATGCTCTGCTGTTACCTCCACGTGAACACTCAGCTTTTAAACAGCGTCTTCTCACACAAACTAGCAGGTGTGTAGACTGGAACCAGTGTTGAAGCATTCATTGCCTGATTGGACCAGATCCAGCAGCCTCTCTTTTATGATTGGTCAGAATACTGGGTATTGATATGCTAAAGGCCGCCTCTCCGCAGGGAGAGCATGTTTGTTAGCTGAGTGTATCATACTGAATCTCTCTGTTGGCTGTGGAATATTGCAGAAACATTTCTACTAGGTTGAGTTTAATTGATGAGATGAGTGCAGTGATACAAACAAAAAACATGAGTTCATGGCTGAGTAGATGAGTTTTTCTTCAGGTGCAACCTTTATCTTAAGACTGAATGTATGGCCAAGCACACTTGAGCCTTCAAGGGCATGCTGCTTCAGGCATCAAAAACGGTGAAGTTGCATGCAACATGCTGGCGGTTGGTGGTCCCTGTAGATATTCACATGTAGCCAGAAATAGTCCTCCTTTTTTTCTTTCATTTTCACACTGGTGATGCCGACTTACTCATAAGGCACAGGAGAGGGTGAACACATGGTCTGATATACATATCTGCATTTATCCCTAATTTAAAATCCCCAGCAAATCTGTCATACAGATAACAGCTGAAAAGTTATTAGGGTAGAAAAGTCATCTCCATACTCTGTCATGGTTTTAGGGTTCTAGTTAGGTTTGGGTTTTTCTGTTTTATTTTGAAAAGTCACTTACATCATTTGTCTGTGTCTTGTTTACTTCCTGTGTTAGTATTTTGTGTTTTGTGATTGCCTGTTGCTCCCTGATTTGCTGATTTGTTTCACCTGCCTGTGGTTGTCCCATCTGCTATGAGGTGCCGTTAGCGTCATCATTCAGTATTAGCCTCCAACCTACACATATGAAACCACACTCATTCACATACTATGCTAAAATCCTAACCCATATACACGTGAAACCCTCACATGCAGTACACACTTACATGCAGTCAAAAACTTTGTCCTTTGTTGTCATTGTGCTTTACTAGGCTTCTTATTCAGGGAGTGCTACCTGAATCAATTCTTTCTATATTGCTAGTTCTGGTCCTAAAAGATAAAGCTGGGAAACTGAACAGCATGGACAACTTCCAAAGTCATGGAACGTATCCTCATGACAAGGCTTGATACATTTCTACTTACATCTGACAATCAAAAAGAAACATGGCGCCAATATGTATATTCACTTTTCATAGGAAATGGTTGCGAAATATCTGAGTCCGAATTCAACTGTATCTCTGTGTTTTATAGATGCTTCTCAGACTTTTTTTTATAGGGTCAACCATGGGAAACTGCTACAGAGAGGGGTCCCAAAAGTCACAGTTACAGTCACCAGACAATTAGCGTGAAATGGAGTTGTGCAATATCTTCCCTTTTTTATGTATCAAACGGTGTCAGTCATGGTGGATTGTTATCCCCTGTCTTATTGAATGTATACATGAATTTGATTTGTCAATTCAATTAAGTTTGTGTACTACGGGCTGCCTGGTTGGTAGCTCTCTTATTAACCATCTCATGTATGCAGATGATCTGGTAATTGTTAGCCCATATAGTACAACAGCTACTTTAAGTATGCACATAATATGGTTTTGAGTAAAAAAGGACATTCCCTGCTTTCGTTGTGTAATAGTCCAGTCATGGTGTGTGCAGAAGTAAAATATCTCAGATATATATATCTGATGACAAAGATGTATACCGTCAACGCTGCAAACTACATGCCCAGGCTAACATGTTACTTTGCAAGTTCAGTATGTTCCTTGTTTAAAGCCTTCTTTACACCTATTTATACTGCTTATTTGTGGTGTAGGTATAAGAAGAGCAGCTTACATTTGCCTATAATGACTCTTTGAGGCTGTTGATGCGAATACCCAGATAGTTACTTTTTTGTTTCGTCCAGTGTGCCAACATGTGAATCCGTCTAAGTCTAAGTCTAGATAGTTTAGGAAATGGTATTATTGAAGCTCTAGTTAGTCCAGCCAGGACCTCATTGAGGTACTCCTCTAAGAAAACACTGGAGAGAATGTCCTTTGTTTTTATTTTATTCTGTTTTAATGTTTTACTATGCTTTGGACCTTGCAATGGTGTCTAAAATAAAGAACTGAAAAATATACACATAAGAAACGCTCTCATACATTGATGTCAGTGGTTTCTGTGTCTTATTAGTTGGGTTTCTTCCCTTTTCAGTTGCCAGATTGTTTTTTTGTGTCCCTGTGTAATTCCAGTTTGTTCTGAGTTAAAGCCTTGTTTTTTTTTTTTTTTTTTTTAAGAACTTTATCTCCATGTAACCTACGTCATGATGCTCCATACATTTTCTTTGTGTCTTTCTTTCTGTTTTTGTACCAGATGAAGTTAGTGAAACTTGCTGTCACAGATTCTGTTTCTCTCAGTGCAACACTCACAGTACAGCAAGACATTTTATTTTTTCCGCCCACACAAAGCATTGTGCACTTGCCTGTGGTCTGCCCAGCACTCCAAGAGTGCAGTCCAGGATCTCAAACTGGGCCTATGGACCAACTTAAATGAAAAAAGATGCAAGTTTCTTTGGGGTCCTTTGGCTTTCTTTTTCCATTCCACTCTGGTAGTAACCCAGCTTCTTTGGTCATACATACGCAGGTGCAGCAAACATATTGAGTTTCATTTTTATGAAGCATGTTCAGCACCATACTTTGTTTCCTGTAGCTTAAAGGGAGCAATTCTGGTGGAGGACTGAGACATTGCCCGCAGTGTCCTAATGGTGTACCTCATCATGTACTTTAGCCCTTCCAAAATTCAGCTGTTGTTCTGGGTATGGTACACAGTAGCCAAGCCTGTTTGTGTTGTACACAACACATAAGCAACTTTGGCTTTTTAGTATTTCTTGTTGCATAGTCTACTAGGTAGGTAGGTAGGTAGGTAGGTAGGTAGGTAGGTAGGTAGGTAGGTAGGTAGGTAGATTTATTTACCCATGGAAGATTAGGTGTTCGGACCTTCATTGTATAGTAACACGCAGAGTGCAAGAGCTGTGATTGGTCTGCTGGGTAGTAGTGTGTTTCCGCTTTAGTATTTCCTGCTGCTTCTCCATCTCTGTGATTTTTGAATTGATTGATTTGCATCAATAAAGAGTCAGTAAGGTTAACTGAGGAGGTTTGGAGATATAGACACTGGTATGACTCATGTTCGGCGGAATTCGGACGAAAATTTGATGAAAGCTTCAGCCACTATTCTTGAAAGTGAAACAGGAAGTAGAAACAAAAATGAACCCCACTGCATTTTTGTTGTTACCGAGTGAGAAGACTGTGCATAGGTCAATGCAGTACTATAAATAAGGTTTCACAGGGAGGCGTTGTGGAGTCTTATGGCCTAAGAGGCAAACGGCCTCCCCGACCTGTCAGTGGAACTGGACAGACACTGCAGACTGTCACTGACCTTTTTTGTTCACTGTTAGCTGACCAGTGCAGGTTGTGTTCCAGATGTAGTCCCATGTAATTACAGAATTACATTAACAATATCTGGCCACCAGCAAAGTGGCCTGTTGACATCAATAGCAATGCTTTCAAATGGGACATCAAAGCATTTCAAAGGAAGAGGCATACCAAGGTTGAACATCTCCACATCTTACAAAACATTTATACCTGCTTAGGGCAACACAGCAGGAACCTGAGATTAACTACTGTAGACTTAGTGATTTTGCAGAGAACCATGTCTTTACCTTCTTCTTCACCAACGTTTTCTCCTAGCAGTCTCTTAAGCCTGTTTGTTCTTCCTACACCAGCAGTAGTTTCGTCTATACTTTCCTCCTTCCCTTTTTCCCTCTCACCGGCAGGCTACCCAGGGACTGAAGTCACAGTAGGACACATA